>NC_048597.1:80854427-81205927 GCF_003668045.3 Cricetulus griseus
TCTCTTACCCCTCCCCAATTCCTTTCTTTTTAATTCCTTGAAGTGAGTCTTACTACATACCCCTGACTTGCCTGGTACTCACTATGTAACCCAGGCTGACCTTGAACTCACAGTGATCCTCCTGTCTCAGCCTCGAAAGTACGTATGTCTTCTTTAGTGTCCGCTGAGGTCCTTAGAACAGATGGTCTGATGAAGGTTGAGGTCTTAGGCAGGGGTATCTCAGAGCATGGTACAGGCTCATCCCATGGGAGGGGGCTGAGCACCCTGACCTGGGGCAGCAGGAGGAATGGAGGCTTGCACAGGGTCTGAACTGACATGGGAATTCAGATGTTGGGTCTCCCACCATCATATATATCCACATGTGGCCTCAAGAGTCAGTGGTTAGCAGGGGTCACTTTCATCCCAGAAGCCCCCTTGGAGCCTTCTGAGACGGTGGAAACTTGCAGGGGTGGTTCCTCTGATTTTCTCCACTGCAGGGAGAACTGGCAGTTTTATTTAACGTTCATTTGTCTTCACTGTGCACTAAATGCTGGGTGATACACAGAGCTCTTGATTGACTCTGAAGGGCCCTTCTCTAAGAACTCTAATAAAATCCTAAGTGGATCATGCCTGCTTGGGGAAAGATAATTCCAGAATGGGACCTGGAGTTTGTCAGAAGGAATTCCAGCTGGGTGAGCATTTAAAGACGGGATGAAGTCAGTGCTTGAAGACAATGAATTCAATGGCTGGATGTGCCACCTGTAATAATGACGAATAGTGAGTGACACCGAAACTGCTATAACTCGCAAAGTGTGGAAAGGAGGCTGGAGAATTTATGGCCTTGTAGTACCTGAGGAAAGAGTCTCAGATGTAGACTCCGGCTTTCTCAGAGAGGACTGTGTTTTCTGGAGACTCTGCTTGCCTAAAGAGCATGGAGGTTTCTGAAAGACAAAGATGGCTGTTGACATATGCTGCATTGTTTTTCATCCCTCTCCCTGCAAGATTCTCTCTGTGTGTGTGTGTGTGTGTGTGTGTGTGTGTGTGTGTGTGTGTGCACGTGCACGTGCACGCACTCGCATGTCTCCATGCACACATACAGAGGTCAGAGGAAGACATCGAGTGCCTCCTTCAATAGCTCTCTGACATATTTCCTTGATACAGGACCTCTGACTGTTGAAGCTCTGGTTTGGGTCAGTGATTCACTAGGATATGCTTGACTCCGCCCCTCAATGCTGGGGTTACAAGTGTTAGAGGCCATGCCTGGCTTTTATGTAGGTACTGGGGATTTGAACCCAGGTTCCCATGCTTGCACAGCAAGCTCTTATTTATCACTGAGTCATCTCCCCGGCCCTGGCCCTGCAAACTCTTGACAGTCAGAATGAATAACTGCAGAGACAACCCGTTGTCCCATCCTCTTATATGGTGACTACCATGGTCTCTTCCCAAGCAGAGGGAGAGCCCATGCATGTGTGCTTGATGCCTGTTGCAAGGGAAAGGAGAACTCCTGACTGGAAAGGAACACTACAATTTGGGCAGAAAGCATCTAATGTACCGGTGAACCTGCTATTTTTGTTAGGGTACAGGGGTTGCCTTTTCAATTGTTATCCAGGGCAATCCTCGGAAAGATATGAATTAGAATAAAACAAGCCCCAGGCCTGCGGGTCGAAGCTGCCCTTTAATCATTTATTCATCATCTTCTGGGAAGTAGCAGTGCAGCCTGCATGAGAAGGGGCACCTTCTCCCTCTCAGACCTTTCCTGCCCTACAAAAGATGTGCGAGCATCTTAAACAGCCTGCCTTGTCCTCCCTTCTTGTCCTGGCCTGGCCCCCTTGGTGGGGTCTCCTTCACAGCAGTGTCTGAGCTACCAGTTGTCTTGGGCAAAGTGCTGACCAAAAAGCCACCATTGAACTCTGGGTTGCCCAATCCAGGTACTTTTGGTCACCTCACTTGGTACTTGGTGACAGTCAGCACACCCCACCATTATCTCTGTCCTAAAATACTCCTTTACTTTCTGAGTCTCTGCGACCGGCATCTTTGCCTTGGTTCGTGGCTGGTGTTCAGGTTTTCATTTACCAATGGTGTCTGAGTCTGGCACCGAGAGACCAATGTTGAAAAAGAAAAGTTTAATGCCAGGCTGTGATGCAACTCAATTGGTAGAGTGCTTTCCCGGCATGCACAAACCCCTGGGTTCCATCCCCACCACCACATAAACCAGAAATCATGTCACACACCTGTAATCCAGCACTCAGAAGGTGGAGGAGTTCAAGGCCATCCTCAACTATACATTGAGAGGCTAACCTGGGTTACACAAGACTCTGTCTCAAAATATTTTTTTAAAAGTTTAATATTAGTCACAGTTGCCCTGGAAACAAGATCCAGGCACCCCAGGCACAGCCACACGGGGAAGCACCAGACTGGGGTCAAGAGGCAGCTGGGAGGAGGGAGAAGCAGACACTCAAGCTGCAGCTGAATCAGCCTGGCTTGCTGGCTGTGCGGGATGCAGATCACCTGGTCTTGCAAATGAGAAATTGTTGATTGGAGATAGCAGGGATCTTCATGGAAAGAGTGTAGAGGAGGATGCAGAGATCTAAATCTCTAGTCTGCTTTGTGGAGGGCAGAGTGTAGGAATCTTCATGGGAAGAGTGTAGAGGAGGATGCTTAGAGCCTAACTAAGAAGGAGATGGTACAGCCGATTGGAGGGCTATTGCAACCCCTACCTGTCATGTCCAGATGGAAGAGGCATTATCTGTGATCTCCCCTAAGCACCTGAAAGTGGAACTGGGAGACTGCCCAGTGGTTAAGGGAACTTTCTTCTCTTGTGGAGAACTGGAGTCTGGTTCCCTGCATCTATGCCAGGCATCACGCAGCTGCCCATAATTTTCTCCAGAGGTTTCAAAACCCTCTTCTAACCTCTGAGGGCACCTATATTCAGGTGTGTACACACATACATATACATTATTAAAAACCACTTAAAAACCCTTTTAAAAAGTTAGCAGAGATGAAGTCTACAGAGCGTGTTCTTGAACTAAGGGCAGGGGGATTGTTTAATGTTTTTCTCTGTTTCAAAGCCTTCATAGTGCAAATGTGAGGCAGGGTGGGGCAGACAGCTTAGACTGGGCGGTTTGAGGAATGCCAATGGGCTCTGGGATGTAGAGTTGATTTCTGGGTATCTGGTACATGGTCTCGGGGAGGCTTAGGGCACAGGAACTATTGTCCTGGTATGACAGGCTGATGATTTATGGAGGTGGCTGGTGATTTATGGATCAGAAAAATGAACATTCTAGGGTTGGAGAGATGACTTATTTGGCCAAGTGTTCACCTTAGAAGCACAAGGACTTGACTTTCATCTCTAGAACCCATGTTAAAATAACAGCTGGTTCAGCCGTGCGTTGGTGGCACACACCCTTAATCCCAGCACTCGGGAGGCAGAGGCAGGCGGATCTCTGTGAGTTCGAGGCCAGCCTGGTCTCCAGAGAGAGTGCCAGGATGGGCTCCAAAGCTACACAGAGAAACCCTGTCTTGAAAAACCAATAAATAAATAAATAAATAAATAACAGATGGTTTAAAAGATGGACTCCATGCCTTACTGTAAACCTTGTTAAAAGTGGCTGTGAGTTTGAGTGCAATGGCCCTGTCATGTCCTGAAGATGGCATTTCACTGTATACCTGCACACACACACACACACACACACACACACACACACACACACACACACACCACCATACAAATATTCCATTTTCTTTCATTGCTATTGCTCAACATAATTCTCTGAGCAGAAGGTGTGGGCCTCTCTCCTCATTCAACTGATTCTCTTTCCGTTACCAACATGGCATCTTCTAATTAAGGGCAGCTCTGGCACTGTCTACTTGAATGTAGAGTCAGATCTTATAGGTTGGGGGCTCGGTCTCCCAAGGCTGCTTCTCATCCCCCTACTTCAGTTGCTATTTCTAAGCTCCAGGTTGTTACACACACACACACACACACACACACACACACACACACACACACACACATTTCTGACCAATTGCCCGTGAACTGCCTTCTACAACTCTTTCCTTTGGTTCCATCATGCTAGCGGAGCTCACAGAATTTTGGGGAAATAGTTTGCTTGTTTCCCATGAACAGGGTGTTACAGAGGACACCGGAGTACTAACAGATTAAAGGCTGTATGGGTGAGGTCTGGAGCATTCTAGGATAGGAGCTTCCATTTTCATGGGGTTGGAGGTACTTTCTTCTGCCCAGTGAATGGAGGCATTCCAGCACCTGGAAGCTCTCCAAAGCCTACAGTTTGGGAATTGGCACTGTATTGACTGTGCCATCTCTGCTTCTAATGTTTTTGTTTTTTTAAACTGGATCTCCAGCCCCTCTCATTTTCAACAGTGGCCTCATTAGAACAGGGGTTCTCAGTCTCCCTAATGCTACACCCCTCTAGTACAGTTCCTCATGTTGTGGTGACCCTCAGCTATAAAATAAATTTCAACGTTGCCTCATAACTGTAATTTTGCTACTGGTATGAATTGTAATGTAAATATCTGATATGCAGGATATCTGTTAGTTGATCCCTAAAGGGGTCACAACCCACAGGTTGAGAACCACTGCATTGTAACGAAAGACCCTCCTAAACCCTGGAAGCTTTTAGAGATTAGGATGGATGTATCAGGATTTTATGTCCGATGCTTGTCCATGTTTATTGCTCAGGAAACAAATATTAAAGGGTTTAGGGATCCTGTTACTTTTCTTGTTGCTGCAACAAAATACATGGCAAAAGTAACTTAAGAAAAAAGATTTTATTTTCTGCTCACAGTTTGAGGGTTCATTAGGATGATAAAGCCACGGCAGCAGGAACATGAGGCAGCTGATCACACTTCACCCACAGTCAGGGAGCAGAAAGAGACAGATGATGGTGCTAGCTCATTTTCACACGCAGTCCAGGACATCAGGTCACCCCAGTGTTGTAATCTAGAATCCCCTTCACAGACGTGCCCAAAGGCTGGATTCCCAAGTGGGTTTAGGTCCTGACAAGTGGACACAATGTAACTGTCCCAGATTACATTGTGTCAGTTTGTAAGGCTGTGTGATGAGTTTGTGACCACAAAATCTGGGTATCAGGGTGTCAGTGTAGAAGCTGCTTTGGCTGTTACCTTGGCCCTGTGATCAACAGATGCCCAGGGGATGAAGTCGGAATGTCTACCCGTCTTCCAAGTTCTCTACCTTCCTAGGTGCTGGGTTGTCACCAGTCTGGGTTTCTCACTCTACTTCCTGGAAAAGATCTCTTTGTACATGGATTTCAATGTTCTCCCTCTGCAGAGACCCCAGGGCACAGAAACCTCTGTAGCTGCCATTCAGGTACTAACCACACCCAGGAAAAAGCTGGGCAGGAGGCAGAAGCTTTCAGAAGGCAGAGTGACTGAACTGCACTTCTGCTGTAGTTTGGCTGGATTTTTTTCTTGTGGGTCTTCAGTTTCAGCATTTCTACTTTGTTCATTCATTGAAATTTCTTGGGGGTGAAGAGATGGCTCCACTGTTAAGAGAACTTGCTGTTTTTTGCAGAGGATCTGAGTTCAGATACCAGCAGCCTTATCAAGCGACTGTCACCACTGATTGTATAACACACCACACACACACACACACACACACACACACACACACACACACACACACACACACGGTGGGTTTGAGTGCTTCAGTATTATTTTTGTCTTTATTTATTTATTTTTATGTGCATTGGCATTTTTACCTGAATGTGTGTCTGTACAAGAGTTGCTAGATCACAGACTGTAGTGAGCTGCCATGTGGGTGGTGGAAATTGAGCTTTGGTACTCTGGATGAGCAGCTGGTGCTCTTACCACAAAGCTATCTCTCCAGACCTCCAGTATTTCTTTTTATAAGATCACTCATAATGTGAGTTTAGGGCCATACCTACATGATCTCATTTAACTTGAATCATTTCCCAAAGGCCCTTTCTCCAGATATAGTCACATTGTGGGGTAGGGCCTCAACATAAAAAGTTTGGGGGAACAAAATTGAGTAAAAAACCCATCTCCTGTCTTACTTCTCCATCTTCCCAATATGTTTCATGGGGGTACCTCCCAGGAAATGACTTCTGTTTCCTGAGCCTGTATCTCCTGTCTGCTCGAAGATAGGGATGAACAGTTGTGTAGCCATTTCCTCTGAATTGAAATAGTCTTTTAAGGCACAGGAAATAAACACAACTCACAAATCTCAGGAAGCCCCTGAAACTTAAAAGATTTACAAAGCTCTTCTATAGTCATACCAGCTGGGGAAAGGAGACCCTTTCTTCAAGTTGTGCAAGGAATTCTGGGGATGCAGCTTTCATGAGCCAATCCCACTCTGCTGGGGTAGGATTCTTGGTGATGCAGCCATCTTTGAGTCTTCTATGATCCTCCAAGTAATTCATAACTGTGGCTGCTCTTGGCCACCACTAAGTTCAAGTATAGGGCAAAAACCTGGAGATTTGGATGAACCACAAGACGCCTGGTCCTTTTTTGAAAGAATGTCTCTCGCCTTTATTGTGGAACAGCCTTATATACAAACTTACAAAAACCCCAAGTCAAAGGGATCACAACAGGATATTGATGCCAGTGGGGTGAGGTCAGGAAAACAGGAGGTACCTGTGGTTGTGCTAGAAAACAACTCTTAGAGGCTGGGTCCCCACATATTACCCATTGTCCTAGTTAGCTTTCTCTGTCAACTTGACACATCTTTAAGTCCCCTGAGAAAGGAGTCTCAGTTGAGACATTGCCTTGATCACATTGGCCTGTGGTGATGTCTGTGGGGGAATGTTCTAATTGTTGATTGATGTAGGTGGTCCTAGCCCATTGTGGGTGGCACCACTCCCTGGGCAGGTAGTCTGGACTATATAAGAAAGTTGGCTAAGCCTGAGCCTGTGAGTGAGCCAGCAAGCAGAGTTCCTCCATGGCTTCTGTTGTGTTCCCTTGGCTATGAGTGAATTCCTCAGAGACAATGGTGTGCTGTCTTCAGATTCTGGTGTCATCACACCCAGATGACAGCCACCTTCTTTCTGTGTCCTCCCATGGCCTTTGCTCTGTGTATGCACATATACAGATATCCTTCAGTGAGGGACTGTGGCCTGGAAGGATAAGCCAAATAAACTCCTTCTTTCCCTAAGTTGTTTTAATTGTGGGGTTTTTGTCATAGCAACAGAACAAAACACTGGCTCACCAAGTTAGACTTGGGTAGACTCTGTCTTTGGTACCCTATCTGAAGTAGACATTTGTTTACACCTTCCCATGAAAAACCACCACATGATGTGCCCTCTAGCCGGAAGGCCTGCTAACAAAGGATGGTATTTGAAAATGTCCTCCCACAAATATCCCTATGATAGTTCATACATAGACCACTGGGATGAGTCCCAGGTCCCACTAAGGGCTCATAGGCTGTAGCAGGCTCTGCTGTCCCATCTCTCACTTTGAGTCTCCCTGTTCCATCTCCTACCTCTTCCTTGTCCTCGATGGGGAGTCAGATGGTTACAGGCTGGCCTGTGCCCATCATGGGTGAGCGTGTGAGAAGCTATCAGAGGGGTTAGCCATGGGGCTTTTATTATCTTGATCCCATATCTGGGGCCAGAGATAGTCAATGGGGAAGGCAGAGGAAGCCACTTTGCAGGCTACCCAGGGAGGTAGACTCTGTACTATGTACAAAGCCTGCCCCGGTGGGTCCCTATCAGATGTGGATGAGGGAGGAAGGATTGCCTGTCTCTCTGGGTCCTGGGAATTTGGACACCTTGTGTGTTTCGAAGGACGAGAAGGCTCACTGAGCAGGCTGTGGCTGCTCATTTATTATTGATGCAGCCCTTGGCTGCCCTCTTTTGAGCAGCTCCGCTCTGTATGTAAATTCCAATCTGGTTTCAGAGCAGAAAGGATGCTGCCACATAGGCAGTCCATGTCAGCTGTGGCTGTCGGGAGCAGTGCTGGACCACAGAGATTGTGTTCCCACCTGACCCAAAAGAGCCCAGATATTGGGGCTCAGGAGCCCCAAATTAGAATGCATCTTGGCCCTATCTTATTTTGGCTTACTCTTCAAGGATGACTTCGTGTGTGCGTGCGCCTGTTGCCAAGAGGTCAACTTTGGATGTTTTCTTCACTCTCTCTCTGCTTTTTGTGTGTGTTTGTGTATTATGAGACATATGTCTTTTCTCTCAAACTAGGTGGCCTCTATTTCAGAGAAATAACTGTTTAGATTGTACCCAAGATTAAGGTTCCAGGAGTCGGTCTCACAGGGAAAAACAGCTAGGGACTTTCCAACTCCCCCATTCTTTCCCGAATTTCTACCCTCCCTCTGAGTCGTTTCTGACTGAGACCTAGATCAAGTGCCTTTGGTCTCAGCATTAGGAATAAAGACCGGTTGACTGGCCGCTTGGTATACTTGCTCCTCCTTACAAGGCCCAGCACACCCTCTGCAGAAGTAAAAATGTGTCTTCTCAGTTACCACAGGTTGTTTGCACTCTTTGTTGGCTCTGACATTCTACACTTCCAACAGTGCATTGTGTGTTTCTGTGTGTTCATGTGCATGAGTGTCTGGAGGATAGAGGGCAACTTTGGGTGTTGGCCTTGGCCTTCCACCTTGTTTGAGACAAGGACTCTTGCTCCCTGCTGTGTACACCATTATCCTGTCTCTTCTTTGTCTCACTGTAGGAATGCTGGGATTACAGGCACTCACTACTGTAAGTAATGCAGGTACTGGGAATCCAAACACTGGTCTTCACGCTTGAACAGCAGGTGCTTTCCCCACTGGAAGAGGCATCTCCCAAAACCCTCTACCCTGTTTTTGTTTTTGTGAGACCGGGTCTCTCATTGAACCCGGAGTATATGGATTCAGCTAGGCTATATTGGAGTTATTGTCTATTTGGCCAGCATTGGGGTTCCAGATACACACAGACATACCAAGCTTTTCATGTGGGTACTGGGGATTTGAACTCGGGTCCTCCTGTGTGTGTAGCATGCACTTTACTCACTGAGCCATCTCCCCAGCTCTAGGGATGACTTTATTTTTAATTATAGCATTTTTAATTTTTAAAAAATCTGACACATGTACACAATGTATTTTGGTCATATCCATTCCCAATCCCCTCCATCTAGCTCTCCCTTTCCCCATCATATCCCCCATTTCCCTCCTAACTTCATGCTTTTTTGAGTTCTCTGTCTGCATGTACACCTTTATGCCAGAAGAGGGCATCAGATCCCACTAGAGATGGTTTTGAGCTACCATGTGGGTGCTAGGAATTGAACTCAAGACCTCTGGAAGGGCAGCCAGTGCTTTTAACCACTGAGCTATCTTTCTAGCCCCAACTTCATGTTTTTTAAAAGTATAATATACTAATGTATTAGTTAGGGTTCTCTAGAGTAACAGAACTTAAAGAATGAATATCTATCTATCTATCTATCTATCTATCTATCATCTATGATTTATTAGAATGACTTACAGGCTGTGGTCCAGCTAATCTAACAATGTCTGGCTATGAACATAAAGTCCAAGAATCCAGAAATTGCTCAGTCCATGAGGCTGGATGCCTCAGCTGGTCTTCAGTAGACACTGGAACCCCAAAGAAGTAGGTTCTAATGCCAGTGAAGAAATGGACTTGCTAGCAAGGTGAGGGCAAACAGGCAAAGAGCAAAAGCTTCCTTCTTCCACATCCTTATATAGGCTTCTAGCAGGAGGCATGGACCAGATTAGATCTGGATTAAAGATATGAGTTAAAGGTATGTCTTCCTCCTTCAAAGATCCAGATTAGAAGTAACCTTCCCACTTCAAATTGAGCACAAATCCCTTACAGGTGTATCTTCCATAAGGTTGACAACCAAGAAAACAGCCATCACAACCAAGTCCAGCTAATGGTGCCTTTATGCACGCGGCATGGGAGCATCCACCAGAGTACCGCACGACCCATCAATGGTTGCCTCCTCCACCAAAGAAAATGGCTCTCTCTTGCTTGACAGTCACCAACTATGGAAAGAATGTTAAAAGCCAGAGGATGGTGCACACCTTTAATCCCAGCACTCAGGAAGCAGAGTCAGGTGAATCTCTGTGAGTTTGAGGCCAGCCTGTCTATAGAGAGAGTTCCAGAACAGCCAGGGCTACACTCAGAGACACCCTGTCTTGAAAAACAAAAGGGGGAGTGCTATGAAAAGCTAACTTCTAGACATAACATAGATCACATGAACTCCCAGCAATCGTGGACACACACACACACACACACACACACACACACACACACACACACACACACAGAGGACCTCCCCAAGACCAAAAGAGTTAAAATTTGAGTATGGAAGAGAGAGCCCTTCCCAATGCCTCAAAAATAGCTGAAGAGTTAATGCCATTTGAAGACTAACTCCTTATTACCAGCCAGGGTCACCTACAATGCCAGTAGGTACCTGCAGGCCTCTCTCTTCCATCCAATGCCACCTCTACTTTGTTCCAGTGACCATATACACGCAGTAGTGTTTGTTAGGAGGTTGTTGCTCATTGTTCATGCACAGCACACAGAAAGGACAGAGAGTATGGAGTCAGTGGAGCTCACCCATCTGGCAGCTGTGGGCCATGTGTGGCTGATTAATGTTAAGTAAAATTTGCAATTCAGTTCTCAGTCACATTGGCAGTGTTTCAAGCACTCAGTCATCACAGGAGACCGGTAGCCACCATATTAGACAGTACAGCTAGAGGATATTTTCAACATTCTAGAGAATTCCATTGGTCAGTACTGGATTAGTGTGATTGTCCCTGGTAGGACTCTTGAAAGTGAGCATTACAAGGAATGGAAGAAATTCAAGCCTACTGGTTCAGGAGGCTGAGGTGGGAGGATCACAAGTTCAATGACAGCCTGGGCAACTTAGTGAAACCTTGTCTTAGAAAAGTAGAAACAGAACTGGGTATGTAGCTTGGTCATACAGTTTCTGCCTAGAACCCCCCAGTGAGGGGCAGGGGTGTGGCTCAGTGATAGGGTCCCTGCCTAGAATCCCCCAGTGAAGGGTGAGAGGCACAGCTCAGTGGTTTTAGCACAGCTGCCTAAAATTCCCAGTAAGTGGAGAGGGATATGGCTCAGCAGTAGGATAATTGCTCGGCACTCGTGAGCCTCCAGGTTTGATCTTAGAGCTACTGTAAGTAAATACGCAAATTGTAGAAGTTCATTATCATCCTTCAGGAGAGAAGAAAGCAGAGAAGAAACAAAGCCATCAGATGCATCTGGGACAGAGAAACAGGTGTGGTAGCATACACCTGTAATCCCAGTGCTCAGGACACTGAGGCAGGAGGATCTCAGATTCATGGGCTACTTAAGCCACCATAGAGAGACTCTATTCAAAAAGTGAGACAGAGTGGCAAGGGAGATGACTCAGTGGTTAAAGCACTCATCATGCAAGAACCTACAGGAGACCGGGGCTTGAAGCATTCATCTGTAATCCAATGCACCTATGCTGAGATGGGGGAAGAGACAGGAGGCTCTTCAGGGCCACTGTCTCAGCATTCAAAGCACAGATGCAAACAACAAAGGGACCCTGCCTTACACAAGGGGAAAGGTGAGGACTGGCACTCGAGGCTGTTCGAGGACTTTCACATGGACTCGATGTCACTGGTACTCCTTCACATAATACATGCCACGCATCATGTGCACATACATCGTACACATGCCACACACACACACACACACACACACACACACACACACACAATACACACACACACACACACACACACTACACACACATACCACACACACACCACACACACACACACACACACACACACACACACATACACTACAAATAAAGAGAGGGAGGGAGGGAGCAAGGGGAGGAGGATAGAGAGAGAGAGAGAGAGAGAGAGAGAGAGAGAGAGAGAGAGAGAGAGAGAGAGAGAGAGAGAGAGAGAGAACTGTAACAATAAGTGTTTCTGCCAGGCTGCCCAAGTTCCTCCAGCCACCACATTATGGTCCCAAGTAACAAACAGAGACTTAAATGCTGCTTGGCCAATGACTAGGATTTCTCATCTGCTAGCTTAGTCTTAATTATCATAAATCTATATATTTTTGTCTTCACGGGCTCACGTGGTGACTCTGCGCTTTCTCCTACCTTTCTCAGAATCCTCTTTGACTCCTAGTCCCACCTATCTTGTTTTCCTATTGGCCAACAGTACTTTGTTTATCAACCAATAAGACAATCGTATACATAGAAGGCCCTCCCCCGTCAGAGAACGATGTGTGTTTTGGGCCAAGACTCTTCCAGATGTGATTTATCTTGCCAAGGAGGAGACTGGGCTTGGGGTCTCCTTGCTCACCACAGGAATACATGAGGGAGGTTCAGTGAAGATGGGGACAGGGTCCTAGGTGGTGTGCCAGCCTACTGCCCCTCAACGCCCGCCAGCTGTACTGTCCACAACAGCAGCAAGAGGTAATAAAACAAAACCAAGAAAGACTGTCAATATCTTTAGTAATAGAAGAGATAAACTCCCCTATTAAGACCAGAAAGCACCCAGCACTCATGCAACTTTTACCATTCCTGCACAGAACAGCCGTACACCCCGCGGCTCTCATGAAGGGGCCGTGGGATCTGGATGGTTCTGGTTCCATTGCCAGTCCCACCAGGCATGCCGTTTCTGAGATTCATTTCAGCAGTATCTGCTCCCCTGGCATGCTAAACAGCTCTGAAACTTTGTTTGATGCTAAGTCACAGAGGGACATGGAGTTGGAAATAATATTTACTTGCCTCATGAAGGAGTATGCCTCCTATTTCACAGGAAGCCATTTGGATATCCGTGGGTGGGCCTTTCCTCACTTTTGTGTATTTAGATCCTGCCTGTTTGTTTGCAGCCCGGGCCCGGCAGTCATGATTGCCCCTGCCTCAGTCTCCTGAGCGTTGGGATTATAGTGTGTTCCACCGTGCCTGACTTTATTTCCTCATTCTTTCAGTTTTTAAATTGCATTTATTCCCGTGAGGCCTTGACCCTCCACAAAGAGTTACAAGTAACTAAGGACTGCTGAGAGCAAGAGAAGTAATCTTCCCCGGGGAACAGCATATGGGTTGTAGCCAAAGCTAAAGGGTTAACCCTGAAAACAGACATATAAGTAACACGATACTGCTCAGTCATGCTCAGACTGAGCATGTTGTATTTTTGTATTTAGGAATGTGTGTGTGTGTGTGTGTGTGTGTGTGTGTGTGTGTGTGTGTGTAAAACAATTAATGAAAAAGGAGTTCATGAATTTGAAAGACAGCAAGGAACGGTATATACGGTAGGAGTTAGAGGGAAGAAAGAAAAAGGGACACGGTGTAATTATAATCTCAAAAAGTGAAAGAAACAATTTTTTTAGCGTTGTATTTACTTATTTACCAGCATGTGGGACTGAACCCAGGACTTTGTACACACCAAACCAATGCTTTTCAACTGAGTTACATTCCCTGAAGTGATGTGCGGTTTTCAAAGAATGGTTGGGGATCTTCATGGCAAACAACATTGGAACAAAAGCTTTCAGGTGATAAGGAGGGAGCCACTGAGGCAGGAGGAGACCATCATGAGAGGAGAGGAGAGCAGTGTGCCGGCCGGAGGTGCAAGCATGGCTGGGGGGAGGGGAAAGAGGACAGCTCTATGAGGTAATCAGAATCAGACCAGGGAGCAACTGGCAGCCCTTACAAGGGCTCTGGGTTTTTCAATAAGTGATAGGGATATATATTAGTTACTCCTCTCTGTGCCCTTCAGTGACCACTGCGACCCCTGTTTCAAAGATTCCACAACTTCTCAAAACATTGCCACCCACTGGGGACCAAATGTTTAAACGCATGATCTGTGGCAGACATTTCACATTCAAATTGTACCAGGCTATACTGATAACAACAGACAGCTACTGAACGACTATTTGAAGAGTGGATACTCTACACCAGTGGTTCTCAAGACCTCTTTGGGGGTCACCTGTCAGATATCCTGAACATCAGATATATGAGGAACTGCTCTAGAATGTTGTTAATCGGATGAAACTGTTGCTATGTATTTGGCTTGAACTGACAAGTGTTTTCCCAGGATTGTTCTGGCTGATGTGTTGACAATGGATTTTAGTGGGGACCCATGCAGAAACAGAGAGACCACTTAAGGTCTTGGAGCACCCAAAAGAGGGATGAGTAAGGGTGGTTTGGGTTGAGATGGTAGTAGAGGAGGTGGTGAGATGCAAAGCGCATATTCCTGTTGACTTAGAAGTAGCAAGGGAAGAGAACACAGCAAACCATTGTTTTTGGAGCAGCTTCTCTCAGAGCTAAGGAAGTTTTCCTGGAGGCCCAGGAATCCTGATTTGGATTCATTGAGACCCCGAGTAAGATGTTGATGAAGTAGCATCTGCCTGTATTAAAAAAAAGAAAAAAGTAACTTTGCCTTGTAACCATGAAGTTGTCCGGAAGTAGATAGAGGGAGGGACATCAAAGAAGGAGCCAAGAGAACTATGGAAAAGGTAGAGAGGAGGGGCCAAGAGGAGAGATGGTGCTGATGGGGTAGTTGAGATAGGAAGTTCAGTCAACCAACATTACATTCCAATATGACCTGAAGGCATCACAAGGGAAATTCCATAAATCAACAATTCATATTTCTTAAACTGCAAGTCCTGAGTAGCACAGAGACGTCTGGAGCCATTCCATCCCATCCTTATTGAGACAACCATTTCTTCATCAGCACATCCATACTGTCTATGCTACCCTCCCACTAGTCACTTACTGACCTCAGTTATCAGATCCAGGGTTGTTCAGCATATCCATGCTGTATATGCCACCCTCCCGTTGGTCATTCAGAAGACACCTCAGTTATCAAACAGGCTGCTGAGGTGCTTGTGTCACAATGTCCATCTGAACCATTCATTTCATTTCGCCTCATCCTGTAGGCATTGATCGCATCACCCACAGCATCACAAGAAAGCCACATTCAGTACAATATGGTACTTCAAGAGAGAGAGAGAGAGAGAGAGAGAGAGAGAGAGAGAGAGAGGATAGCCATTCACATAACTGCCATTAAAGGACATTGTCATAATCTCTTTTATTGTTGTTCTTAACCTTTTGCTGTGTCTATTAATAAATTAAGCTTTACCATATGTATTTTTGTGTGTGTGTGTGTGTGTGTGTGTGTGTGTGTGTGTGTGTGTAAAAATCAGCTCATAATGCTTTGGGAACTATCAGGGTTTTCAGGTATAGACTGGAGTTCTTAGAATGAATCCCTTGTGAGGAAGGGGAAGATTACCGTAGAGAGTGTTTAAACAGGAGGTAGGAGGAGGAATTGGAGCAGAGAAGTGGGACAATGGCTGGGAGAAGAAACAGGGTCAGGATAGGGTCTGAACACTGTGAATGCAGAGCCTGGTGCACACGGGTTGACGTGGTACAATCTGGTGGGGGCTGCCTCCAACCTATTTCCATTCTCTCCAAAATATCATAACTATTTTCCGTGCCTTCATCCTTTATATCAGTTTTGCAATTTTTAATATAAACCAATGGATTATTGAAGACCGTTCCATTATTCATCTGGAATCCATTTTTACCTTTGGAACACAAGCATCATTTCCCATCACTCTCTCCCTTGAAATGCTCCGGGCTTCCCACACTACCTGTTCACTCTCAGCTTTAGGAGCTGTGAGAGGCTCTTGGCAGGCTCCCTGGTCAGGGTGGATAGGTGCCCAGTGCCTTGGGCCTGGAATGGTGATCGATTCCTGGAGTAAGGGAGGCTTACAGCTGTTGGATTTAAACCTTGTAGTCTGCTCAGGCAGTCATAGAAATGTTCAGAATTTAATTACCAAAGCAGAGCATACAAATGAGAGGGTGGGAAAAACAGATGAGAGAATATTAAGTCAAACATAGACGCCCTGAGCCTTCAGCTCAAGGTGGGAGGGTGTTTTTGTCTCTGACTGGCCAGCGTGGCTTCTGTATTTAAGCTGATTTCTTTGTGGAGCCAGGCCGTGAGTGTGAGCCAACCCATCTGTCGGGGAGCAGCCAGGGAAACAGGGCTGCCCTACTGGGAATGGAGATTTGACTTGCCAAAGACTGTATGTTCATGCTCTCCCCAAATTCTTCTGTGGAAGCCTTAATTCCCAACTAGATGGTTCTAGGAGGTGGAGCCTTTGGGAGATGATTAAGTCATGAGGATGGAGCCTCTCGGATGACATCAGAGCTGGCAAGAGGCGAGACAATGGGATGGCTTGCCCGAAAACCTGAGTTTGGTGCCAGAAACCTAAAGGTTGTAAACAGAGAACTGACTCTTGCAAGTTCTCTGACCTCCACATGTGCACCATGGCATGTGTGCAAATGCATGCATGCCCATGTGTACACAGGTAATAACAATTTAAAAAGAAGGGAAGTTAGAGGGATGGAGGGAGGACTGGAGAGACAGAGAGAGGAAGAGGGAAGGAGAGAGAGAGAGAGAGAGAGAGAGAGAGAGAGAGAGAGAGAGAGTCTATCTATAAGCCAGGAGAGAAGAGCCCTCCCCAGAACCATCTATCCATGCTGACATCTTGGTCTTTAGTTTTTTACTTCTTGTTACTGTATCTAATTTTATTGGTTTTGAGGCAGGGTTTGAACTTTCTATGTAGATGAAGATGGGACTTGAACTCATGATCATGCTGATCTCACATCCCAAGTGCTGGGATAATGAGCATGAGCTACCATGTTTGCTTATTTATTTTTTATTGTTGTTATTTTTAGTTTTTGAAGATTTTGTCTTACTATATTGCCCAGGCTGGCCTTGAACTCACTGAGTTATGGAGACTGGTCTTGAACTTAGGATCCCTCTGTTTTAGCCTCCCAAGTGCTGGGATTATAGGCAGGCACCATCAAGTCTGGCAATCGACACCTTGACCTTAAAATTCCTGCCCCTAGAGTTGGGAGAAGTATATTTCTGATGTTTAAGCCCCCCAGCCCCCTGTATTGTGTTGCAGTAGCCTATGGTAACTGAAAGGCAAGTCCTTTGGAGCTGGGGAGAGTGTGGGGACCTGAGCTCAGATGCCCAGAATGTGAGTAAAATGATGGTTATCTTGGCACTTTTAATCTCAGGGAGGGAGCTTGCTGGAGGACCAGTCCAGCCTGTTTGGCAAAGCTCCAGGCAGATGAGAGCACCTAACTCAAACAGCAGATGGAAGGCAGTTGTGGGAGGACACCTAAGATGTTCTCTGACCTCCATACCCATGTGTAAACACCTCCATACTCATGTGTAAACACTTGTATGTATGTGTGCACGCACGCGCGCGGGCACGCGCACACACACACACACACAGTACCACTTTTAAGGGACAATCCAGAGCCTGTGATAGGGCTTGGGGACACAGGGAATACCTCCTAAAGCAGCATGTCGTCCTTTTTTTCTGGCCCATCTAAAGGTTTTCTCAAATGGCAGCTGTTTTCTTTTTCCATTTTTACGAATGTGTGTGGTATTCAGGTGTCTATGCGTATTTGCATTCATGTGGGCACAGTGTGTGTGTGTGTGTGTGTGTGTGTGTGTGTGTGTGTGTGTGTATGCATTTGTGAGCTTGTGTATGTGGAGGCTAGTGTTAGGAGCCATCCCCGATCCCCCTTCTACCTTATTCATCGAGGCAGTCTCACAATCACACTTAGAGCTGAGATCACAGGCAGCCCACTACACTCACTCTGCATTTACATGGCCCTGGGGATCGAAATTCCAGTCCTCCTGCCAGTTGGCAGGCCGTTCAGCCACTGGGCTATCTCCTCAGCCCTTCAAAGCAGTTATGACAGTGCCTATGGCTTGCTTGGAGAATGGATTTATCATCTCTCAAGGAAGCAGTGGTGTCCTTGCGCCGGCTCATTTGTCCATCCCTTCATTAAGAGTGTTAGCGAAAACGCCCGCCTCACATCCGGCCCCCTGCTCCATGTCAAATAAAAAGATTCCCCAGTCATTTGTCCACTGAAGGCCAGGTTACCAGGGGTAATTGGAGGCTTCTGAGTCCCTGTGGATTAGAAGTCCTCGTATAGAATGACACATTTGAATGGGGTCAGACCCTTGCAAAAATAAGCTTTCAGCAGTGGCTCCTTGCCAACAAGCCAAACCATCCATCAAAACTGCCACCTGGGGCCTCAGGGGATGACTGAGTGGGTAAGAAAGAGGTGACTGCTTCCAACTTGAGGATCCACACGGTGGAGGAACAGAACTGACTCCTAGAAGTTGTCCTCTGACGTCCACACATATACCTCAGCCTGTGTGCACCCCCCTACACCAAACAAACAAACAATATAATTGCTACTCAATAGGCCTTTGAGATGACTCATCTGGTAAAGCATCTGCCGTCAAGCCTGATGACCTGAGTTCCATTGCCAGGGGTGGAAGGAGAGAACTGACTCCTGGAAGTGTCCTGTGACTTTCACACAGGCACTGTTTCATGCACACATGCATGTGCATACACACACAGTACAAATGTAAAAAGAAACCTGAGGGAGCTTCCTGTAGGGAAACCTGTAGCCACGCCTGCTTACAGCTTCCAGGTCCTGGGAAAATTTTCTGGCTTGACACTTGAGGTCCCTCAGAATCTCTTTTGATCACTGGTGCAATACCTGATCCTCAAGGTCAGACAGCACCTAACCAATTAACCCTTTGTCATTCCCCATGTTGCCTGGGAGGCAGTTCTGCCAGCAAATAAACCTACCTCCCTCTGCTTCCCTCTCTTGTCCCTTTCTGACCTGCAAGGGATGGCGTTCTCCACAAGACCTTGCCTTCAGAAGGCAAGAAAGGCAGCTCTAGTTCAGTGTCACTTGTGTGGGGGTTTCCTTTTTATTTGTAGTGTGTTTCTGAGATGCACCAAGGGTCAAATCTCCTGGAGTATTACAGAGTAAACATCCCCACAAATGGCAAAAGTTTTTAGTCTATTGTGTGGCAATTTCTTTTGATGCTTGCTAAGACCATGCATGTCCTAAAGGGGGCTTTTTAACACACTAGAAGTTCTAAAGGGAGGCTTCTTAAGACAGGAAGTGACCAACCCAGAAGCCTCAGGAAGTTCCTGAAACTTACTAGAAACATTAGGCCCTTCCCTCCCCAAGGTTGTAAAAGCAGTAAGGCCTGCTGAGGAGACTCAGAGCAGCTGAGCTGCCTGCAAGGGGCACTCTTTGACCTGTCAAGCTCAGTGTAGTGAGCTTCAAGGTTCCAGCTTTCATAAACTATCACTCATCTGGGGTGGATTTCAGTAATGCAACTCCCTTTGACTCCTGTCAGTCATCCCAGGAATTTTGTTGGTTCATCAAATTGAACTTCGGTATATTGTTATTTTGCTCTGTTGTGGTTTCTCTATCTGGGACAATTAGACATTTGCATTGCATCTTCCCAAGGGAAAAAATATCATACAACACTGAGCAAAGAGTTGCCATAGTGAATTTTACTCAACCAGATGCTTAAAAAGCAACATTTTTTTTTTTTGTAATGACCACAGAGAAAGTACCTAGGTTGATGATTAAATTGGAATGTTACCCAATGGTCAGTAGAGTTTGTTTTGAAAAGAAGATGGAGATGGAGAGATATCTCTGGCTAAGAGCATGCACTGGATCCAAGTTCAATGCCAAGAACTCATGTGGTACCTCAAAGTTATGGGTCATTCTGACTCAAGGTGATCCGACATCTTCTTCTGGCCTCCACAGGCACTGTGTGCACATGTATCAGCATATAAATACATCCACACATTAAAAAAAATGCTCACAACATATCATACTCTAGCAGATATGACATCTCCACAACCTACAAATGTGATTGCAATTTTTTTTGAGGTAAAGTTTAATGATTCAAGGGTATTTCTATATCTCATTTTAGGATTAAACTTTGTTCTAATGGAAAGACTGATAGCAGCAATGTGTTTCCCCATACCTCTTACTTTTAGGATACTACGTAATTCATTTTAAAGTAATTAAAATTTCTTTCATTTAATTATTAAGTTATTTTTATTTTTAAAAGATTATTTTTCAAAGAAATATCATTTCATCTTTAAGAAGTATATAATCAGCTGGGCATGGTGGTGCATGCCTATATTCCCAGCACTCAGGATCTCCAGTTCCAGGCTAGCCTGCTTAGAGAGATCCTGAAGAGAGAGAGGGAGGGAGGGAGGGAGGGAGGGAGGGAGAGAGAGAGAGAGACAGAGAGAGAGAGAGAGAGAGAGCGAGAGAACACAGAGTCAAATTCCCAATCCTTTCAACCCCATCTAAAATATGCTGAGGTTACTGGCATGCACCAGGAGCTTTTACATAAAAAAATTAAATTAAGATTTTTTTTCTTTGTTTTTGTTTTTGTTTTTGAGACAGGGTTTCTCTGTGTTGCCCTGGCCGTCCTGGATCAGGCTGGCCTCAAACTCACAGAGATCTGCTTGCTTCTACCTCTTGAGTACTGGGATTAAAGGTGTGTGCCACTGCTGCCTGCCTTTTTTGTGGTTATTTTTTATGAAATTAATTAATTAATCTTCACATTTACGGTGAATGTGGGTTGTGTGTGTATGAGTATTTTCATGTGTGTGTGTACATGTTTGCTAACTGCATCTATCCTTTAAGATACCTATGGTCAAATCACACAAAATTTTTATAGATTTGGAGATATGCAGTGCACATATATTCTTAAAATTTATTTAGTTTTTTTTTTTTTTTGTAGTGCTGGGAGGGGAATCCAGGGCTTTGTATTTGTTAGGTAAGTGTTCTACTGTAGAGCCACACTCCAACCCTCACTGGTGGATTCTAGGCAAGTGCTCTATTGTTGAAGCTGATCTGTGGCCACTCACTAATGAATTCTAAGCAAAGGATCTACTACTGAGCACACAACAACCACTCACTGGGGGATTCTAGGCCAGTGTTCTACCACTAAGCCACACCCCAGCCCCTCACTGGGGGATTCTAGGCAAGCACTACTAAGGGGCCCCAATGAAACAGTACACAATCATCCTTCTATGAAATATAGTGAACCAGAATAGAATAGGATTTCTACTTTTCTTATTTTTCTCTCCTTCAGGGCTGTGAGAAAAGATGAGAGAGACCAGGACTACAGCAACCTGCCTGGGTGTCTGTCGCAGACTGTCCCTCTGGGCTGAAGAAATAGTGAGCACTTAGAGGATGTTTCAGAGGAAGGTACTGCCATTCACAAACATAAAAGTCACGTGATGTTCTGCCAAACATCTGTTTTATTAATATTAAATGAAAGTGCTTTTGGCTGTGGAGAAAACAACTATAAAGCGTGTAAGTACAATGATCACATACTTAATACATTTTATGAGATCCCCTGTATAGAAAACGGAACACTCTTCCATTTGTGTTTTTATCCTATGCCCATGCAGTATGTAATGAGAACATCAATCTACATGGAATAATAAAAATAAAATTTAGTGTTCCTGCTTGATATTAAAATAGTCTTGTGCTGTATCATGTTCCTTTCTCAGTGAGATGAATTTGAGCTTATTTGAAACCTGGCTGTATTTGTCTAAAAGTGTCAGCACAGTGGTCTAATGTCGAGGGCCTGATGAAGCTGATTTGTGTTAGCTTGTCTATCTATGACACAACTTGAATCTAAATACCTCCCTTAAGTGTTTGTGTGTTAAAGATGCGGTTGCCAGTTGGCTGTTCTGTGATAGGTTGGATCATGAGGGTGTTAAGTTCCTTAATGGATAAATCCACGGATGAGTATTCATGCCCCAAGAGGTGACTAGGAGGCCGGCCTAGTTGGAGGATTTGGGGGCGTTGCCTTTGAAAGGTGTGTCTTGAGTGTGTATGGGGGGAGTGGGGATGGGGTGTATTCACATGCACAGGTGCACATGTTAGAGGTTAGAGGTTGGTGTTACTTGTCTGTCACAGTCACTCTGCATTACAATGAAGCAATTTCCTTGGAACTGAAACTTTCCATCCTGGAGAGAAGTTCCTGAAGACTCAGAAAGTCCTAGAAGCAGGTTCCTTATGACTCAGGAAGTAAGCAACTCATAAGTCTCAGAAAGTCCCCGGGCCTCTCCCTTTCTACATAAGCAGTAAGGATTGCTGAGGGGAGGGAGCCTACCGTAGACTGAAACCTCTGAAACTGTGAGCCCAAATAAGTTTCCTCTTTTAAGTTGTCTTGTGGATTTTGTTTCACTAAACACAGCTGGCAAGAGCAGAATTATCTGGCTAGCCAGATACTGATTCTTAAGCACCTCCTGGCTTCCTGGAGGAGATAGGTGGAGCTAAAATTCTTGCTCAAGGGGTTGGGGAGGATGACATAGTGGGTAAAGCACTTGCCACACAAGTGTGAGGACCCAAGTTCAAATCCCCAGAACCTCTCTAAAGCTGGGTGTGATAATATGGGTCTGTACTGCTATAGTGAGATGGGAGACAAAGATAGGCAGAACCCCAGAAGTTTATGGGCTAGCTAACCTTGTGTATGCAGAGGCAAACAACAAAGAGACATTATCGCAAACAACATGAAAGACAACAACAAACAGCAGAGGTTGTCCTCTAATCTCCACATGCACACTGTGGTATGTGTGAATCTCCCCCCTCTCTTACACACATACACACACACACACACAAATGTGTATGGGTGCACACATACACACTCTGAAACACAAAAGATCTCATCTAAGCTGAGTTCAAAAGCATTCGGTAGTACTTGGAACATCAGCAGTATGTTAAGAACACAGAGGCAAACACTGGGGAACATGGAGGTGAACAAATAGGAAGGTGCACGGCTTCATTAAGACAGATATCTGTGCAGTCTGAGGTTCTGTTTCCATCTGTATGCCTTGCTTCTCAAGGTAGCAGAAAGCATAGATCACAAGAGATGGCTAATGCAGTATTCTCTCTACCAGAAATCTCCATCAAACAGCTGATCTGCAAATCTAGGGCACAAATGGGAACTGATACCCACAATTATGACCCTCCAGTAGCAAAATTCCTAGGGAGTCTTTGTGTTTATCACTAGATTTAGTTATGGGCACCAAGGTTTTAGTGGCAGTATATTTTGCTATTTCTGTCTTTCACTGAGCATAGTGTAAGGTATGGCTAAATGCTCCATTAAGTAAGATATCTGATTGAGGCAGAAGGCCTTGTCCACCAGCTCTGCTAAAGGGCAGACTTGCCTGAAATCTGCTCATAAAATTTACAAAAGAGGATCTGAGGGAGTGGCTCAGTGGGAAAGTACTTGCTAGGCAAACAAGGGAACCTGGGTTTGGAGCCCTAGTACCCATGTAAAAAGCTGGGTATCCAGGTGCAGACCTGTAACCTTTGTGCTGAGGGAAGCAGAGACAGATGGATTCCTGGAGCTCACTGGGCAGTAAGTAAGTTTAGCCAAAATGGTAAACTCCAGGGTCAATGAGATTGTGGTGGTTTGAAAGAAAATGGCCCCCATAGGAAGTGGCACTATTAGGAGGTGTGGCCTTGGAGGAATTATGTCACTGTGGGGGCAGGCTTTGAGGTTGCCTATTCTCAAGCTATACCAGTGTCACACAGTTGCTGCTGCTGCTGCCTGCAGATCAAGATGTAGAACTCTCAGCTTCTTCTCCAATACCATGTCTGCCTGCAGGCTGCCATATCCTGCCATGAAGATAATGGACTAAACATCTGCAACTGTAAGCTAGCCCCAATTAAATGCTTTTCTTTATAAGAGTTGCCGTGGTCATGACATCTCTTCACAGTAATAGAAACCCTAAGACAGAGAGACTCTGTCTCAAAACACAAGGTGGAGAACAATCAAGGGAGACACCTGACTTCAATCTCTGGCCTCACAGAACACACAAAAGTAAGCACGTTAGCAGACATATGTACACACATACATGCAAAACAGATGTGTGAGGCCACACACACACACACACACACACACACACACACACACACACACACACTAAAATGGCAAAATGGCAGTCCAGCTTGGCATGGTTCACCTGGGACAATGGTGGGCAATGGGGGTTCATGTTGGACTGGTATGAATTAGCTCTAGGATATGGAGAAGAATCCAAACCTATGGAGTCTAAGTGCTGCTTGTGGGAGACATAGGTTATTCAGGAACTGATTCACCTGGACTCAGTGAATCATAAATATCCCACCCTTGTTCAGAAACCAACATGCCTGCCGTCTCTGTGTCTCTGGCATAATGGTGGACAGCTGCTGCCTCCCCAGCCTCTTCCAAGGGAGACAATAAATCCTGCATATATCAATAGGCACAGATGGACATTGTATGTGGTACAAATGTCATGTTGTTCTTTCTAGGCAGCACTGTTCATAGCTGAAAGTCAAGGTCCAGTTCCCTCCTACCAATGCAAGCTTAGATTTATATATATATATATAAATTTCTGGCTCCAAGTGGCTCCTTTGGAGTTAGAGGTACCTATGTTTTAGTGGCAGAAATGAGGGTGGCAACATGGTCCTGTTTAAGTCAATACAGTAATTTGTATTGTTCTGGGTTTTATTTCTGGTACTAGGAATTGGACCAAAGGTTTCACACATGCTAGGCAAATGCTCTGCTGTTCAGCCACACCTCTAAACCCTTGTTGGAGTATTCTATGCAGCTGTTCTACCACTGAGCTACAGCCCTAGTCACTTCTCATTGGGGAATTCTTTGCAGGTGCTCTACCACTCAACTACATCCCCAGCCCCTCACTCGGGGTTTCTAGACAGCTGCTCTACCACTGAGCCATAACCCTAGCCCCTCAAGTATATGTGAGAGGAATTTTTTTCAAGGCAGGATCTCATGTAGCCTAGGATGGCCTTAAATAGTATAACCTTGTTCTCAATCCTCCTGACTCCAGAATCCACAAATGCTGGGATTATAGGCATGAACCACCATGCTTGATTTTTTACGTGGTGTTGGGGATCAAATCCAAACTTTCATGTACATTGACGACTTAGTTTCATTACTTTTGCTATGACAAAGCACCCTAACAAAAGCAACTGGAGGGAGTTACAGTCCATCATTGTGGGGATACCATGGAGGCAACAATTTGGACCAACTGCTTACATCACATCCACAGTCAAGAGCAGAGAACAATGAATTCATGCATGCCTGCTAGTGCTCAGTGCTCACATTCTCTCACCTTAGACAGTCCAGGAACTCCTGCCCAGGAAATGGTGCCATCTTCAGGGATCTGGGTCTTCCTACCTGTTGGGTGATACAACTTTTTCTAGTGATACACAACACACATGCATGTACTAATCCCATACAGGGAACCTACAACAGACCAAAGTACTGTATAACCAAAGACCAACTCGGGGAACCAATGAGTTTTATTGATATATGGATGAGGGGTTACTTACAGGAGCATCCCCAAAGCCAACCCCAGTATGGGTGACAGCTCACAAAACTAGGAACTTAGAGCACACTGCACAGCTTTCAGGCAGCTCAACAAATTGGAGAGTGTCCTTTCTAAGTGGCTCATTTGGTCTAGATTTCTTCCAGGCAGTTTGGCTGGTCAGAGTCCTCTTTGAGGCTCTGTTCCACTAGTCTTAAAGAGACTCTCAGCTTTTGTTGCTTACTCTGGACAGGAAGGGCCTAGTGAATCTGATCAGTTTCAGGGACTTCCTGAAGCTATTTTGAGTTGTTTATCCTCCTGCTTAAGGAGTTCCCTGCAGGATGAAATGTTTCAATCTGAGGAAACTATTAAACAACACTCCTCAATGAACATAATCAAGATACTCAGCCCTCAAAATGTAACTACAGGCCAACCTAATCTAAACAGTTTCTCATTAAGACTCCCTTCCTAGGAAATTGTACATTGTGGCAGTTGACAATCAACACTGCACTAGGCAAACACTCTACCAGCTAAGCTATAGCCCCAGCCCCTGCAATAGTGGTAATAAACACAGTGACAATACCAATAATTTACATTCATTTAGAGCATTCTCCAAGTGAGACACTGTTGAAACGTTATGCCAAGATGGAGAGGTGGCTCAGCAATTAAGAGCACACTTTGCTCTTGCAGAGGACCTGAGTTCAGACCTCAACACCCATATTGTAGAGCTTACAACCATCTGCAAGCCTAGCTTGAGGGGATTCAACACCCTCTACTGGTCTCCATGGGTGCTACACTCACATGCATACCACAGGACACAGAGACTTGCACATAATTAAAAAGAAAACCTTTGAAAAGCTGAAAATATAAATATGTGCCATCTTGCATATAGTCAAAGCCAATATCATTTTGCTAATGGGGTCAGAGAGTACACATAACTTGTTCACCCAAGTTCATCCAGCTGATAGGTTGAAAAGTGCAGACTTCAGTCCTGAATTCTCATACACAGGCTTCTCTCTGAGCTACCATGGTGGTTTGATTATGGTCATATGCTTGAAGTGATAGGATAGTGATAGCCTGAAAGAGAGGCATTTCGTTCCCAATCAGAGAATGAAGTTGCTGACATAATTCCTTGTTATCTGTGGCTGGTGGTTAGAAATGTCCCAGGAGGGTTTCTGTAGAGTGCTAATGACTCCGCAACCAAATAGAGGCTCAGAGGAGCTTAAACTCAGCTCTCCAGATTCACAGGAGAGAACAGGAAATCTCTACCCAAGTAATGCTGAGATAAGAGCCTCTTTTTACCTGATGCTGATTGGATGAATTGCATTAATGCCTTTGGATTCTTGCTAGCTGCAGATGCAAGATGTTGCCAGGAATTTATTTGTTAAGTCTGAGTCAGGTGGCCAATGAACAGTCCAGTGGAACAACCAGGCTTAACTCTCAGAGGGTCCCATGTGCACTGAGAGGGAGGATGGAGCAGCCAATCAAACCTAATTCAAATCCCTGCCTGCATCTTCCTTAGCTGTGACCTAGGCAGGTTATTTGAGCCTCTGTTGTCTTTTTTTTTCTTTAAAGTACATTTTTTCATTTATTGTGTGTGCATGTGCACATGTGTGTGTATGTGTATGGGCATGAGCACAGGCCATGCACATGCCATTGCATGTGTGTGCAGGTCAGAGGAGAACTTGTAGGAGCTGGTTCTTTCCTTCTTCCAAGGGGGGTGTCTCAGGGATCAAACTCAGGTTGTCAGGCTTGGCGGCAAGTTCCTTTACCCACTGTGCCCTCTTATAGGCCCACTATTTTCTGTTACATCCACTGGGAGCAGGGCTTTCACGAGGAGCTGAATAATCTATGTGGCATGCTTAACACTGAATTGATTCTTAGTACAAAATAGTGACTCTATTAGGAATCAGTGATTGTGTGTGTTTCTGTGTATGTGTATGTGTACAGATG
Organism: Cricetulus griseus; assembly: GCF_003668045.3. Taxonomy (NCBI): domain Eukaryota; kingdom Metazoa; phylum Chordata; class Mammalia; order Rodentia; family Cricetidae; genus Cricetulus; species Cricetulus griseus. Next base: position 80,881,568 of record NC_048597.1, read on the forward strand.
CATGTGTATGTATTCCAGCGTGTGTGTGCGTGTGTGTGTGTGTGTGTGTGTGTGTGTGTGTGTGTGTGTGTGTGTGTGAATATGTGTGGGGTCAGACAATAACCTCAGCTGTCATCCACTTCCTTTGAGACAGGGTCTCTCACTAGCCTGGAGCTCACCAATTAGGAAGGGATCCCCCCCTGTCCCTGCTTCTCCAGAGCTGGGATTACAAATGGGCACCACCACATCTGGCATTTTTGTGTGACTTCTTGGGATCTGAATTCAAGTCCTCAGGCTTGCAAGACAAGTGCTTTGCCAACTGAGCCTCAATTTTCTATTCTGTACAATGGAAACAATACAGGGCTTTCATGGGGTGTAGGAACAGTCCATGTAAAGTGCTGGGCATTGAACTGTCTCCCAGTGCAAAGCAGTGAGTCTATCAGAATTCTATAAACTTTAAATTACTTTTTAAAAAGCATTTCATTTCTATTTATGTATACATATGTGTGGGAACACTCTGTGCATATGAGTGCAGGTGGCCATGGAGGTCAGAAGAGGGTGCTGGATCACCCAGAGGTCATGAGGCATCCAATGTGGACGCTGGGAATCAGCCACCTCTTCAGTCCCAGGAGTCCATGAATTTTAAATAAGAAGCTAAGTGCAAAATCATTTCTATGGGTGTCTATGCCTACTTTGTGGTACATCTAAGAGCTCTGGATCCCTCTACCCTGACAGAGGAAACCCATGTTTGGTATACATTTACTTAGGTCCCTGTGACGTCTTTATTACTTCCTGTGAGTCTTTGTTTACTTCCTAATTTAAAAGGTTAAAGAACAAAGAAGGCATACCATTTCTAGAGGAGGGTCGGTGGGATGGCTTAGTGGGTAAAAGCACTTGCTGCCAAGTCTTACATTTGCCCAGGACCCACATGTGGAAAGAACAAATTACCCCTGCATGTTGTCCTCTGACCTTCACATCTCCTCTGTGGCACACATGAAGACTTGTAGAAGACATCATAAGCAAAATAAAATTAAAAACTCAATTGACAACTTTGAAGTACATAACAGTGTTTTTACTTTTTTTTTCCGAGACAGGGTTTCTCTGTGTAGCTTTGGAGGCTGTCCTGGAACTAGCTCTTGTAAACCAGGCTGGTCTCGAACTCACAGAGATCCACCTACCTCTGCCTCCGAGTGCTGGGATTAAAGGTGTGTGCCACCAACACCCGGCTTTACTTATTTTTTATGTGTGTGTTATGTGTGTGCATCTGTGTGTGTGTGTGTGTGTGTGTGTGTGTGTGTGTGTGTGTGTATGCATGCGTGCACACACGTGCGCCAGTGTTCAGAAGAGGGTGCTGGATGCCCCGGAGCTGGAGTTACAGGTGATTGCCGACTGGGAGATGTGGATGCTGGGAACTGAACTCTGATCTGAAAGAGCCACAAGGGCTCTTTCTGATGTGAACAACACAGACATTTTAAACTTTTGTTTTATGGAATAGATCATACCACAAAGTCAAGAGGCAGACAAGAAACCAGAAAAAAATGTATCTGCAGCAGACACACGAGGTGCAGATTTCACTGCTCTATGAGGACTTCACATTAATCACCAAGAAAACACTAATCCAATAGAAACGTGGGCAAAGTATGTAAGTGGGGAATTTATGATAAAGTACATACAAATAGCCACGGACTCTGGGAAAGTAGGCCAGCCTCATTCTTAATGGGAGAATCAGGAAACAAATAACAGTCAGATTTGTTGTTGACTCTTCAGGGAACTGCCAAGCCAGGGCTGGCACCAAGTGACACTTTCCTACATAGTCAGTGAGGACATAAATCCATGTGCTTCCTCAGAAGACAATTAGAGAATAGTTATGAAAATTAAAAACACTCTTAGGGCTCGGGAGCCAGCTTAGTGGGTGAAATGGCTTGCTGCACAATCATGAGGACCTGAGTTAGAATCTCCAGTACTCATGTAAAAATCTGGGATGGCTGCACCCTATAACCCAGAGCTGTGGGGTTCAAGTGAAGACAGAAGGATCATCGGATCCTTGCTGGCCAGAAGCCTAGCTCTAGAGACACTATCTCAAGGGAATAGATAGGGCAGGACACCTGATGTCCTCCTCTGTCCTCCTCACACAGCTATACACGAAAGTCTATTGCTGTAAAGTCAGCAGAGAAAAATCACTTACAAACTTGATGACCTGAGGAATAACACACACAAAGCCCATTTGTATTTAAAAATAGATATGTTCATCTAAATATGAATATTTTCACCAGATGTATATGTATAGTGTATTTCTGTCTTAATCTATTTTTGTTGCCATAATAAAATACCCAAGGTACTTTATAAGCAAAGAAAATAGATTTATTTAGCTTCAGCTTAGGAAACTAAACACCTAAGACTGGGTGGCCTCCATCTGTTCATCCATGAGGGCCTCATGGTATGTGATATCACAATGGTGGTATCCTGTGTGCAAGCCATCTAGACTCCAGAGAGACAAGAATGAGACTAGAATCCAAGAGATTCACCCGTCAGGCTGTCTTTATAACAACTCACTCTCACAGGAACTAGTTCGGGTCTCATGAGACCTACACGAATCTCTTCCTAGGGCAGTGTTCCTAATGATCAAACCCATAAGGCCCCATGTCTGAAAGACTCAACCTCCTTTTATGAAACAGTCATTTTTATTTTTCTTGTATACATAAATATTTATTACTATTTTATAATCATGTGTATGCATACATGATTATAAAATAGTATGGTCTCTATGCCTATAGAGACCAGAAGAGGGTGTTGAATCCCCTGGAGCTAGAATTACAGGCGGTTGCGAGCTACCCAACTTGGGTGCTGGAAACCTAGCTAGGGCCCTCTGAAAGAACAGGAAGTGCTCTCCCGTGCTGAGCCATCTCTCCAAACCGTCTTTTTAAACGAAAACACTTTCATTTACTTATTTTGTGTGCATGTGTGGGTATATTGGTGAATATGCACATGCCATGGTTCATGTGTGGAGGTCCACTTCCAGGAGTCAGTCATTTTACCAGGTATTCCCACGGTGGCACTTAGGTTGTTGAGCTTGGCCTCATTCACCCATCTCAATGTGCCTCTCATTGGTCTAGAACTCATCAAGTAGACGAGGCTGGTTGCCAGGAAATCCTAGAGACCCACCTGTCTCCATCTCCCTAGAGCTGGGATTACACAGGTTTGTCACCATGCCCAGCTTTGCTTTAATCATGGGTCTTGTGGGGCAAAACTCTCCCCTTAGTACCACCACATTGAGGCCCAAACTTTCAGGCCAGATCCAAACTGAAGCAGGAGTGTTTGGTGTGGTGTTTTATCCTATACTGGCCCAAACCTCTGCTCATCTTAAACATATCCCAGGGCAAGAGCCCACCACCCAGAAAGCCAATGTCCTTGATCCACAAATCTTCCCCCTCCCTGCCTTATGATTATGAAGACACTGACCTTGGCTTTCTGGATGTGCAGTGTTCAAGGTGTGTCTGGTGGGAAGTCCTTCATCAGCAGGGAAGTCATGCTTCACAAATGCAGGCCAGGCAGGATGAGAAAAGGGAAGGTCACGCCTCTCTGGTCCGGGGTCATCTCGTGACAGGTGTGAATGTTGCTAAAAGTCAAACAGCAGGATGTGAGCCTGTGTAGGAAAGGCAATTAGCACCACATGTCTTACACCTCTGATCTCACTTATCTAATCATTATCTAATTAAATAAGATGTACCGCCTACAGTCCAGGCAGCCACTCCTAGGGATGCTGTGACTCGCTCATGAGGAAGACCTAGGGATATTTGCTCCTGTGTTAGTGGCCAAAGTTCTTACCTTAAATGAAAAAAAAAATATTTTCCTTGTGGGGGGTCAGAGAGATGGTTCAGTGGGTGAGAGAGTTTGCTAGGAAAGCATGAAGACCAGAGTTCAGATGCCAGCACCCATGTAGAACGCTGGGCATGGCCAGGATGTGCTTGGAACCCAGTGCTGTGAGGCCAAGTGGCTAGAGCTTGCTGACTGAGAGCCTAGCTCCAGATTCAAAGCATAAGGCAGAGAGATTTATAGTTCAGGCCACACATCCCCTCTTTTGATTTCTACACAAATGCACAGGCTCACATATCCACGTACACATACATGCACATAACATCACTGAAGAGAGTTCAGGCCCCAGTACCAGAGACAGACAGTGTGGAGGGGGTCTCTGAAGAGAGGAATCAGAGCCACACGCAGAAGTGGGGCCTCTTTTCAGACCTTTCTAAGGATGGAGGTTTCACAGTACAAGCCTGTACCAGACTCTGAGATGACCAGGCAGGAGGTAGGGAAAATGCTTGGGGAACAGGATATGTGGCCATCAATGCCTCCCTTGATGGGAGGTCCTGGCATCTGCAAGCCTGTTAGCTAGGGCCTCAGAGGGTGTCTCAATGGAGTGCTCCTCAGTGTCTGTGAGATGGGAGGGGCTGCTGCAAGGCACTGTGGCCTGAGCTGCAGTTGGATTCTAACATTATATTCCTACACACACACAGACACACAGACAGCTTGGAAACCAGCATAGGACAGAACCAGGCCCCCTGCATGTGGGTGTCACTTAAGAGGCCTGGGCAGTCTATGGGACCCCTGGTAATGGAATAGCATTTATACCTAGTGTATGAATGGACATTGGGAGCCCATACACACATACACACACACACAGATACACACACACACACACACACACACACACACACACACACACAACTTTTTTTCTTTTCTAAAATTTAAATTAGAAACAATCTTATTTAATATATCAATCTCTCCCATGGAACCCCCCCCATCCCATCCCTCTTCTGCTCCATAGAAAGAGCAAGGCCTTCTATGGGGGGGATCATCAAAGTCTGTCACATCATTTGGGGCAGGGCCTAGTTCCTCCCCTGTGTGTCTAGGCTGATAGAGTATCACTCTATGGTGAGTGGGCTCCCAATGTCCATAGAGTCCCCTTCTCCTGGGACCATGTACGTCTCTCTTAGAGTGCTCTTTGCTTCCTAGCTTCTCTGGCGGTGTGGATTGTAGGATGGTAATCCTTTGCTCTATGTCTAATATCCGTATATGAGTGAGTACATACCATGTTTGTCTTTTTGTGACTGGGTTACCTCACTCAGGATGGTTTCTTCTAGTTCCATCCATCTGCCTTCGAATTTCAAGATTCCATTTTTTTCCCCACTGAGTAGTACTCCATTTTGTAAATGTACCACATTTTCTTTATCCATTCTTCAGTTGAGGGGCATCTAGGTTGCTTCCAGGTTCTGGCTATTACAAATAGTGCAGCTATGAACATAGTTGATCAGTTGTTCTTGCTGTATGAATGTGCATCTTTTGGGTATATGCCTAAGAGTGGAATTGCTGGATCTTGTGGTAGACTCATTCCCAATTTCCCAAGGAACTGCCATACTGATTTCCAAAGTCACTGTACAAGTTTGCACTCCCACCAGCAGTAGAGGAGTGTTCCCCTTTCTCCACATCCTCTCCAGCATAAATTGTCGTTGGTGTTTTTGATTTTAGCCATTCTGATAGTTGCAGATGGTATCTCAGAGTGGTTTTGAGCTGCATTTCCCTGATGGCTAAGGATGTTGAACACTTTCTTATGTGTCTTTCAGCTATTTTATATTCCTCTATTGACAATTCTCTATTTAGTTCTGTACCCCACTTTTTAATTGGATTGTTTGGTGTTTTGGTGACTAGCTTCTTGAGTTTTTTGTGTATTTTGGAAATCAGCCTTCTGTCAGATGTGGGGTGGTGAAGATCTTTTCCCAGTCTGCAGGCTGCTGTTTTATCTTGCACACACAACTTTTTTTTTTTTTTTTTCGAGACAGGGTTTCTCTGTGTAGCTTTGGAGCCTATCCTGGCACTCTCTCTGGAGATCAGGCTGGCCTTGAACTCACAGAGATCGCCTGCCTCTGCCTCCCGAGTGCTGGGATTAAAGGCATGTGCCACCAACGTCCACACACACAACTTTTAAAAATACATTATATCCTGTGTAAGTGTGCACACATGCCATGGTGTGTGTGTGTGTGTAGGTGAAAGAATAGTTTGCTGGAGTCAGTTCTCTTCTTTCACCATGTAGGTCTGAGGGATCAAAATCAGGTCATCAGACTTGGCAGCAAGTGCCTTTACCCACTGATTCATCTTATTGGCCTTTCTGACTTTTTTTTTTTTCAAGACAGGGTTTCTCTGTGGCTTTGGAGGCTGTCCTGGAACTAGCTCTTGTAGTCCATGCTGGTCTTGAACTCACAGAGATCTGCCTGCCTCTGCCTCCCAAGTGCTGGGATTAAAGGCATGCACCACCAACGCCCGGCTGACTTTTTTTTGTAAATAAAAGATTTTCCTTCAGAATACAATTGAAAAAGAAGAATTTTGACTCTCTGTTTTCAATCTGTCATTCTTCCTTCTTGCGTTCCTTAGGTATTCTTTAACCTGTGAGATGCAAAGTAAGTTTTAGAACATAGCTGACTATGGTGGTTCAAAGTTCTATTACATGGCTGGATATGGTAGTGCACAGGTAGCACTCAGGAAGCTGAGGCAGGGGGGTTGTGCATTTGAGGTCAGCCTGGGCAGCATAGAAAGGCTTTGCTATTTAAAAAAAAGAAAGAAAATTCACAATGCTGACTGTGGTGACTCAAACTTGTAATTCCAGTACTTACAAGTTGAAGCAGGGGTATTACCGCAAGTTCCAGACCAAGTTGTTCTACACAGTTAGTTCAAGGTTACCTTGAGATTCCTCCATCTTGAACAAATAAACACAAGAAACAAAACAGAAAATCCTAGAAATATTTGTAAGTATCTCAGAAGCAATTCTGGACTGTGCATTCATGGCAGTGCCATCTTTGGACACATACCCTTGCTAGATTACAGAGTACTATATCAGTAATGATATACCAGTATGTCCCGGCTCAGACACCAATCACAAGAAAGGCATGTGAGGTGGGAAGACACTGCAGACATTGTAAAATCATCAAGAAATCTTATGGTAAAAGAGTAGAAGAAATAGCCCCAGAGACAGCATGGAAGGAGGGTCTGAAAGGAGAGCCTGTGTGTTTGTTAAATTGTCAACTTGACACAATATAGAATGTGGGAACGTGGTCTCAGTGAGGAATTGTGTGGATTGGGCTGGCCAGGGAGGAATTTTCTCAGTAAGTTAATTGAGGTGAGAAAACCCACCCTGAATATGGGTGGCTTCGGTTCACGGGCTTGGGTCCTGGACTGAATGGAAAGGACAAGGTGACCTGAGTGCCAGCATTTATTTCTGTTTCTTGACTTCAGATACAACACAGATAAACACTTTCTCTCCTATGTTGCTTTTGTCAGGATATTTTATCAGGCAACCAGAGAGGAAACAAAGACAGAGAGATAAGAGTGTGTGAGAGTGAACCAGAGCGTGGGGTGGGGGACATGTGTTTGTGATCTAATTTATTTGTTGAATAAGTTTTACCAGAAGCTCCTTGGTGGACCAAGTGGGAATGCTAAACAGCTAAACAACAACTGTCTCTTCACTTGTCAAATTAAGAGTGAGTATTGGCATTTGCTGCAGGTTACAAGAACTCAGTTGTCCTTCTCCACTCCCTTTTTTCACCTCCCCTTCTCTGTGTGTAACTTTTATGTTCCTTGGCATTCTTGCCTTGGTTCTCTGGGTACGGTTGTGTGACTTTTCCTGGGGAGAACTGAACTGTTAGAGCAAGTTCCTAGGAGTTGAAACATTCAGTCCTAGAGGGAGGCTTCTTAAGATTCAGGAAGTAAGCAACACAGAAATCTCAGGAAGTTCCTAAGACTGACCACATTCATGAGCCCCTCTCCCCAAGGTTAAAAAGAAGGAACCAATGCTGTGGAGACTGACTATTGACGCTGCCTGAAAGACATGCTCTGACCTGTTGAGCTGCCTACAGGTCACGCAGTGAGCTCTGGGGATGCAGTTTTCGTGAGCCCTCACCCGTGGTGAGGAGGGCTTTCAGTCATCCCTCTGAGTCCTCTCTGCTTTTGTGAGTCACCCCAATAAACTCATTGGTTCATCCAGTTGGACTTTGGTGTAATTGTTACTTTGGTCTTTTGTGAGTTTCCTATGTGGGATGAATAGACTTGTTCCAGGGAGTACACCTGGGACAAATCAAAGAAGTGACTCTACCCTTGTCTACCTTGGTGAATCAGTGAGTTTTTGGGTTACTTAGAGGACTCTGGGTGAGGGTTTACGTACAGGAGCGTGGCTGACTTAGAGGTAGCTGCCCACCGAATGCCCACCCTGTCCCTGGTCAGAGCTCATGAAGGCTGCCTCCTGGGAGCCCTGCACAATCTTCAGGCAGCTCCGCTGGCCGAAAGTCTCCTCAGCAACTGCTAACATTTTTACAACTTTGGGAGGGGCCTAGGGAATCTTGTATATTTAAAGAGTTTCCTGAGCCTCAAAGGAATGCTTCAGTTCAGAGGAAATAGTTACACAGCTGGGACATTTGAGCATCTTATAGGGATGTTCTGGTCTTCCCCCTGGGGATGAACAGGCAGGTCAGCCTGGTGGGTTCCCTCTCAGTACCTGTGGTCTGCCTGGGGTTCGGTTTTACCCTACACAAGCTGCTAGTGCAAGGGGAGGGAGGGGGCTTGTTGGGGGTGGTGGTAGAGAGGGCTGTTTCATGATCAGCTCAGTTTGTATTAGCCCATCCGCTTCCATTAGCCCATCCGGAGGGAGCACCCAAGTGTTCCCTCCCCCTTCCACCACCTCATGACTTTACCTTTCCACATGGCCCCATTCACTCTGTGTGTGTGTGTGTGTGTGTGTGTGTGTGTGTGTGTGTGTGTGTGTTGATACATGTGTATGCACTTGTGTGTACAGGCCTGGAACTTGAAAGTAAGCCAGGTTGACTGGTCAGTCAGCTCCAGGTAGCCTCCTGTCTGTACCTTCCCAGCACTGGAATTACAACCCCCTGACACCACCCCTGGGCTTTTAAATGGATTCTGGGGATTGAACCCCCCCCCATGCTTTCCCAGGAAGATCTTTACTAATGGAGCCATGTCCTCAGCTCCTCAGCCTGGGTGCCTTCTATCTTTATTTCCTTGGTCTACATTTTTGCCCAGAAAAATCACATCAGCCGTTTTAACAGACTTCCAGAGACTGCAGTAAAAGGAGGCTGGAGACTGGCTGCCAGAGCTGGCCCTGAGCAGACAGTCTGCAGAACCTAGATGTGATCATCTGATGTCGGGTAGCCTGGGCCTCCAGGGTTCCCTTTATAGTTGTTCCGAACTTTAACTTCCTCCCAGGTTTAAAACAATTGCCCAACTTGGAGCAATTTGGGGAGTATTGAGTCATCTTTAAAATGGTGAGGATGAGTTGGCTGCAGGGCAAACCCACCTGAGTATCACCTCCTTCAGAGAAGGTGGTCTCTGTTTCTCTAAGGAACTGGGTGTCTACCAGTCTGGCCACTCCAAGCACCAGGTCTGTTGAGGTTCTGTGAAAGTTCTAAAGGGTCTCCAAAGATCACAGCCTGGGCCCTGGCAGCACCATCAAATCAGATTCTGTTTCCACCCTCAATAAGGTGATTTAAAAGATACATAATAGCAAGAAACAGAAAAGGGTTTGGGGTCCGGTGGTTCAGCCTGTAAAGTGCTTGCAAAGGGTCCCAACAGTTTGGATCCCCAATAGCCATGTGAAAGAGCCTGGAGGGGTGGTGGGTGCTTGTAATCTCAGTGGTGAGGTCAGGAGACAGGAACTTAGTGATGGGAGAACCTCAACAACTTAGCAAGCTCCAGGATAATGAGGAACCCCGTCTTAGAAAAACATACAGGGTGGATGGCACCTTAAGGATGACATTCAGGGTGTGCTCTGCCCTCTACATGCACACACACACACACACACACACACACACACACACACACACACACACACACAAGAGAGAGAGAGAGAGAGAGAGAGAGAGAGAGAGAGAGCAGAGAAATGAGATTTATTCCATGTAGATTTGTAAAGAATAGGAACAAATAAAGATTCTCAGTAGCTGGGCAGTGGTGGTGCATGCTCCCAGTGCTTGGGAGGCAGAGACAGATAGATCTCTGTGAGTTCAAGGCTAGCCTGATCTACAGAGTGAGTTCCGGGACAGGCTCCAAAGCAATACAGAGAGACCCTGTCTCAGAACAACAACAAAACAAAACAAAACAAAACAACAACAACAAAAAGAGGCCGGGTAACACCCCAGCAAGTGACATAAGGCTTGGATTTAAATAGATGGCCAAAGACGCATGGCTAAGCTTTCCTGGTCAAGATGCAACCCTGCCCATCACTGACCTATCATTGTCTCTTTCTGCTTCCATCCTTTCTGCAAGGTGCTCTGGACAAATTGTCAGATCTGTGTGGAATCTCTCCCTAGGAGACAAGTTCTAACTGTCTCTAACTAGCCCAAGGCTTCCCCTGTTCTGAGACTCCTGGGGGTGGGAAATTCTGATTCCTTGGGGACCATTGTTTCTACAGTCTAATAGCTGAAGGGAGGGCATAAGTGTCTCTATTTAGAATATTTTCGTTCCTCAAATATAGTTAGACTGTTACATCATTTCCTTTCTCTGTATAGTGTATATATGCATTTGTGTATGTGTGTGCATGCACATGTGTGTTGCAGGCACACATTGCACACATTGCATGCAGAAGTACATGTGTGTGGAGGCCAGTGGGGGATGTTGGATGTCTTCCTCGGTCACTCTCTACCTTGGTTTTTTGAATCAGGGTCTCAACAAACCTGGAGCTCACTGATTTGGCTAATGAGCTACAGGGATCTGCCTTTCTCTGCTCTCCCAGCATTGGGATGACAGAGATGCTGTGGTACCCAAGTTTTACATGGGTTCTTAGGATTGGAATCCAGATTCTCATGCTTGAGCAGCAAGCACTTTACCTACTGAGCTGTCTCCCCAGCCTCTGTTATCCTATTTTCTAAAATAGACCACTGGGCACAGAAGACTGGCCAGACTCTCACTTAGGCTTGGAGCTGTAGCATGGTGATAAGGGGCTTGCCTAGCATGTGTGAGGCTCTGTGTGTGTGTGTGTGTGTGTGTGTGTGTGTGTGTGTGTGTGTGTGTGTACATGATACCATTTGTTTTGTTTTCTGAGACAAGGTCAAGTGGGCCCTGAACTTAATATGTAGCTATCGATGACTTAGGACTCCTGATCCTTCTGCCTCCGGGTTTCCCAAGTGCTAAGCTTTTAGGCATGAGCCACTACACCAGGTTCTATGTCAGTCTTTGTAGATGGAATCTATTACCCAACAGCTGAGTGACTCTTGTGATTGACAGCCAATAGGAGTCCAGCTGGCCCCAGGCCGGCTGCTGCCAACTGTGCTCGGGAGTCAGAGCCTCTCCATGCTGGATTCTTTGGATAATTCATCAACACAGCTCTGCAGATGCAGCCTTGCTGGACACAGGTCACAGGTCTATTTTTATTATTATTTCCTCTCAAAGAATTTTAATTAGGATTTTAATCGAACTAAAAAAAGGACAAGGTGTGGCCAGGGACAAAACTGGAAGTAACAAATGAAGCTATTATCCACTTAAAAAAAAATTATGGAGTAGTGATGCTTCAAGTACAAGCCGTGCCAGAGGGTACACGCCTGTAATCTCAGAGCTCCAGAAGCTGGTCTAGGAGGATGCCAGGTCAGGGGGGTACACCTGTAATCTCAGCACTCTAGAAGCTGGGCTAGGACGATGCAGAGTTTCAAGCCAGACAGGGCTATATCTCAGGTCATTGCCTCCCGAGCCTGATTCATGTCAATTTATTGATAGGCAGTGTGATCATTAGTATTATCTACTTGTTAGGATCCAGAATTACCTCTCTGGCTGTGTTTGTGAGGGAGAGTCTAGATTGGATTAACAGTGGGATGATCTGCCCTAACTGTGGGTGGCACCATCCTTGGATTGAGTAAAAAGAAGTGAGCTGAGTACCAGCATTTGTTGTAGAATATTATTTTAACTGTGTAAAGATGTGTTACTTTTGCTTATGCTGCATTTGTTAATGATGTAAAGGTGTGTTGCTGTTTCTCCTTGCCTGCCTAAGGCACCTGACTGGTCTAATTAAGAGCTGAACAGTCAGTAGCTAGGCAGGGCTGGCAGGCAGAGAGAATAAGTAGGAGGAGAAATCTAGGCTCAAAAAGAAGAAGGAGAAGAGAATGAAGGAGAAAGGGAGGGACACATCTGGGGCCAGCCAGTCAGGCAGCCGACGACAGCCAGACACAGAAGAAGCAGGAAAAGTAGGCTATACAGAAAGAAAAGGTTAAAGGCCCTGAGGCAAAAGGTAGATAAAGAGAAACAGGTTAATTTAAATTAAAAGAGCTAGCCAGAAACGAGCCTAAGCTAGGCTGAGCATTCAAAACTAATAAGTCTCCACATCATGACTTGAGAGCTGGTTGGTGGCCCAAAAGGAAAAGACCTGGTGCCAGCTTCGTCCCCGAAGATTTGATGTGACCAGCTGTCTCCTACTTAGGTGCCATGCCTCCCATCATGACAGACTATATCATCTCCAGAATTATATGTCAAAAACAAACCCTTTCCTTCTCCCTTAAGTTGTTCTTTGTCACAGCAACAGAAGAGTGACTAATACAGACCCTGTTTGGTAGCCATGTGATATTTGTCAGAGGGTGAGGGAAGGTGGGAAGTGTATTGCAACTGTTCATGTGTGGCTGAGTTGACATGTGTGCAAATGAAGAGGAAATCGGAACACGTCATGTGCATGTGTATCTGTGAGCAGGCGTGTGTGTGTGTGTGTGTGTGTGTGTGTGTGTGAGAGAGAGAGAGAGAGAGAGGGGGGTATTAAGTGTGTGACTGTGTGTGTATGAGAGAGAGGGTATTAAGGAAGTTTGTGACTGTGTGTGAGCTTGCCTAGGTCCTTAATGGCTTAACACTTTTATCTGAGAAAAGCTGCCACTCCAGTGTCCAGGTCAATGACCTTTCTGGCCTCCAGTGCTTTTGCTCCGCACCCACAACAGCTCCTGGACCTACTGGAAGACTTTGGGCCTAGAAGGCTTATGACCTTGGACATTCTGTGACTCCAAAGTGAAAGGCTCTGGGTTGGAGATGTAGCTCAGTGACAAAGCGCCTGCTAGCGTGCATGAGGCCGGGGCTCATGCCCCGAACTTGCAAAAGGAAAGCTGTGGGTGTGGTTCGTTGTTGGAACACTTGTTCATGGCCTCTAGGTTCCATCCCTAGGCAGGAAGAAAGAAGGATTCTGGGAAATAGAATTAGCCACTCGGGGCTGGCCACCATTTTATAGGATCTAAAGTGGGCTTTGAAATAAACCTGTCTGCGCTTATGAATACTGTCCCAGTGTTCCTGTCTCACCAGGTCAACTCTCATGACACTGTGGGCGGGGCGAGGGGAGGGGCTTAAGGAAACGTTGGGCTCCACTACATCCTGGGAGCATTTACTCTCCATGACCACCGGGGGGCAGTATCACGTAGAAAGTTGTGAGTGAGGGAGCTGAGGAATGTGGAGGTTGGGAGAGGTGGGGCCAGACTTCTTTCCTCCCTTTACCCTTCGTCCTTCCTTCTTTCCAGCTCCCCCCAGCTCTAGCCAAGCTTCCAAACCCATCACAGCTAAAATGAGCTAAGCAGATTCTTTCTCCAAACCTTGCGGGGATTAAAGTGTCTGTGGTTGACTCCTACAGAGATTTGTGAGGTTTTCTGAGGAGATTTGCTTACTATGTAGGCCAGGCTGGCTCTGAATTTAGTGATCTTCCAGCCTATGCCATCTAGTGCTGGGATTACAGGTCTGAGCGGACACTTCCAGTTCTGGGTAAAGACACACACGCACACACGCACACACACAGACACACACTATATAGAAAATCTTCATTCACATGTGTTTGTGAATAAACAGGTGCAGGTGAATATGTGAGCCTGTATGTTCAGATGTATGTGGAGGGGAGAGATCATGTTTGGTATTTCCCCCCATTATTCTTCATCCTATTTTTGAGGCAGGGCCTCTCCCTGAACCCGGAGCTCACTGGTTAAGCTGAAGCTGGATGGCCAGCAAGTCCAGGGATCTTTTTTGTCTCCATGCTCCCAGTGCTGGGGTTAGAGGCATGCTCTGCCAGGCCTGGCTTTTTATGTGAGTTACTTGTGTGGTTAACCACTTTATCGAGGAAACATCTACCCTGCCCCCCAGGTAGATTTTTTTTCCAGTTCTGAAGAAGTTTCTGTCACACACACATAAAAGAAGACACTACCTTGGTATAAATGAACCCCGTTATTCCAGGCCCTTCCACAGAAATTTGCCATATTCAGCTATATTATTTTTCCTTTTTGTCTTTCTTCTTTCTGGCTGAGATTTGTCTGCTCAACCATCCACAGGCCGCTTCCCAAGCTTCACATTAGCACCACAGCCCTACGAGGCTAATTCAATCAGAGGCTTATTGGGTTGCAGCTGCCCGGACGGATGGTGTCTCCGACAAGGGCATTCTGCTTTGAGATTAAATCCTCCCACAGAGACAGGGCCCTGTCGTTCTGGGTAAAATATGAGCTTCGGTCCTGGAGACTGCCCTCAGATCCCTGAGATCTTGGAAACTCTGTTGTTGAGCCTTTGGGTACAAGGACGAAGAAATGTTAGAGATGAAGTTCTCAGTGCCTTGGCCCCCACCCCAGAGTGGATACTCCAGGCTTGGGTGGAAAAATCCCCAGTTAAAATGCTTGCTTCCTGTACTGCTAGTTGGCAACCTTGAGCATCATGCCCAAACTACAGGTGTCCCTCCTGGAGGACCAGAGCCATGGCATAGAACTGTGGTGCAGGTGGGCTCAGAGGAGGCCAGAGGAAGATGCAAGTGCCATCCACCTTGCTTTTTGAGACATGATTCTCACTGCTACCTGGAACTCACGGATACATTTATTTGGTTTGGCTGGCTGGACAGAGAGCTCCAAGGATCCACTTGTCTCTGCCTTTACAGCCTCCGTCATCATTATTCCTGACTTTTTACATGTATCTTAGTTTCTCTTCCTGGGCTTGTGATAAAATTCCCCAGCAAAGGCAACCTAGGGGAGAGAGGATTCATTTTGGCTCACAGTTCCAAGTTATTATCCAGCATCTAGTCACATGACATCCATAGTCAAGAGCAGAGAGGAGTAAATGAATGAAAACATGCATACCAATTCTCAACCTGGTTCCTCTACTCTCGAACAACCCCTTGTCTAGAGGATGGCTCCACCCACAGTGGGCAGGCCTTTCTATCTCAATGAACATAATCAAGACACTGAGCTCCAGGAGTCCTTCTGTCTCTGCTCTCTGTGCTCCCGGCTGAGATTAGAGTTGCACACCCTGCCATACTCTGGTTTTTTGTTTTATTATTATTATTATTAAATAAGAGCTCTAGGGATTGAATTCCTGTCCTCAAGCTTGCAGGGCAAGCACCTTACCAAGGAGCCATCCCCCCCTGCACTGCCGTGGGGCTTTGTCAGGCTGTACTGCATATAGCTTTGGAGATTGGTGGGTAAACCAGGGGGCTTAAGAGAGCATGGGATGAGAGGAATTTGGGCAGAATGTGGAAGCAATCCGTACTCATCAGAACATCTCACTACAAAGAAGAGCAGAGACAAGCTGTCAGGGGAACAGGGATCTTAAAGAAAAATAATACATATATTTTCTCTTTTTAGATGAGATAAACAAGTTTGTTTTGATGCTGCTGGGAATGCCCTAGCAGCTGTCAAAACACGATGATACGGGAGCTGGAAGGGCTGGTTGCTAGGTGAGGGCCATGTGTTGTAGGGAAGGGAGGTCTCGCCCATACTGGAAAGCATCAAGTTTGTGAGGTCATTCACAGGGTCACCCATGACCATAGAGAAGCACAGATATTTATATTATGATTCATAACAGTAGCAAAATTACAATTATGAAGTAGCAATGAAAATAATTTTGGTTGGGGGTCACCACAACATGAGGAACTGTATTAAAGGGTTGCAGCATCCGGAAGGTTGAGAACCGCTGCTCTAGTGGGGAAGGTCTGTGTTCAGGAGCAAAAGAGGGTGGAGTGGGTGGACTGAGAATAGCTGACCACCGAGTCTTCCACCCTATGTGGGACATCTGCATCACCTCCTCTGAGATCAGGGAACACAGAGGAGGGGGATGGGACAGAGAGGAAGGGTAAGAGCTAGAAGAAGGTAGAGTGTTGTGCACTGCTGACTTCTGGGCCTGACTTGCCTCTTGCCTCAACAAACTCACAACATTCCAGCACAGAGGGGGAGGAGGAATGCAGGTCTTCCTTCATACACAGCAAACACTTTCCCCACTGAGCCATCTTCCCATACCCCTGTCCTATTTATAGTTGCATGAGATCATTATGTTACTCTGCTGTTTTTTGAAGCAAGGTCTTAGTATGTCTTGCCTTGAACTCATCCCCATGCCCCAGCATCCCAAGTGCTAGGACGACGACAGAGACTGTCATGTCCAGCCCTTTGTCCACTCTTTACAGCTCACTCTTTTACAGCTCAGTCTTCTAGGCTTGGATCCCATGTTACCCTGTCCAGGCAGCCTAAGGCATCTAAAATTTAGTAAAATGTTCTGTCCTCCACTGCTCCAATTCTCTACTCATCTACACTACATTTAGAGGCTCATGTTCTTTCCCTCTGTCAGACATAAGCACCTATCCAATTGAATCAAGGTTGTTTTTATTTTATTTTATTTTATTTTATTTTTGAGACAGGATCTCATGTAGCTCAGGCTGGCCTCAAACTCACTATGCAGCCAAGGGTGACCTTAAAATCCCAATCCTCCTCCCTCTGCCTCCCAAATACTGGGATTACAGGTATGTGCAACCAAGCCTGGTTTATGTGATGCTAGGGATATAAGCCAGGGTTTAGAACATGGTAGCCAAGCACTCTACCAACTGAGATACATCCCCAGCCGATAAAGGTTTATTGAGCACCTACTGAGCTCAGACTCTGTCCTGAGGCTGGTAGGTAGGTGTGAACAAGTTACAACTCACATCCATAGCACCTGCATTTCTGGCCAGTAGCACTGGGCCTATCTGCATCCCTGGTACTATGCTTAGCTGCTATCACCAGGTACCAGGTGTTTGGTACACCAAAGACAAGACAAAACAAAGCAAATTGTTGCACATGTAAGTTGCAAGCACACATCATACTCCCAACACAAATTGATAGTGATAAAAACAAAAAGAGGTCTGGCGTTGGTGGTGTATGCCTTTAATCCCAGTGCTCCAGAGGCAGAGGCAGGGGGATCACTATGAGTTTGAGGTCAGCCTGGTCTACTGAGTAAGTTCTAGGACCCCAGAGCTAAACAGAGAAAACTTGTCTTGAAAAAAAACAAAACAAAACAAAACAAAATGCATCTATTATGTTTTGTAGCCAGGTAAGTTGATTCAGCCGGTGAAGATGCTTGCTGTCAAACCTGGTGAGCTAAAGTTCAATCTCCTCCCACATGGTGAAAGATGAAAGTAGACTCTTGCAAGTACTGCTCTCCATACAGTACTGTGACTTGTACCCCCTCATAGGTAAACAAAATGCAATAAATTTGAATTTAAATATATCTTTGTATAGTGTCATCATGAATCTATTCTTCACAAAATAAATAATATGGCCAGACATCTGGGAAAGGAAACGAGGTAACACCTGGAGAATCAGCGAGATACCGAAAGCGCCTTTTAACTAATTTCTTAATGTGAGTATCTGGATATTACTCATTCAGCCCAGAAGTACACAGGCATTGATTCTCTGTCAGGTTGCTCAGTGCTGCATCCTGCAGGAAGTGAGGCCTATTTGCTGACTGCTGTAGACATCTATGCCCTGCAACACCTGGGTGGCTCTAACCTTGCCATTGTAGAGACCATTTCCTATGAACTCAGTCAGCCTTGTAAAAGTGGGTTATTTAAAAAAAGAGGGGGTAGGAGGGAGGTGAGGTGTGGATATGGGGAGTAAGGGGCAGATACAGGGGTAAGGGGATAGGTATGGGGGTGAAGGGGTGGATATGGGGGTAAGAGAGTGGGTAAGGGTGTGGGTATGGGGTGGGAGGGTGGGTAGGGGGGGTGGAAGGGTGGATATGGGGGGTGGTGGGGTGCTATGGGGTAAGGGGAGGATATGGGGGTGAGGGGATGCATATGGGAGAAGTTAAGTGGGAGAAGTGAGGGGTGAGAATTAATAAAATGTTATTTTAAAAACACTTTAGAGAGAATATGATGTGGGTTGCCTGGCGTGGTGGTCCACACCTGGTATACCAGCAGTCTGCAAGCTGAAACAAGGAGGTCATGAGTTCAAGAGTTCAGTCCCCAGGAACTCATGTGGAAAAGCTGGACATGGGGGTGCAGGCTGGGGATTCCTCCTCAGGAGATGGAGACAGGAGGACCTCTGTGCTCACTGACCAGCTTAGCCCACGTGGTGAATTCCAGGCCAATGAGAAGACTGCCTTCAAACAAAATGGCAAACACCAGGGGGGCAGGTTTGAACCATAGCAGGATCACTCAGTGCAAGGCTATTGTCCATGTCCATGTGGACAAAGCAAACCACTTGTGAACTTGTCTGTGATGGGGTTCGGTTGTATTCCCCTCGGCACGCCCCACCTTCTTCCCAAAGAGTGAGTTATACAACACAGGCCCAGAAGGCTCTTGTCTTCTTGTTCTGAGTGTGCAACCCTTGGAGCAGAGCAGTCATGATTCTTCTCCCTTCTGTCTGGTCTTTAAAGTAAACAACCCACTCACGCCCTGAGAATTTACAGATTGAGAAGGATATAAATACATCCATTTGTTTTAGGGTGTTGCAGAGGAAAAATGACACTTTTAGCATTGAGAAGGGCTGAATCATGCTCCTGAGGTATGCAAGTGGATCGGCTTCTTTGCTAGGTCGAGTGTAATTTTAGAGCAGAATAAGTATAATCGTGACAGAGCTGTTACACTTATCCCTTGGCCCCCCATTTTCTCCAATTATAAGCAAAGATTGCGCTTTATTTATTTATTGCACTATTGAGAACATATCCTAGGAACCAGGCAAATACTCTACTGTGGAGTCATCCCAGCCCTTCACTGGGAATTCTAGGCAGGTGCTCTACCACTGAGCCACACCCCAGCCCCTCACTGGGGAATTCTAGGCAAGGGCTCTACCACTCTGAAACACCCCTAGTACTTGGTTTTTTTATTTTGTTTTGTTTGGATATAGAGTCTCACTATACAACCCAGGATAGCCTTGAACTAAAGACCTTCCTGCCTTAGCCTCCCAAGTTCTGGGATCACAAAAAATAAACCACCTCACCTCTATGCATTTTAGGGTTTCCCCAAAGGTTGAGGGTGCACTTTTAGATAAATCTTGGAATTGTGGCAAGAGTCTGAAATTGCTTCTCTCTGCCAAGCTCCGAGTTACAATAATGTGCCCTCATGATCCTCAAGAGAAGGACCCTGGTAGAGGCTGGGTTTGCAGGCTTCTCCTGTGCTGTGGATTCATTGTCCACCAAATTCCAATAAGATTCTTTTATTATTCAGCCAGGCCATCTCCAGGAAATTGGAAAGTTGCAACCAGGACAAAATAGCTTACAGGAGTTACTGGAGAAAGATGTCCATGAAGTATATAGTTTAGAAACTATAGGCACTTTTCATTGTTGTCCTAGGAGAAAGTGCTCATTATCTAGCCCAGGCTGGCCTCAAACTTGTCGTCTTCCTATCCCAGCCTCTGAGTACTGGTATCACATGTGTGAACCACCATGCTCAGCTCCAGAGGATGGTATTGGCATCACCATGATGTCCCTGTTGGTAGTGGAGGCTTTGAATTTTGGACTGGGAGCCATGCAGCAACCCTAGAGACTCCTAGGAGAGCCTGGCATTAGGGATGTTTGCCACAGTCCCTTCTGAGCCTCCAGGGGAGACTGGGGCTTAATAAAGACCACAGGTTGCCCACAATTGGTTCCCTTATCCATCCAGTGCATGCTACGGCAAGTTGGTCTTCTCTTTGGTCCG
Organism: Cricetulus griseus; assembly: GCF_003668045.3. Taxonomy (NCBI): domain Eukaryota; kingdom Metazoa; phylum Chordata; class Mammalia; order Rodentia; family Cricetidae; genus Cricetulus; species Cricetulus griseus. The sequence continues at coordinate 80,901,462 of NC_048597.1, forward strand.
AGTCTTGGTGGTAAACTGTGGAGAAGATGTCCTGGGACATTAAAGTCCCTGGAGGTGACTCAGTTTTAAGGTGGAGGATTCTGGAATGTCCCTCTGCCCTTGGGGCTTCACTCAGCATTCCCTTCTGCCATTTCATAAGAACGGGTGATTCAGAATCTGAATTTGGGCTGGAGAGATGGCTCAGTGGTTAAGTGCACTGGCTGATCTTCCAAAGGACCTGGGTTCAATTCCCAGCACCAACATGGCAGCTCACAACCATATGAAATACCAGTTCCATGTTATCTGACACCCTCTTCTGGCACCCTTGGGTGCTGCATGCATGTGATACACAGACACAAATACAGCAAAATACCCATACATAAAGTAAAATGGAAAAACTGAAAAGAATCCAAAGTCTTGTCTACCAGCCAAACATAGTTTTAGAGGAAACCCAATTTCTTTCGTAGCTTGGTCTTGTGTTGCTTTGCAGGATTTTGTTTGGAAGTAGAAAAGTTTGAAGGAAAAAATAATAATAATAATAAAAAAAGCTGGGCGTTGGTGGTGCACACCTTTAATCCCAGCAGAGACAGGCGGATCTCTGTGAGTTCCAGGCCAGCCTGGTCTCCAGAGTGAATGTCAGGATAGGCTCCAAAGCTACAAAGAGAAACCCTGTCTCGAAAAACCAAAAAAAAAAAAAGTTTGAAGGAAATAACCAGTGATTTAAATTAATTCAATTTTTATGCCTTGCTGGAAATTGAACCCTGCCATATGAATGATGTTAGGTGGGTGCTCTACCACTGAGCCATGCTCCCAGCCCCTCACTGAGATCCTGGAAAACCCCTTTACAATTGAGCTACATTCCCAGGCTGAATTAGATCACTATCCTTCACTATCCTTTTTCCAAATAGCCAGTAAACAGAGTTAAAGCAACCTACCCCACCCCACCCCAAAGGTCCTCCTTGAAAACAGCCTTTCCTCTTGAGGTTTTAGCTTTATTTATCTTGGGTCTAGTGAACTCATTATTTCCCCGCCTTCAGGCACCTTTGACAGCTCCCTTCAGTTTCCCAAACCAGCCCTAGGGATTCCAAGCAGTGACCGAGTCCTCACCCTGGGCTGACCAGCTGTGGAAGAAAGACGGTGTGTTCTCTCACACACACCGCTCTACCTCTCGAATGGCTTGAGTCACTGGTCTGTTATAGACAGACGAGCTTCACAATAGACCACTCCGATTTATTTCAAGTGTGGATTTAGTTTCTTTCTTACAGTTAGTAAGAACTTATTCCACCAAGGTAATTTGTTCTGCTCTGGCCCAAATGAGACACAGCAAGGAAAGACAGGAAATCTTCAATTTGGGAGAAGAAAGAACATAAATTCCAAAATGTGCGCCCGCCAGTGTGGGAAGGTCCCAGGGGAGAAGGCTGTGAAAGAATTCTATAAAGTTTTAATAACATAAGACCCAGGGTAGCAGAATTCAATGCAAGCCTGGGGACCCACTCTTTCCTTGATTGTGTGAGATGCAGGGAAATTTGCATCCATTCTGGCAAGGCCTTGGGTCTCTGAGCAGAGTACAGATGCTTTGAAATTTCAAGGTTCATGTGAATCCTGGTCTCATCAAGAAAGATGGAGTCATTTTCTGGACCTGTTGAGTATCATGATTGGCATGTAGTTATAGGTCCCCTTCTCTGAGAATGACAGACAAGACCAGGGTCAAAAATGGGTCCTGGTTGAGTATATGGAGGGTGGAGACAGCCCTTAATGATTAGTGGTTCAGCAGAAGCTTCGTGTTGGTTCCTATTCTCTACCATGAGATTAGGTACTCCAACTGCCCCGTGAATCCCAGGGTGGGTCCACCGTTAAGGCCCTGGTAGCATCGGAGATTGTTGGTGTGGCTCCCTCTAGCAAGCCAGATTCTGTCTATGTTTAGTTATGGCTGTGGGGCAAGCATTGTGTTTGGGTTGTTATTGTTATTGGTGGCGGTGGTGGTGGTGGTGGTGGTGGTGGTGGTGGGTGGTGGTGTATGTGTGTGTGTGTGTGTGTGTGTGCGCGCGTGCGCACGCGCGCGCGCGCATGCGCACATGTGTGGTGATGCATGTGTGTGTGCAGGTACAAATGCCCATGTGTGTGGACACACATGTGGAGGCCAGAGGACAACCTTGGCTGTTACTCCTTAGACACCATCCACCTTGTTTCTTTGAGGCAGGGTTTCTCACTGACCTGAAACTCGCCAATTAGGCTAGGCTGGCTGGCTAGCTATGATTGACCATTTCTGCTTCCCCCAGCACTGACATTACAAGAACATGCAGCCACACCTGGTTTTTAAAAATCGTGGTTTCCTGGGACTAAACTCAGATCCTCACACTGGCAAGGCAAGTACTTTAACAACCAAGTTATCACCCCAGTCCCAGATTGGGGTTCTCTTGACAAAAAAAGCTGATTAGTATATCAGTGTCTCAATCAAACAGATGCTGTGTTGGGGGAAATTGTTCCTCTAGAGCCAAGATGAAACAGCAGCCTCTCCATCCTAGTGGCCAGTGTCCTCTGTGATCTGAAGGCTCCTGCCCATAGCCTTACTGGAAGCATCTCCTACCTGACCATTAGCTACTGAAATAAACACATCAGTCTCCCTGGTTTCACAGTCTAATTATCCTGCCGCAATGCCTTTATACATGCTCTTCCCAACAACTCTGTCAAAATCCTACCCATTCTTCAAGACCTCATGTAATGTGATGGTCAGCTTCAGTTGCCAACATGACACAAGCTAGAATCACCTGGGAGAAGAGTCTCATTGAAGAGTTATCTACACTGGGTAGGACTGTGAGCACATTTGGGGAAGAATGTCTTAGTAAATCAAGTCAACTTACATGAGAAGACACAGCCTACTGTGGGCAGCACCATTCCCTAGGGAAGGAGTCATGAACTTCGTTATAGTGGAGAAAACAGGCTGAACACAAACAAGCAAGCAAGAAGCATGTAGACACTCATCCTGTGTAATAACTGTGACCAGCGACCACAAGCTCCTGACTTGCCTCTGTAACTTCCCAATGGGGATGGACTGTAACCTAGAATTGTGAGCTGAAATAAACCTTTTTTCCTCAAGTTGCTTTTTGTTGGGGTATTTTGTCAAAGCAACAGAAATAAAACTATAATACACATCATCTCATGACAAACTCCCCCCAACTGCCCCTTTCTGGTTCAACCCCTTTGTGATTGTGAACTTGGGAAGTTACACAATGACCTCAGTTTGCTGGACACACACATGCATATGCATACATACACACACACACACACACACACACACACACACACACACACACACACACAGGGGCATCCCATACCCCTCCACACAATGCAGTTTAGTCCCTATGAAGAACACTTGTGTTTACTTATTTTAGTGTAGTTAATAAAACCCAGTAGTTATGGTGTTTCATGTGTTAAGAAAAGTTTTCTGCCACCAAGACACTCCCCGAGTCCCTCACTGGAGGGTTTTATTTATTTACTTAATGCTTGTGTGTGTGTTCGTAAGCACACTTGTAATCAATGTCTCCAAAGTGGAGGTTCAAGGACAGCTTGTGGGGGAAGTTGGTTCTCTTTGCACCCTGTATATGCTGGGAATGGAACTCAGGCCATCATTTAGAGCCAGTATCACAAGTACCAACCATTACATCTGGCTTCTTACATGTGCTCTGGGATTGAACACAAGTCCCCACCTTGCTGAACAAACACTTTACCGAATGAGCTACTGTCCCTGTCCTGTTACAGTTTGATGCAATATCACGCTTGCAAAAGCCTTTTGCACTTTCATGCTGGACGTAACCACATCGATCACTTCATCCTGTCTCAAGGCCTGTGAGCCCCAAAGAAATTGACTGGCAGGTAGGGGCTGGACTGCCATGTTCATGGCTGTTTTCCCAGCAAAATGCCAAGTACTTACCCTCCCCCTTTCCTCCTCTTCCTTCTCCTCCCTCTTCTGCCTCTTCTTCCTCCTCTTTCTGCTCCTTTCTCTTGTGAGCCCTGGTCTTAGAGAGAGACAGGCAAATACCCCTATACCCCTCTACCAGCTGCTCCTCAGGTCCATTCATCATGCTCCCGCCTCCTTCAGTGTCAACCAGGAATGGAAGTTTGAGGCAGGGAGGGATCTGGTCTGTCTTATCTTTGATGGCCTGTTTCCAGTTCACCACAGGAGTCTAATACTCACTTACTTTCCCAGTCTACTCCCTCCCCAGCCTCATCCTTCACCCACCTACTTAGCTCATAGTCTGAACTATTATTGTTCAGGTGACCAGGGAAGCTGAGCATCTGTAACCTTCGGTCTTCATGTTCAGCCTTTTCTCAAATATCTAGATCGTTGGGGACACATCAGATATTTTTTCTCTCCCCTAACTGGCCAGGCCTTCCTTTTTGTCATGGCATTGTTTTCTCTTGAGACAGGGCCTTATTTGCACAGCTCAGGGAACCTGGAATCTGTTGTCATCCTGCCTCAGCCTCCCAAGGGCTAGAATGGCAGATGTATGTTATTTATTGTTTTGGTGTATATTTACTGAATACAGGTGTATTCAGGGTTCACATGTGTGTGGAAGCCAGAGGTCAACCTTAGGCTCCATCCACCTTGTTTTTTGAGACAGGGTCTCTCTCTGGATCTGAGGCTCATTCAATAAGCTAGGCTGGCTGGGCATCCAACTGGGTGAATCCCCCCACCCCAGTGCTGGCATCACCACCATGCTCTACATTTTACAAGAGAGCTGAGTACAAACCAGGCCCTTACACTTAGGAAGCAAGCACTTTACCGACTGGACGGAACCATCTCCCAGCCCACACCCTTCTCTTTCAAAAGTCTTCCTGTGTGTACGATGCAGAACAATACATCTTTTGTGCTACTGAATGGAGCTTGCAGCCAATTGGAGAGAGGGAAAAAAAAAAAAAAAACCTTTTCACCGAGTGGGGAAAAAATATCTCTTAACAGGGAACTCAGCCATTTGTACATCCGATCCTTTTCCCATAAATGGTTTTAGTGCCCAGACACCACACAGTTCCGACTTTGGCGCCGGAGCAAAGTGAAATTCCAGGCGGCAGGGGGTGGGGTGCTGCCTCCTGCTTCCTGGAAGTGTGGTCATTGGTGAGACTTGATAGGGGCTGTGACTGCAAGTGGCCAGGACTGTGGTAATTGCTTGTGGGAGTGGTGCCAACCGGCCTGGCAGCCTGGTAGAAAGATGAACAGAGGAGCCAGCTCCCCACAGAAGCCTGCATCAGAGGTTGGGGGTAGCAGTCAGGGTGGAGAATAAGAATAGAAGACAAATGCTTAATGTCAGTCTAAAGAAGGCTCCTAGAGCCATGTTCTCAACCTGTGGGTCGCAACCCCCCACCCCCATAGGTCACATGTCAGATATTTACATTATGATTCACAACAGTAGCAAAATTACAGTTATGAAGTAGTAATGAAATAATTTTGTGGTTGGGGTCACCACAACATGAGGAAACATAAAGGGTCACAGCATTAGGAAGGTTGAGAACCACTGCCCTAGGGTATGACCTGCTGCTCTTTCCTTGGCTCTTTTATTTAGTTTTGTTAAGATAGGCTGTTGCTCTGCAGCTCAGGCTGACCTTGAATTCAGGACCCTCCTTCCCAGCCTCCAGAGTGCTGGGAAGAGAGGCACACACCACTGCATTCAGCAAGTGATGGCCGCTACTGCCACCACTGCCTGCTCCTCCTTGACAGGGTCTTATGTAGCCCAAGCTGGTAACCAACTCACTAAGTGGTTAAGGATGACCTTGAACTCCTGATCTTCCACCTCTACCTGCTGAGCACTGAAATCACAGTTTATGCTGGAGATGGAATCCAGGGCTTCGAGCATGGCAGGCAAGAGCTTTATCAAGGGAGTCACATCTCCAGCTAGCTCAGATCTCCATTTTATGGAAGGAGATGGGCAGATGGCAGAGGACAAACAGAGATTATGCCACTGACAATTACTGTCTCCAGGAAATGAGGCAGATCTCTGTTTGCCACAAGGCTCTAGACATTGGAGGCCTCCTACTATAAACCATACATAATCCAAACAGTCTCCCCTTCCCAGGTGTCTGTGTCCAGGTCATCTGCAGGCTGAGCAGAGAGGACCCAGTTTCAGTGGATCTTGTTGGTGAAATGCTTGATTAGCTTTTGATTACAGCCATCTGCACCCCTTTGGCACAAAGTACTGCTTTTAGTTAAATTAACAAGAATGCTAATGCTAATTAGTGGTTGTTAATGTTAGCACAATACAACCAAAGGAGTAGCAGAAAGCCAGGAAGAGTTATAGAAGAGGAACTATTATTATACACAGGCAGGATTGGGACTCTGTAAACGGAAGTTTGATGTTTGTTTTTGACACAAGTTCTGGCTATGTAGCTTCAGGTGGCCTCAAACCCTCAATCCTCTTCCTTTAGCCTATGGGTGCTGATATGAGAAGCGTGAACACCATGTTTGGCTCTTCCTAGCAGTCTTACCTGTGCTGGGGGATGTCACCTAGCACCCAGGCCAGGCAGCTCACAATGGCTTATAAATCAAGCTCCAGGAGATGGGATGACCACTCCTCATCTGGCCTCCAGGGGCACTACACTCACGTGTCACACACACACACACACACACACACACACACACACACACACACACACACACACGAAGGGAGGGGGAAGGAGGGAGAGAGAGAGAAAGATAGGGGGGAATAAAAAATCCCACTGTAGGATTGTCACCTCTTATTTAGCCAGGAACCTTTTGCTTCCCAAACTGTGTTCCTTTTGGGCAATGTTCTCCTACTGTTTAATTACTAGTTTATAGTAAGCTGATAACATTAACAACTGGTGTGGATACCTTGATATCATTTAAATTTACAGGCTCTTCTTAAACTTCTCAAGTCATGTCCTGATCAACTGTAACCAGAAAATATCTTAAGTTTAAAAATGTAATCTTGATGGCCCTCATCTACCAAACATCATAGTTTAGAAACAAGTATGATTTATTTATTTATGGTTCTATATGGTGTAGGGAATCATGTATGAGAGCCATACTTTTGGTTTTAAATGAGTGACTTTATTAAATATATAACAAGCCAAACTAAAAGAATAAATAGCTAGAGATAGGTAGGTAGAGAGATAGCAAAGCTACATCCAATCAGGTGCTCCAAACATCCAGGAGGAGCTGATTGAGGAAGTGTCAAGTTTGGGCTTCCCAATAGAGATGATCTGGGACAAAGCAGAGTGTCCCCTTAGGTGAGGCTTCCATGAAAAAGGACAAATACTGACAGAGATTGCATTGTCAAACCAGGCATTCACAGCATGCCGCAGAAATTGACTGCGGAAGCTGAGGCAGGCAGCTGGAGTTCCCTGCTGGGCTTTCTCTATGGAGGAGCAAACATCCCATGGCTGGAGTTCCCATTGAGCTTTCTCTATGGAGGAGCAAGCATCCCATGGCTGGAGTTCCCACTGAGCTTTCTCTATAGAGGAGCAAGCTTTCCTTGGCTGGAGCTCCCATTGAGCTTTCTCTGTATGGAGAAACATCCCATAGCTGGAGTTCCCATTGAGCTTTCTCTATGGAGGAGCATCCCATGGGTGAACCCCTAGTTCTCTTTCCCACTGAAAGCATTTTTATATCATGGGATAAACACTAGTGACCCTGTTTGGATATGGCTTCCTTCAAGCTGTTTTTGAGGACACTTATTTTGGGACTGTTTTGCTGTCATCTCCTCCCTGTCACAGAGTGAGGGGACCAGACCATGCCCAGACAGGGTTTTTGAGGACACTTTGAGACAAACATGCTTGGGTGAACAGGGGCAAGCCCACTTCCAGAGCCAGCCTCTTAGTAAGCTCGTGCAGCATATGGCAGTTTCCTGGTACAATGTACCTTGCATTTCTCTATATGCACGTGCAAGTGCATGTGTGTGTGTGGGGGTGGGTGTGTGTGTGTGTGTCATTCTGAGATATCTCCTGTTGGGTTCTTGTCTTGCCTCCACTCCAAGAATAAAGTGGGCAGCCAGCAAATGCTAAACAAACAAGGACTTTTACTTACCTCGTGGGAGTGACACTGGAATAGAAACACAGAATCTCTGGGCACTAAGTGCCATTGCGATGCTAGTTCAGAGGACTTGCAGTGTTATAAAACCCTTGGTGAGCCTTGGGATGCCAACTGAGAGGGTTACAGGTGGGCGGTACAGCTCTGAGCTCTCAGTAACACCCAGATGCCAACCAAGAGTGAGTCTATGGAGAACAGGTCTCCAGGGGGAATGGAAGTCATTCATTGGTAGAGCACTTGGCTAGCAGGTGACCTGCCCCTAGCATGAATAAATGAGATTAAATTAATGAAATAAGAACAAGAAAGGAATGAGTGGTTGATAGTGAGAATGGTGGAAATGTGGTATTTATGGTGACAAAAGGGCTTCTATAGTTCCATCCTTGTAACTGCTATTCTATCTCCCCTTGAGCCTCTTTCAGACAAATGACAGACAAATTCAGACACATTTCCTATGGAAAATTTCCATACATGTTATTGAATACACGAGCAGCATTGGATAGTCTCTGATCTGACAGGCTGACCCCTGGGTCATATGAAACATTCATGGTGGCATGGGAGACAGGACCTGTCTCACCAGGTGGCTTGACACGGAGCAGGTAGACACCTTGCTGAAGCCAGGTTCATTATGGGAGTCTGGATGTGGTGTGCTTGAGTGAGGGGGCTGGTGGACACCCAATAAGCATCCCCTGGGGATGATAATGCCTTGTTCTCTGTGTCCCCAGGACTGAACAAACAGTTTTGTGTGTTCCTTGACGTTGGAGGGGCTATGATTGGCTATGGGGATGTGTTTCAGCTGAAGAGCCCTCAAAGGACCCAGTGTTCTCACTAGATCCTGGAAGCAGCTTTTAAGCATCCCCACAGCCCTGTGTAGCCAGGAAGCAAAGCATGCACCAGGGTCTGTAATTGCCTAATTAAGTCAGGCACAGAGTGAAGGGGATCTTTAGCAGGTGGGAGGACCAGAAGGTGGGTGTCTGAGGACTTTTGCAGCCTGAGGTGCCAGGCCTTGAGTAAGCATGGCCTTGTGGCAGTTCACCCAGTTTGGGGACTTGAAGGTATACAAGGACTAAGGATTCAGCCAGAGCGGTTGACAAGGTGTTCAACCTGGCATTCAGCCTCCTTCAGCCCGGAGGGCGTATCAATTTCACTTTCATCAGCCCCAGACAAAGAGAAGGCTGTTAGTTAATTCTGCGCCCCAGGCTGTTCTGTGGGTTTTCTTGGTTACTGCCTAACACTGGCTCAAGTTCACTCAGGTCCTGGCTTGGGGAGGACCCTAGGGCCCCCTCTTGATTGCGGAATTTATTTATTTATCCGGCAGTTATTCCCTGAGCTGGGTGGGTGGGGACTGTCAGGGCCTGTGTGGGATGCAGGAGAGTGAGGGTTGATTGAGGAAGGAGGGCGAGCCTGTATTCATTTGCTGGGAGGGTGTGGAAGTGGTAACTTTAGTTTTAAATTTTATTACACTATTTATTTATTTACTTTCTGAGACAGGATTTTGTAGACCAGGCTGACTTCAAACTGACTATGTAGCTGAAGATAACTTTGAACTATTGATCCTCTTGTCACCTCTCAAGTGCTGGAATCACAGGCATGCACTGCTATTTGGACTGTGCAGGGCACTGCAGGTAAAGGCATCTGTGAGTCATCTGATGTGGGTGCTGGGAACTAAACCCAGATCCTTCGGAAACCCAGCAAGAGGTTTTAACTGCTGAGCCATCTCTCCAGCACCTTCAGTTCACAAAACGCAGGGATCCTCCCATCACTGCCTCCCCAGTGCTAGGATTACAAACACAAACATCTGTTTTTCTCAGTTGGATTCTGGAGATATCAAACTCAAGTCCTCAGAGCTGTACAGCAAGCTCTTTACTAATAGAGCTGTCTCCCCAAGCCTGGGACTTCTTAATAGTGTAGGAAATGGAGATTCATGCCAAGCTGGTACAAAGATGGATTGATGAGACCAATAGTATCTGGTAGGTTGTGCAGGGTGAGGGGCTAAAACAGTGTGGCACAGGTACCATGTGAGGAGTGGCTAGGCGTGATCAAGTCTAGAGCTTGGGAAAGCATCCCTAAGAGGTCTGACTTCCCACTGGCTGTGAGGCGCCAAGAGCCAAGGTCACGTTCAAGTATGTTCACCTGGCTTAAAAAAAAAAATTCATGTGAAGAGACAGGTATCTGAGATGGGCTTAAGGTTGGGAGGATGGAGGACATCCAGAAAGTGTCCCCAAGGAAGCTGGACCAAAAGTTGGGCACAGGCATGGGGAAGAGCTGGGGTGCAGGTATTGGTACCAGCATTATTACTTTGCACATTTCCTTCCAGTCTCTGTTCCCATGAAATACAGTCACATCCCTCCAGCTCCAAAAGGTACAGCACTCACCAGTTATATGCCAGTCACCCAATGGAGCCTCTGTGTCTGATGTGTGACAAGAAATTGATTTTTAAAGGATACGAACATGGCAGGTGTCCAGTCAATATTCCTTGGGTGGGTGGACAGATGTACATGTCGATAGACAGGGAGATGAATGAACAAACGGATGAATGGAGAGATGAGTGGATAGCAAGTGGGTGATTGAATAGATTGGTGATTAGAAGAATGGATAGGTATATAAATGGGGCATAGGTGGACAAATGAATGGCTAATCCATAGACAAACGGGTGGGCTGATGAATCAATGGATGGACGGGGTTGTGAAAATTTCTTCCCTAGGGAGATGTAAACAATATCTACCCCCCTCCTCATAAGGTTCCAACAACAAACTAAAGTATGTTTTTACCAGTTTCACTCTGAGGAACCAATGAGTTTATAGAGTTTATACAGCACGGGAGAGGAGTTACTGGAAGAAGTGTGGGTGACTTTAAAGTAGCCACACTAGAAACTCCTCCCCCAGAATGGATGATGGCTTTCCTATTGTTGTGTAGTAGGAGCCCCTCTTTAATTAACCTCCTCCCAGCCTATATACTCTAGTGCCTCCTGAGACCCCGAAGATACCTGCAGTTGTGGCATAATTGGATATAAATGGTCAGGAGGGGCAGCTGGAGTCTCAGGTCGTGGACCAGTGACACATCCACCACCTCCTTTTTGAGGGAATGCCAACATCAACAATCAGCAGGCCCAGTCATAATGGACTCTTGCTAGCAGACACAGCAGATCTGATGAACATGGCGGCTGTTTTTGTGGAATGACTACATTCCACAAAAGAAGGGTAGATAGATGGGAGTATGGGATGCACAGACTGAGGGAGGGAGAGGAGAGTGAAAGTAGGAGAGTGACTGGATGGAGGAGTGTACCCACCTCAAAAGGCTGTCTTAAATATTAACCTTAAACTAAACCTATGGTCAACAGGAGTTGGATACAATAGCAGCCATTGTTAGGATGTATGCTCATTTAGGATGGCTATGACATCAGGCATGTGACCCCTAAACTATGCCCCTGATAGTAGTGGTCCTGGTAGACTGTCTCCTTAACAGCCCAGGGATGTGTTCTGTTCTCCTCTGTGGGTGAGACTCTGCTGGAGAGAGAGAGCGAGAGAGAGAGAGAGAGAGAGAGAGAGAGAGAGAGAGAGAGAGAGAGAGAGAGAGAGAGAGAATGAGAGAGAGAGAGAGAAATTAAGTTTTCTTATGTGGTCATTTCTCTAACAAAAGTTGGGCACAACTTCTGACACCAGGTCAGGTGGTCTTTTTTTTTTTTTTCTTTCGAGACAGGGTTTCTCTGTGTAGCTTTGGAACCTATCCTGGCACTCACTCTGGAGACTAGGCTGGCCTCGAACTCACAGCGATCCGCCTGCCTCTGCCTCCCGAGTGCTGGGATTAAAGGCGTGTGCCACCAATGCTCGGCTCCAGGTGGTCTTATGTAATGTTTTGAATGCACACTGAACTCACACAGCAAAGCTGGTGGCTCTGCTCTGAAGAGCCATGATGGGTGGATAGGTAAATGGTCGGTACATGGATAGATGTGGACAGATTCATTAATGTGTGGAAACATGGATTCATCGATGGGGAAATTGATGGGTGGCTATATGGGTGTATGTATGCATGGTTGGTAGAGGAATGGGTGGGTGGTGGGTAGGTGAATAGATATGCAGGTGATAGGCAGATGAATAAATGCATGCATGGATTGATATGTGGTGCATAGATAGGTGGGTTTATAGATAGGTGACTATACTGATGGTTGGTAGAGGATTAGAGGCAACCATAGCAGCCAAGGCACCAACACTCCCAAAGACCCCATTGCTTCAAAAGCACAGAACAACTGCAGATACCCATGGCTGACAAGCCCTGTTCAGACATTCAGGAAGTTCCTTATTTTTCTTGGACTCTGTTTTGGCTTTAGACAATGAGATGCATACGTGGGGACCTGGGAGAAGGGCTGATCCAAATCTACTCTGAAGACTTGTGATTTCAGTGGAAATAATGACTGGAGATGAATAATGAAGACTTTGCCCTTCCCATGAGGCTGATGGAGCTCAGGCTGAGGGAGCTCTGGTGCTGGGAAGTCAGGAGTTTCCTACCCCATAACCCTGGGTGTTCAAAGAGTCAGTATCTATCCAACTCTGGCCTCAGTGAGACCTCAAAGGCTGTTCCCAAAAGATGATCCAGAATTCAAGGGATGACTTGGGGATGAATTGGTACAGCAAGAGGGATTATTCTGATGAAAGATTCAGTTACATCTGGTTTGTTCCCATCGGTTCTATTTCATATAGTTTTCCTGGCACCTCACCAGGAGAATACTAAATAGGGGGTTTGGTCGTGCAGCTTTAATAAGGCCAACAAAAGAAGAGGAAGGCATTTGAGGATCCGAGACTGTAAGCATGAACTCCACAGACTGTCTGGCAGTTTATTCATTTAGCAGCATAATTAATCTCCTGCTGGGGACTCAACATTATGCTAATGACTGAGGGGGCTATAATGGTTTGGGTGTGTCTCCCCAAAAACATATGTTAGAAACTTGTTTGTGTGTGCATGTGTACACATTTGTGTGCATGTTTATGTTGGAAACTTGATCAATACATCGATGTTGGGGGTTCTAATGGGAAGTGTTAGGTCATTTGAATGGATTGATATTGATGATCAAGGGGTCTGAGGCTGTAAGTTGAGCCTTTTGCTTTCTTTTCCACCCATCTTTATCTAGCTCTTATGAGATGGCATAATGAGAAGATCCTTGCCAGGTGCTGGCATTTCCATCTTGGGATTCCCAGTCCCCAGAATTATGGCTAAATAATTTCTATTCATTATAAAGTATACAATCTCATGTATTCTGTAGTAGCAGAAGTATGTTAAAAGAAGTTCCAAACATGGCAGGTGCCTAATAAGTGTTCCTTGATGGGAGGATGGGTGTGTGAATTGACAAGTGGATGGATGGGTTGATGGATGGATAGGTGAGTGAACAGATAGATGGAATTATAGGTAGATGGTGGTGGAAAGATGGGTGGATATGTGTAGAGTGGCTGAATATGTATATGGTGTGTAGGTAGATGAATGCATATTTGCATGGATGAATACACAGGTGAGTGGATGAGTGGGTGGGTGGATCGATGAATGGATAGATGGGGAGGTAGATGGATAGGTAAATGGATAGATAGGTGTGTATGTTGCTGGTGGGCAGATGGAAGAACGTATTGGTGGAAAGATGCATGTGTTAATAGTGGCTAGATGATGAATGGATGGGTGGAATATGGATACATGGGTGGGTGGATGTATGAGTGGCTATATATATGTATATATGTATATATATGCACATGCTAATATATGGGCAGATGAGTGAATAGGTGGATGGGTGATGGGTAGATGGATAAATACTCAAGTGAGCAGTTGAATAGGTGAGTTTATTATATATATATATAAACATATATATATATACATATACATATATATGGATGTATGGATAGAAATGTAGGTAGGTAAATAGATGGATTTGTAGATGATAGGTGGATGGATGGAGGTAAATGGTGGGTAGATGAATGTATGTTGTGTCCTCCAGTCATCATGGTGATTCCTCCTGTCCCTTTGGGGTTGGAGTGTGGTTAGAACCTCCTTTGCTCATCTTTGGGTGATCCTCCTCATATGTCCCATGGTAGAGTCAGTTGCACATTGCCAGCAGCTGTCTGTCCCCCTCTGACACTAGGGTCAGGCCTGATGGTTTTCATGTTTCCATATGAGTAGTTTGCTTTTCTCTCTTTCAGCCCAATTCCCTGGATATAACGGAACAGCCAGCAGCTGGGGTAACCTCTACCCCAAATAGACTTCCTGTCTCAGATAATAGCAAAAGCTCCACCACTGGGTACAGTCCATTGGACTTTATGTGAAGAGTGGTCTCCTCTCCAGTCTCGGGCCATCGGCAGCACACTAGAGAGAACCCTGATGATGAGTGGGAGAAGTTCCCAGCAGTGTGGCACAAATCTTGGGAATTTTTCATTTGCTGTAATCAGGTATCTAGGGACAGTTGTTCCAAAGGTCCCTGCTGAGACACGTTGCTAAGGGTTGAAATCTGGGATGACTAATTAACCTTAGTTCCTATGACAACCCGGGGGAAAGCCATCTGCCTCCAGGTGAGGAAGCATTTCTACCAGTAGCCTGGGAGAATGAGAAGAGGGAAGGTGATGGATAGGAAAAGTCAAAAACTGTGGTCCCCACTGAGATGACAGAGGTACTTTAACACAGTGGAGTCCAAACTGTGTTTCTCTCATCAGCATCCTAGATACTGGGAAACCAAAATGTTAATGGAGGAACCCACCAAGTCATGCCTGTTCGCCCATGATCTCTGAACATATTAGTCAGTCCATGGTAGGGACATAGGAGCTTGGAACCAGCAACTGCAGCTGTGGCTAATTCTTTTGGAATACTGGTGACCAACTTTGTGCTGACTTGAGGAATGTCGCTGCTTGGGTCCTGTGTCCCAGAGGAACCACTAATTGATATAGATTCATATATATATATATATATGATATATTATATATAATTTACATATATGAATTCTGTATATACTATATACATATGAATCTGTATACACAATATGGTGTGTGTATATCTGCATGTAGTTGTGAACTCATGCATGTGAAGGTCAGAGGTCAATATGGTTGTAATCTTCAATTGGGGTTCTCTACTTAATTTGTGTATAGGGGCATGTGTGTGCCACAGGGCATATGTGGAGGTCACAGGACAACTTCTGGAAGTCAGTTCCTGCCTTCCACCTTATTTGAGGCAGACTCTTAGGAAAGAGTCTGGACTGAGTACTCCAGTACTTCTGCTGCTGGACTGAGTACTCCAGGGGATTCTCTTGTCTCTGCCTCCTGCCTTACTGTAGGAGTACTGGGATTACAGACATCCACTACTACACCATTTTTGTTTCCAATGTGAGCTCCAGGAGTCCAAAATTGGAAGGTTGAGTTTGTGGCAAATGCTTTTACCCTCTGAGCCATCTCCTTGGTCCTCATCTTACCTTTGAGGGTTTCTCACTGAGTCTGGAATGCTCTGATTAAGGTAGGCTGGATGGCCAGTTGAATCCAGAGATCCTCATCTTCTCCCTCTCAGTCACTGGGACTAAGGGTGGCATGTCATGGCCCTGCTGGGATCCAAATTCAGGTCCTCATGCTTACACAGCAAGCACTTTATTGACAGAGCCAGCTCCCTGGCCCCCTAAATTCACATATATTATTTTTAGGTTAGTTAATTTGGGAGATGGCTAAAAAGAAAGAGAAAAAGAAAGAAAGAAAAGAAAAATATGTGTGTATTGCGGGGAACCTTTGATCCACAGCAACTGGCCTTTCCTTGGAGACATTTCAGAATCTGATGCTAATTGACATTTGTCCTATTCTCTGAGAAGGCCACTGTCCTTGTGTCATTAGGGCACTAGGCGCTGAGCTGTAGTCTCTATCTAGGCCAGACACTGCAGAAATTATCATAACAATAATCACATCAGGAACTTTCTTTTGTAGATGTTGCTAGATGGACATACATGTCTATTTATTGGCATGGGAACCTTCTGGGCATCCTCTAGGAACAGAAGGACCTAGAAGTATTCACTTCTCCCTGACTTCTTCCCCCATCTCCAAATACTGGCTGGGTATCAGGGTCACCCCAGTCTCCATGGAAGCAAGCCACTTCAAAGAAAGGACCTGAGAGGTTGGAAGATGTGTGTGAAAGTCCATTTATCTGATTCCACATCAGTGGGGAAGAAACCAATTTTATGCAAGTTCCATATTCAGGAAGGGGAAGGTTTTGACATGCTTGCCCCTAATTAGTGGTGGATAGCTTGTGAATTAATTTTGAAATAAGGCAAAACTCCAAGCAAGGTGGAGGGATGTTCCCTGGCAAGAAGGTAGGTGCATGCTGTTCTCAGGTGGGGAAGTTGGTGCGATTCACTTAGCTGCCAGAGTCCTGTGGCCAGCTATGCCCTTGACCATGCTTTTGATGGCAGCTAGACATGGATTCCACAGGGGACCGGGGATCCCTTCCTCCTGTAAGAAGCTTCCCCTTCCACTACCTGATGGCCTTGGTTCTTTCAAATGGCGCTGTGCGGACCTTAGTTCACAGCCTGTACTACGATGCCATAGGTGGGGCACAGTGTCATAGCAACAGCATCATCTCTCTTCACCGAGGGCACAGTGGGGAAGACCCTTTTGGTCATACTGACCAGCACAAACTGTGTCTCAGGTTCTTGGCTCATTGGGTCTCTCATGTCCTGGAGCTCACTGATTAGGTGAGACTGGCTGGTCAGTGAGCCCCAGGCGTCCCCCTGTCTACACCTCTCCATTACTAGATTATGGTCATGGCATCTCCACGCCCCCTACCCCTTTTTGTTTTTTTGAGATCCGGTTTCTCTGTGTAACCACCACGGCTGTCCTGGAACTCTCTCTTTTAGACCAGGCTGGCCCTGAACTTACAGAGATCTGCCTATCTGCCTTCCAAGTGCTGGGACAAAAGGTGATCAGCACCAATACCTGCCCAGTGGTTTTTTTTTTTTTTAATTTTTTTTATATGGCTTCTGGGGATTGAATTCAGGTCTTCATATTTGCACTTTATGGACCTAACCATCTCTTTGGCCCTCTGGACGTATCTTTTAACATCAATGAGCACATAGTTTTTTCACCCATAGAATGAGCACAATGGCATCATCTATGTAAAGGGACAGTGACTGTGAAAGACACAAAACCACAAAAGTTAT
Source organism: Cricetulus griseus (assembly GCF_003668045.3). Taxonomy (NCBI): domain Eukaryota; kingdom Metazoa; phylum Chordata; class Mammalia; order Rodentia; family Cricetidae; genus Cricetulus; species Cricetulus griseus. Next base: position 80,918,633 of record NC_048597.1, read on the forward strand.
ACTTACACTTAGTTGTTTATGGCATGTGTAGGTGGATGCAGTACACATGACTACATGTTTGCATGTCTGTGTGCAGGTGCACCTGCACATGTGTGCACACACATGTAAAGACCAGAGGGTAACACTGGCAAGAGTCTTCCTCAATCACCGTCCACTTATGGAGGCAGCACCTTTCACTTCATCACAGTGCATCTATCCAGACAGCTTGCTCTGGGGTCTCTTTGTGTTGGGATCACAAGCAGGCTTCCATGCTCACCCAGCGCTCATGTAGGTTTCAGGGATCTGAGTCCCAGTCTTTACACTTGTGATGTACACACTTTTGTTCACCAAGCCAGTTCCACAGCTCTTTGTTTTTGTTTTTGAGACAGTGTCTCACTATATAGTCCAGACAGGTCTAGAACTCAAGATCCTCCTTCCTTAGCCTCCTGAGTGCTGGGATCACAGGCATGCGATGTGATCTACCTAATCACCATTATGTGTCACTGGCTGCCAACACATTATTTCCTGCACCCGCTGACCCTGGTAGACACAGCTTAACCCCAAGAACAGGAAAAAGGAAGAGGATCTGTGGGTGGCAGAATGGGCTCTACTTTCCTTACTGTGGGTGTGTGAGTGTTTAGGACCTGTTTCCCACACATTGACTGTGCAGTAAAGATGAGTAATAGCGGAATGGAACAGCCAGTGGAGATTCAAGGGCTCGCTTCTGAGTGGTGCTACACTGACAGGCTCAGAGCATGCTCCCAGACAGCTACCTGAAAGACAAACAGAACAATAGCCTCCCTGAGTGATGTGTCTGATTCAAGGCACACACAGAACCCTGAGTGAGAACAGCAGATTCACTTGGGGAGGGAGTGTGAGCAATTTCCTGGGGGAATCATAGGGCCTGAGGCTGGGGCTGGGGTGGGGCTGGGGCTGGGGTTGGGGGTAGGGCTCTGGTTGGGGCTGGGGGTAGGTCTGGGTCTGGGTCTGAGGTTCCCTAAAGCAACTGTACCTTATCAGTAGGTATGAGCCTATGACCCAACAGCCCCTCATTGATTCACTCTCAGCCACTGTGACTCACAGTGTCCAATTAACTATTGTTGGGTCTGAAGGAGGCAATGGGAAACCAGTGAAAAAAAGGTGTATGTAAGAGAATGTTCTGTTCTGTTCTGTCCTAGGATGAAAAGCACCTGCTTGCCGGAGTCAAGACTAGGACAACGTATAGAGCATGTCCTTGAAAACTTTCAGACAGTCTGGGCTAAGCGGCAGAGAAGCCACTGGCAGCTGCCAATGGGAAGAGCTGAGCAAGAGTGCATGACTTTCCCCATTTCTCATGGCACTTCCTCTGGGACTCTTGTTGGCACTATGAGATTGGGGGACCCCATCCCTATGCATAGCTGGGTCACAGACGATGAAATCTGTTTACTTTTGTTTCGAGACAGGGTCTTTCTATGTAATTCAGGCTGGCATGTTATTTACTATATAGTCCTAGCCTTGAACACTTCATCCTCCTGTCTCCACCTGCTGAGTGCTAGGATTACATTTATGTGCCGTAATACCTGGCATGGCAGTGAAAATTTTATTTTTGTTAATTACATATATGTTTTATACACACATATACAAACACACCATGCATGTATATGTATATAAATTTTTATATGGTAATATCAATTTACCTGAAGCAACCAGGGGTTAATTCTAATTTCTTTTCTTTCCTTTTTCTTCCTCCCCTTCCCTCTTTCTGTGTAAGATGCCTGCATCTGTCTGGCCCAAGAAGGACATCAGACATTCTGCTCTATGTCCCTCCATTATATTCCCCTGAGGCAGAGTCTCTCACTGAACCTGGAGCTAGGAGACCAGCAAGCCCCAGAGATCCTCTGTCTCCCCACAGTTCTGGAGCTCCAGGCAAGCGTGGCCATGCCAGGATCTGAACTAAGGTCCTCATGATTGTACAGCAAGCATTTTTATCCCCTGAGCCATCTCTTCTGCCTCTGGGGGTGAATGTATAACCCCACACAGATGTATTGATTTTGATGGGACAATTTCAACTCAGGGGACACACTCACCTGCCTTGTTGAAGCAACTTTCTCTGGGAAAAGTCACCTGCTGCCCCACAGCGAGTCTTGCTGAAAGAACTGCAAAGAAAGGAGAGAGACTCACCTTGGGCTGAGTAATAGAGCCCAGACCCGCATTAGACCGAAGTAGGCAAAGTCACCTTAAAGAGAGTAGCTCCCGTCAGCAGAACTATAATTGGATTTAATGTATAACTTATATAAAGACAGATTGTGTTGACAGGAAAGGAAGCCCTTGGTAGGTCTCCTCCACCATCTGCCCTGGCCCTACCGTGGAGATCTGGCTATCTGGCTGGATCGGATCTGCCGCGAATGGGGCACGGGATGCTTAATGCTGTTGCCTTGACCGAGTCTACAATCACTGGAGACACACCTCTAGGTGATGTCTGTGAGGGGCTTTCTAGATTAGCTTAATTTAAATGGGAAGACCAACTTGGGATGGAGGTGGCACTGTGCCATGGGTTGGGGCCCTGAGCTGAGTAAAAAGGAGAAAGTGAGCTGAGAGTGGGAATTAATCTCTCTGCTTCCTGACAGTGGGTTCATATGACCAGCTGCCTCACGTTCCTGTCACCATGACAGACTGTATCCCCTCCGCCTGTGAGCCAAAATAAGCCCTCCCTCAGATTGCTTTGTGTCTGGTATTTGGTTGCAGCAAAGAGAAAGGTAACTATCAGAGAGCAACTGCCAGGCTGGCCCAGGTGAATGGGTTGCTTTCCTGCCCGGTGTTTGCAAAGACTTATCCAAGGGCTGACACTTTGCACCCCTTCTTTTGGCCTCAGCTTGCTCTGGTCAATGAGTGCTAGTGGATGTGATGGGAGCGTTTGGAAACAAGTCTCGTGACTCTGAGCCAAGGCCACTGCCTGGCTCTACTTGGTCTCTGGATGTCTGTATTAGTTATTTCCTTACTATGACCAGATACCTGACAGGAAGCAACCTAAGTGAGGAAGGGCTTGCTTATTTACAGCTGTCACAGATGGTGACAGCTTCTTCAACCGGGAAGCAGAAAGAGATGGATGCTGGTGGCTAGCTCCTTTTCCCCCTTCCATGTATTCCAGGACCTCAGCCAATGGATGCTGCTGCCCGAATTTAGCTTACATCTTTGTGTTTCTGTCAAACCTTTCTGGAAATACCCTTACTGACCCACCAAGAAGTGTTTCTCCAAGGAGACTAAATCCAGTCAAGTTAACAATGATGATTGACTGTCAGAAGAGCAAAGGTCTATTTGACTCACAGTTGCAGGGAGAATTTGGGCCATCACAGTGGGGAAGGGCATGGTGGCTAGGAATGGCTCCATCCATGGTGGAGGAAGCATGCGGTGGCAGGTAGAAAATGGAGAGGAACCAAGAGTGGGGATGACCCACATAGGCTTAACCTAGCGTCCTACTTCTGCCCCCTACATTCCAACTCCTAAAGACTCTACAGCTGTGGTGCCGGGAATCAGACTCAGGTCCTCTATAAGAGCATTCAGTTCTTGAGTCATCCTCTTAACAGCTGAGCCATGTCTTCAGATCTAGCTCTCTCTGAGTCTTCACAAAATGTCATAGAATTGTGCAATCATATCTTCACTCCTCACACATTATTATCTCCTGCTCCTCAAACAGTCACTTACATTACCAGTACTTTTCTCTGGTACTCCTCATCAGTCCCTATAGTTTCACACTTTTTCATAGTATATGAACAGAGATATGCATTTGAATCTTAAGTCCCTGGTGTCCTCTTCTCTCTCTCTCTCTCTCTCTCTCTCTCTCTGTGTGTGTGTGTGTGTGTGTGTGTGCATTCATGAGAGTGAAAAGGATCTCTCACTGGCCTAGATCTTGCCCAAGTAGGGTAGGATGCCTGGCCAACAAGTCCCAGGGATCTGCTGAGGTCTACCTCCCCAGCTCTTGGATTAAACATGAATGCCACCCTGAACAGACTTTTGCATGTGGCTTCAGCTAAGCCCTTTACCAACTAACCCATCCTTCCAGCCCAGTTCATTCCTTTTCTATTGCCAAGCAGCTTTCCACGGCATGGATATACCTTAGTTTACCTCTTCCCCATGAGGGAAATTTGAATGGCATTCAGAGTTCTTTGGTGAATATAAATAAAACAGGTGTGAATATTTATATCTGAGTGTTGTGAAAGCACAAGTTTTCACTGATCTCAGGTAAATAGTCGGAAGTGTGACTTGCTGGTTCTTGACAATTATGTGCTAAACTTTATGGGAAACTTTCTGAGCTTCTCTCCATCACTACAGGCATTCGGGGCTGGCAAGTTTTCCTTTGTTTGTCTTGTGCCACACTAATCGGCATGTAAATGGTATCTCTCTGTGGTTTACATTTGCATCTCCCTAATGGCTAATAGTGCTGAGCATGTCTTCGTGTGCTTATTTGCCATCTGTGTATTTTCTTTGGCAAGATGTTCAGATCTTTTGCCCACTTTAAAAAATTATGTTGTTTGTTTTCTTGAATGCTTTAGAGTTTTTTATATTTTCTACATACAGATCCTAATTGTGTGTGTGTGTGTGTGTGTGTGTGTGTGTGTGTGTGTGTGTGTGTGTTTAGAATCTCCCTAAGAAGCCCAAGCTGGCTTGGAACTTAGGTTTCTTTCTGTGCCTCCCAGGCTGGCCACCACATCCAGCAAAGGTTTGCTTTCGTTTTGCTTTGTTTGGTTCCCCAGGGCTGAAACCCAGGAGAAAAGTAATGTAACAGTGGTTCAAGACCCCTAAGACCAAGTACTCAGACCAAGTTCTCAGCACAAAGGAGATTTATTTGCCTCAGAGGGACAGAGGGCAGGGAATAAGAGACAAACACGAGAGATAGAGGATGAGTGAGAAAGGGGAATGGAACAAGGGGGGGGGGTTATTTGTCGCTGAGAGACAAAGAACTGCCTCTGGATAGAGAGGAGACAGGCATGGCACATAGGAATTTATAAAGGTACCAGGGGAAACTCCATGTTAGGATGAGGTGTTTAATTTTAATTGAGCATGTTAATTAGGTGAGCCAAACAGGGCTTTCGATTGGATTGTTGGATTTTAATACTTTGATACCTGGACCTTGGTAGTCACCCTCAGTAGGAGGGATTGGTTAAATAAAGGAATGAACCTTCAGGAATGCAATCTAACAGTTTTTACCAAGGCAGAGGGAATGGGGGAGAAGGGTAAGGCCTGCCAGGATCACATGCTCAAGTGGGCTAGAGTCCCTTCACTAGGGTCTTCATCCCTTCTAGGCAGGTGCTCTACCACTGAGCCACACCCCAACCTCTAGTGAGTTCCTCAAGTCAGATCATAACACACTACAACTTTATACACTTGTGATCTCTTGGAACAATTCAGAGTGAGAGCAAAATGCATTTTAACTTTTTACTTTCTTTCAGACTATTTTGGGAAGTCTTAATTTCTCTGTGTAGTTTCTGTCTGATGTTAAATTCTTTCTTCCAAAGGATTTTCTTTAACCCAGCTTATATTATAAATCTCCAAATCATGAATTCTCTCTCCTTTTGCTGGGGGTGGGTGGGGTGGAAATCCTTATTTTATGATTGGTTTGTGAGATAGAATTCACCAGGGCCTTTGCTCTCCCTTCAAGACTTTAAATATGCCACCCCTTTACCTTACATACTAAAAAAATTACACACATTGATCATCTATCTATCTATTTTTCTATCTAGCGTGTGTGTGTGTGTGTGTGTGTGTGTGTGTGTGTGTGTGCATTTGCACTCGAGTGCCCATGGGTGTTTCTATGCACATATGCATGTGTGTTGGGCTGAGAGCATAGGTTTGGGAAGTCTCTACTTCTACTGTGTGGGTTCTGAGGATTGAACTCAGGCCACCAGGATCAGCTGCAAGTGTTTTTATGTGGTCAGCCATCTTACCAGCCTATGACTTGCAAACTTCTTTTTTGTTGTTGTTGTTGTTGTTGCTGTTTGTTTTTGAAGATGGGGCTACTCCATGTAGCCCTGGCTGTCTTGGAACTTGCTCTGTAGACCAGGCTGGCCTCGAACTCACAAAGATCTGCCTGCCTCTGCCTACTTGATAAGAAACTTCCACTGTCATTGTGTGTCTGCATCTCTTTAGCTGCTTCCAGGATATGCTATTGATAATTAGTCTTCAGGACTGGGAACAGCATTTGTCTGAGTTTTTCCTTATTAGCATGTTGGTGGAAGGTTATTTGCTCTAGCGTGCTCCTCTGACCTGTTTAGATCTGTAATTTAAAGTTATTTTATTTTTGGAAAATTACTGCTCAGTATCTCCGCAACTATTTGTCTGCCTCATTGTTTCTTTCTCCACCTTATGGGAATCCTGTGACATGTGTGTTAGAGCACTGGTGACTGTCCCACACCTAGAGGCTCTGTCCTGAAATGTTTTGTTTCTTTACTTCTTTATGCCTCATGGGAATAATGTCCACCCATGTCTGTGAAAATTCATGGCTCACTGAATGAAGGTGCTTACTGCCAAGCTTATGATCAGAGTTCTATCCCCAGGACCCATATGGTGAAAGGAGAGAACTGACTCCAGAATTTTGTTCTCAGACCTCCACATGTACACCTTGGAGGAAACCTGCAAGAGGGAGTTTGTGTCTATAGTTCTATACTATTGTGACATATCTGGTATTCGCTTCACCTTTGGAAAATTATTTAAAATGTCACTTGAAATCCTACCCACTTACATGTCACATGAAGCCTTTCCTTCTTGTGCTCTGCCAGAGCCGATTTGTGCATGCTTCCTATTTTTCCTCAGAAGAGCCTGCTTTTCTTCATACTACTGCCTTGGTTTTTCTGTTGTGATAGAATACCTTGATGGAAGGCACTTAAAGGAGAAGGGGCCATTTGGCTCACATTTCCGGGTTACAGTTCATTGTTGCAGAGAAGTTGAGGTGACAGTAACTTGAAGTGGCTGTTCACATCGAATCAGATTAATGCATGCATGATGGTGGCTCAGCACACTCTCTCTGCATTTCATTCAGTCTGTAGTGAAGCCCATGACTTGGCGTCACCCACAGTCAGAGTGAGAGTCACACATCAATTCACCCATTTAAGAAAATCTCCCATAGCCACACCCACAACCCGACCTAAACCATACAATTCTGTGTTAAGCCTTTTCTAGCTGGTTCTAGATTCTGTCAAGGTGACAGATAAAACTAAGCACCGTAATTCAGACTGCACAATTGCCCTGCAGACTCAACCTTGAGGTGGTTAGAGAGAAGTTACATTCTTCGTATAGTTGGAGAAGGAGTGACTTTCTCTCTGACTTTCTGTATCCCAAAACTCAGTCCTGTTTCATTTGAAAAAGAAGAAACAGAAGAAATCAAAGAGAAATGACTGTGGAATCAGACTGGGAGGTTTGTTTGTTTTTTTGTTTTTGTTTTTCATAAATGGAGAAGCAGGGTGGATGCCCAAAGGCCCAGCGTTCCATCAGATCCAGGATCTGGCATCATCCTAGGACAAGGATGAAGACATTCGTCATAGAACTGAAGGCATCCATTCATCTCTCCATTTTCCACAAACTGTCAACAGCTCTCCTCTCCCTAGGCTACAGACACAAAGCCAGAGCCCATGGGAACCAGGCAGGAAACTTCGGTGAGTGAACAGGCAGGTGTGAAATACACAGAATCATCTGGGAATCATACACACACTTGGTCACCATGAATAACCATGTCTCTACTCCAGGTGACCCTTGTCAAGAGAGGGATCATGGGTTCAAGTTTTCCAACCCCCCACCAGATAAACTGGAAACATAAAATTTTTCATGAATCTCCCACTGTCTCATGGGAACTAACTTAATACCTCGTCAAACCCCTGTGTGAACCAAAGGAAACAGTGTGTGGGCTGGATGTGCTGACAGCTACCTTTGGCTTGGTAAAGTTCCTGTCTCTCAGTGTGACACCTGGAGCACTGCTCATCACTACAAGCCACTCTTTTCTCAATGTCTCCTGCCTCAAGCCTGAAGAGATGGCTCTCCTTCTGCGCTGTGATGCTGGTGCTCAAATGCCCTTCCCATAGAAGCTTTTGATAGGCCCTCTGCTCCAGTAGACCTGGAGGGGTGCGAATGTAGCTCAGTGGTTGAGTGCTTGCCTAGTATGTAAAAGATTACCTTTTTTTAAAAAAAAATATTATGATTATTGGATGTGTGCCATGGTGAGCATGTGGAGAGGACACTCTCTACCTCCTCTTGGTCCTTACCTTCCACCTTGTCCAAAAACACAGTTTGTAGTCCTTCACTGCTGCACATGCCACGGCAGATGGTCTAAATGATTTCAGGAATTCTCCTGCCTCTGCCTTCCATATCACCATAGGCATTCTGGGATTGTAGGCCAGGTGGCTTTATATGGGTTCTGGGGACTGAGCTCAGGTTCTCACACCTGTACCACACACACTTTACCCACTGAGGCAACTCCCCACCACCCAGGCCCAAGGTTTGATCCCCATTACCACAGAACAAACACATAAATATGCAAAATCAATCAATCAATCAATCAATCAATTAATAAATGGGAGTGGGGAACCCTTGCCAGACTTGTAATCCCAGCAGTCTGGAGGCTGAGGTTGGAAAACGGTGAGCTGGTCTAATCTTGCCTACATAGTGAGTCTGTGTCTAAAAACAAAGGCCTGTCCCCACATTGCAATTAAGGAGTTGTATGTGTAGAGAAGTCTATAACACTCAAGGAAACAACCTTCAATTTAAAGCCACAGAGTCCGTCTGTGGCTTTTCTTATTTGTACCTCCTCTTCTGGCAGAAAGGAATCTGACTTCCAACCTGGGAAGGTGGCTTAGTGGGTAAAAGTGCTTGCAGTGCAAGCATTGAGGACCTAGGTTCAGATCCCCAGTGGCCATGTTAGAAGAGGGACAGGCCAAGTTGGTAGTATACCCCCTGTGATCTCAGGACTGTGGGGCAGAGACAAGAGGAACCCTGTGGCTTGGAAGGCTCCAGGTTCAGGGAGAGACTATATCCAACTGAGATATCAACCTAAACTCCAGGTTCAGGGAGAGTCTCCAAAACTAAGGTGGAGAGCGACTGAGAAAGACAACAGATGCCAGTTTCTGCCCTACACACACACACACACACACACACACACACGCACGCAGGCACGCACAGACAGATGCACATGTATGTGCACACACAAAGACAGAAACATGACACCCATTCGCCACTGTAAATACTTTTTCTACGGTCTTCAGGCTGTTCAGGGGCTAGTTTCAGAACTGCTCGATCAAGTTAGAGAAAAGAGCGACTAATTAAAATTCAATATTTACTTAGAACTCTTTTTGGTTTTAGCCTGGGGGTATACAGGCCAAATACTATTTTCAAAAGTTAATTGAGTTTGTTCTTTTTTTTCATGCATTTCTGTGCAGTGATTGATTTGAACTGCTGTTCAGGTTGGTTTTGTTTGTATTTAGTTTTAGAGTTATTCTCCAGTCCATCTTTCCTTCCTAATTTTTCTTTTTTTTAAGTTATTTATTTATTGCTAGATTATGTGTGTATGTGTGTGTCTATAGTGTAGTGTGTATATGTATGTTCAATGTCATGTGTATGTATGTATGTATGTATGTATGTATGTATGTATGTATGTGTGCATGGTGTAGTGTATGTGTGTATATATGGTGTGTGTGTGTGTGTGTGTGTGTGTGTGTGTATGTGTGTGTGTGCACCCGTAGGTGAGCATATAGATACCAGAACAGGCAATTGTGTGTCCTCTTCCATTGCTCTCTGCTTGCTTGTTGCCTTGAGGCAGGCCCTCTCCCTGCACTGAAGCTCACTGTCAGGCTAGGCTGGCTAGCCAGTAGGATCATGGGGTCTGCCTAGCTCTGACTACCCTGATGCTGGGTTACAGGTATATTAGCCATGTCTGGCTTTTTATGTGGGTGCCTGGGATTTGAATTCAAGCCCTCGTGCTCTCAGGGGAAGCCCCCTTATCCCTGAGCCACTTCCTAACAGTTCTTCTTTCCCTCCCCTCTTTCCCCTTCCTCCTCCTCTGCCCCCACCACCCCCTTTTCACCTTCTTTGAGACAAGGTCTCATGTAGTTCAGGGTGGCCTCAAAAGCACCATGAAGCCCAGATGGCTGAGTTGCAATCCTCCTTCCACCTTCTGAGTGTGGGGACTGTGCTGTGATGACAGGCATGCGCCATTGCCCACAGCTTACTTTCTTTTACCTAGTAGAACATTCTAGGAATCAGTCCCAGACAATTTATAGGATGCACGAGCTTTGTTTTGCTGTATAATACTTCCTTGAGCAGATGTCTCATGGTTGTTTCAGTCTCTCTGCTGTACATTTGCATTGAAAATGTTTCCAGGATTTCAGTTGTTATTTTAAGCCTTCAGGGAAATTCCTACAAGTGGAATGCTGGTCAAAAGATTGAAGCACATGTCCATTTGTGAGGCACGTGAGTTTCCTCTGTAAATGAAATCATTCTCTTTCTGACCCATAAACTGTATGGGTGCCCCTTTCCCTGCAACAGTATGCAGGTGTCATGGATGAGAAGTGGCATCTCTGGGTAGCTTTAATTTGTGTATATATTATTAAGAGTGAGGAAGGACATGCTTTCACACAAGGACCGTTTACTTCTTTTCTCTGAATGGATTATTTTCCCCATTTTATTTTTGCATTGAAAAAATTACTTTCCTCTTATTTTCTTGGTACTTGGGGTGGAACCTAAGGCCCTCATGTGCTAGGCAAGCACTTCCCTGCTGAGCCATGACTGGAGTCCCTCCCTGGCCTGACAAGAATCCCCCAGTGAGAGGCTGGGGTGTGGCTCAGTGGTAGAGCACCTGCCTAGAATTCCCCAGTGAGGGGCTGGGGTGTGGCTCAGTGGTAGAGCACCTGCCTAGAATTCCCCAGTAAGGGCCTGGGGGTGTATCTCAGTGGTAGAATGCTTGCTAAGGGTGTGTGAGGCCCTAGGTCCAAAAGTATATTGGAGCCAATTGCCTGGGGATCATTCTTGTACTTTGGAGACACTAGCCCCTTTAGCAGTAGAAAGGAAACACACAGAAAGCAAGCAAACTCTTTATAACTTGGCCAAACATGTGCCTTATTCTAATATTCAGAGAGGTTATTATTTACAACTCTTGGGTCGTTGGAGTACTGACAAGCATCTTTGTCACTTGAGTGGGTGACCATAAAGCCAGTGGGTGAAGAATATCACTTTCACTTAGCATTTTGCCATCCCAGAAAGCAAGAGCCAGGGAAGGGGTATGAAGGAAAAAATAGAGTGATTTTTACCACCCCCTTTTAAACCTAAGCTATTTTGGGGGTTGACCCCCAAAATAGGCAAAAAAACATCTTGAGCAAATAAAGGACTGATAGATAGCATTTTCAGACAGAAAAGTGGAAGCTCAAAGCAGAGTGCCGGGTCCCCTTCCCCAGATCACACTTTAACCTCACAGAGAAAGGAGGTCCAGATTTCTTTTGTCTGTCACTGGGCACTTAGCAGGTACCTGCTGTCAACTCTGTGGTGGGCATGACAATTCTGTCAGAGCCTCGGATGAACTATTGCTGTGTTCTGAACTTGTCTGTTTGTGCTGCTGTAACCAAAAGGACAACTTAGGACTGGAGAGATGGCTTAGAGGCTGAGAGAGTTTGCCGCTCGGTCAGAGGACCTGGGTTTGGATCCCCTTACCTGTATCAGGTAGCTCACAGTTCTTGTGACTTCAGCTCCAGGGAATCTAGCACCCTCTACTGGCCTTCACAGGTACCTGCATGCACATGGTGCATGTAAATTCATGCAGGGGCACACAAACACACACATAACCTAACAATACCCTCATTCATGTGGGATATGCTCAGAGCTCCTCTACTTGATGCCTAGAACATGGGTAGTATTGTACCCACCGTCTGTGTTCTAGGTACAAACAGGACTTGCAGTCAGAGAACAAATATGGCTGTGGTTTGAATATGAAATGTCCCCTCCCCCCCAGCCTTGTACTGGGGGTTTCCCATCCAGTGTGGGAGGCTATGGAACCCTTAGAAGGGAGAATCTAACCGACATGGAAATGAGTCACTTGGGTAGTCCTTTGAAGGATGTAGGTTGGTCCCTGCTTCCAGGCTCACTCTCTGCTTCACGGTTCATTGTGATGTGATCCTGTAGTACATGCTCCTACCACCATTACTCTGTCATTCTGTCACACTGTGCCAGAAAAGTCCCCAGAAACCAGGAGCCAAAGTGAGTCTTCCTCCCTTCTATCCCATATTTTGGTCATAGTGTTAGAAAAATAATATTCACATTTTTCTCTTTATCTTCCCCTTCTCTTCCCGACCACTTTCCCTCCTTCCCAAGGTGAACAGGTAAGAAATTTTGTCTCACTACACTCTCTCAGCCATGATGCTTTGTGTTTCCAGAAATGAGGGAGCCAGGCTGCCAGGGACCGGACCCCTTTGATACCAGAGAAAATAAATCTTCTCTCCTTTTAAGTGGATTATGTCAGGAGTTCTGTCACAATGATAAAAAATTAATACAAGGCTAGAGAGGCCCCTTGGTTGCTGCAGTGCCTGTTGCCTCAACCACAAGGACCGGAGTTCGATCCCCCAAAGCAGCTGTTCAAGGACAGAGGACCAGGAAGCAGAATGTAGCCAGAAGCAGGAGCCAGGTGGTAACTTTCAAGGACCATATGCCTCCTTTAAAACTGTGTGTGTGTGTGTGTGTGTGTGTGTGTGTGTGTGTGCATGCCTGCATGTGTGTGTGTGTGTGTGCGCGCGCGCGCGTGTTTGCAGTGGAGGTTGTGTGTCCTCTCACATTCCCCACCTTTTCCCTTTGAGACATGGTGTCTCACTGACCCTAGAACAAGGCGGGCAGCCAGCAATCCCCAGTGATCATTTCCACCCCTGCCAGCACTCACTATCTGTGGTAATGTGTGGTCATGCTTGACTTTTTACAAGGGTGCTGGAGATCTGAACTAGGATCCTTATGCTTGTACAGCCAGCTCTCTACCTGCTGAGTCATCTCCAGAGGCTGGGAGTTGCATATGGTTTTGATAAGAGACTCACCCCACCCTCCTCCTGTCTGTCATTTGGATGATGTTGACTTTGAACTTTAGCATCTCATTTTTCAGTTCTGGGTTTCTTTTGCTTCCTGTAGCTTAGGAAGGGCAGAGCTTCCTCCAAGGCTGTGAGGGGAGCCTTAGATAAACTGCGGAGGTGTGAAAAGCACCTGTCTAACAAGATCTGCAGAAAAATGTTTCCAGAAGGTCTTTAATCTGGTCCCTCCAGAGTGTGTGGCATTGCAGGTTCACACCGGTTCAATCGGACGAAGACAAGTGGGAATGGGTTTCCGCTTCACACAGCTGGCTACTTGGTGACTTTTATTTTTTTATTTTTATTTTTTGCTTTGCACACTGTTCACTAACTTATTTTGAGCTCTGTCTGAGATGTGCATCTGGGGCTGTGAAAGATCAGACAAATGCTGCTTGATAATTAAGGAACTGGCTTTTAAAAAATCTGTCTGGCGATTCTGCCCGTCTGACTTTAAACTGCACGTGAGTGGCACTGGGTAAAGAGAATGGTCAGCCCAGGACTGTTTCACTGCAGCTTATGCTTGGTAGATTAAGTGCTTGCCTTGCAAGCATGAGGACCTGAGCTTGAGTCCCAGCATCTACTTAAAAAGTTGAATGTGGGCTAGGTGGTGGTGGTGGCACACACCTTTAATCCCAGCAGAGACAGGCCGATCTCTGTGAGTTTGAAGCAAGCCTGATCTATAGAGCGAGTCCCAGGGCAGCCAAGGTTACACACAGAGAAACCCTGTCTTAAAAAACAAACCAAAACTAAAGAATCCCAACCCCCCCCCAGCAAAAAAAACAAAACAAAACACAAAACCCACAGCTGAGTGTGGGGCTAGAGCAATGGCTCAGCGGTTAACAGTAGCTACTACTGTTCTCGCAGAGGACTCAAGTTCAGTTCCTAGTACCCATGTCAAGCCATTCTCAATTACCTGAAACTTCAGCTCCAGGGGATCTGACACCCTCTTCTGGCCTCTGTGGACACCCACTTATATAGTACACACACACACACACACACACACACACACACACACACACACACACACATATATATTTAAATATTTAAACAAAAGAAATATCACCACCATGATTTTGTCTTTTTAAAGCTGGGTATGGCGGCACACATATGCAACCCTGGTACTGGGGGAGATACACACAGGAGGATCCCTGAGGTCTGTTGACAAGCCAGCCTAGCCAAAATTGGCAAGTCCCAGATCTCACTGAAAGAAACCCTGTCCTAACAAAAGCAAGGTGGGTGTTTCCTGAGGAGGTCAACTTCTGGTGTTGGCGTCTAGCCTTCTTCTGTACCTGTTTGTGTATGTGTGTGCACACATACATGTTATGGTGGAACCTTTGCCCCAGCCCCTGGCATCCATATACCCAAAGAGTCTGGAATGTTCTGGTGGAAGTTCCATCCCAAGTCCTCTCCCCCATCTCCCTCCAAACCCTGCTGCATCTCAGAAAGCCTGCCAAATGATGACCTCTCCCCCCGAGATGCTCAAAACCACTCCCACAGGATATTTAAACTGTCCCCCAGAAAACAGATATGTGACTGTCGGGTCCTTCTTTCCCATCTTCTCTCTTGGGGCCTGGAAGGCCATCCAAGAGCGTTGTATCATTAAACGTGGGTTTTTTTTCTAATTCAGTTTGATTTGGTCTGGTTTGGATTGTTGCATCGGTGGAGAGGCTTATCAGGGTGCAGAAACTTTTCATCACACACACACACACACACACACACACACACACACACACACACGCACACACACACATTTGCACGCATGCATACATACACGTAGTATAAAAACACGTGATGTCTCCTAAAAACTTCCACTTGTGTGTTGTGCATCTAAGGACTTGGCTTTCCCTGTACCCAGCTTCACGTCTAATATTTATGAGAAGGTTTCTGTGGGAAAGAACAATGTAAATGGTAGACTGTAAGGATAGCGTGTACAGTGTTGGCAGGGCTTAGGTAATGCTGTTAATAAAAGCATCCACTTAGACAAGGGTGTTCCAGCTGGCACCAAAACAAAGGCGCAGAATTCATTCACAAGCTGCTTTGGCCGGGAGTGTGCATGCATGCTGTCATCTGCAGATCTAATTCTACCTTGGGCCTGAAATGGTGTCCCTGAGCTCACATGAAGAAACCCCCGGAGGAGAATGGGTGCTGAGAGCAGACAGCTCACACTGGCTCCTCTCAGAGGCCCTTGATGCTGATGGATTCACTCCTCCGCCTCTCCTGCACTCACTGAAAGCTCTATAGAGACTCTGTGATTTGTCCTTTTGTGTTTCCAGTCAGGGCCTGAGAGGAGCCCTATCGAGTTTCCTCGGATATTATCTCGCCCACCTGATGCCTGGGTGTTAGAAGATGCCTATTGCTTGAGAGATAATACCCAGGCCTGATTATGTCTGTCGCCTAGCTGGGCATAGGACGAGTCCGTGTAAAGGGACTCTGGAAAAAGAAACCCTCTTCTGCTCCTTGGAGTGGGCAGCTCAGGACAAGTGTCTGCCGTTCCAGGACACCAAGACCAGGCAGGGCCACCCAAAAAGCACTCCTGTCTGGCTGGAGAGAGAGCATAGTCAAAAAAGTGCTTGCCCCACAAGCACGAGGGCCTGAGTTCAATGCCCTACACCTCGTAAAAAGAAGCTTGGCTGATGAGATATCTCTTTGTGAAGCTGGTAACTCGAGTCTGAATCCTAGGGTGTACCAAATAGGAGGAAGTTGATTCCTGCAAGTTGTCCTCTGGCTTCCATGTCTGGGCAGTGGCCTGTGCAGCCATGTACCTGCACAAACTAAAATAAATAAACAAATAAATGTAACCTAAGAAGAAAAATGTAAAGCCAAATATGGCAGTGGACATGTGTAACCCCAGTGCTATGAAGGTGGAGACAGGAGTCGTTCTAGGGCTTGCTGGCCAGCCTAGCTTACTCAGGTTCCAGTGAGCAACCCTGCTCCAAAAAGCAAAGTGAATGGTTCCTGAGGAATAACACCCAAGTTGACCTCTGCTCAGTGCAAGTGTCTGCCAATCTAGGACATGCATGCTCACAGCCTCTCTCTCCCATGTCCCTGCACAAACAGGAACATGTGAACATGCCTGCCTGCTCCAGCAACTCTAGCAAGTTGTCCTGACTTCTCCCTGCATACCACATACACATGCACACACACACACACACACACACACACACACACACACACACACACACACACAGACAGACACACAGACACACACACACACTTATGCACACACATACAACCTCCTGTATTTTCATTTACCTTGCCTTCCTAGGGTTCTGTATCACCCTGGTCAGAGATTCTGGGGGTGTGGGCAGGGAATAAGCATCATGGACCTTATCTCAGAGATAATTTAATCCCAAATCCGCAATTTTGAAAGGCTAGCGGGACCAGGCAAGTGTCTGACTGCTTGTAGGAAAGAATTAAAATTCAAAACACATGTCCTCTAATATGTAGCTAGCTAAGCAAAACACATCGTGGGCACCAACTAACACATAATTACTGATCTAGTCCATGCCCTCATTTACAGACCAAGTCCCACTGTGAGAAGTGACTTGTTTCTGGGGCACAGCTAGAATTCAGGTTACCTACATCCCCTTCCGTGGCTGGCGACTCCTCAAAGTCTATCATGTTAGGTGTTGTTGGGAGGGTTCTGTCCCTCAAGAGGAAACAAAAGACTCTATGTTCTCCTAGTAATGGCCCAAGGACAAACCAAAATTCAGGTGGAGGAGCCTATGAGCTCACTGGTCTTACTCACAGTGCATAGGGGAGGGGCACTTACAGAAGCAGGGGAGATGATTAGGCAGTCACACTAGGAATTCTTCAGCCTGCTCTGATAATGTCTTCCCCATAGCCACAGAGACCAAAACCCTCTCCGGTTAACCTCCTGCAGCCCATATACTCTAGCCCCACCCAAAGACCAAGAGGCCATGTGCAATTAGGGTAGAATGGCATACACATGGCTTTGAGGACAAGCTGGAACCCAGGTGGAACCCAAGCTGTGCCCAGATCTGAGGGAACACCAACAGTCACCAAGTTCCATCATGATGGACTCTTGCAAACAGCAAACAGCTGATCTGATGAATATGGACGAAGGCTATTTTACTCTGAGGACCACCACATGCTACATATAAGGCACATGTTTGGGGCGGGGCAGGAAATGAAATCTCTGGATTTATCAAACTTACAGATCTGCTGATGGGAAGCTCCCTTGACCATGGCTGTGTGGAAAGGGCTGAATTATCCCTCCTTGGAAGGTCTCAAATATAGGCTATTTGACCTCTGGGCTAGTTTCTACATGTTACCTGAAGTGAAGCTCCCAAGTTGTGGACTTTAAGTCTATGACAGGTGAGTAAATCTTTCAACTTCCTCATTTGCAGGATAGGATTCTACAGGTGACATTACCCTGAGGATGAAAAGAGCTGGCAATGGATAGCCCTCAGAGTGATCCCTGATGTGAACCAAATTCTTGAGAGGCGTTATCATTGTATTGTCATATTGGGATAATTTATATCTTTGTTTGGCGTGATTTCAAAAAACAGTTGGTTGACTGCAGATGTAAGTAGTTGGTACTGCCTTTATTTATTTATTTATTTATTTTTTTTAGCATGCTTGAGACTTTGAGTTCAATCTCTAGCACTCACATAAACACACAAAGACAACATAATATTGAGGCACTGAAGAGATAGCTTTGTCAATAAAGCTTGCAAGCACAAGGACCTGAGTTGGGTTCCCCAGAACCCACATAAATATAGCTTGGTGTGATGCATTCTTATAATTCTAGTGCTGAGAAGGCAGATCTCTGGGGCCCACTGGTGAGCTAGTTTAGTCTAACAGGCAAGTTCTATGCCATTGAGAGACCCTGATTAAAAAACTAAGTTGGATGGTGCCTGAGGAATGACACTTGAGGTTAACCTCTGAGATCTACTTATATGCTAGTCACACACACACACACACACACACACACACACACACACACACACACACACACACCATTGGTGACATAAAATAAGTTACTCAGAAACCTAACTAATAGAGAATGACTAAAACTAGGCTGTGTGTGTGTGATTCACACCAGATACTAGGAAAACTTACAGGAAGGGAGATCTCAGAAGCCAGCCAGGGAAACACTGAATCATGAACACCAAGCAGTAAAGCCATCCGAGGTGAATCTCAGCAGCCAGGACGGTAAGAATTTGTTTTTGAGAAAGATACGGCACAGAGCTTTCTCTGAAAATGAAAAATAAAAAAAGAACAATCTGCTTACTAAAAACCTCCAAGGAAAGAACATCTCCCCATCATAAATACTTTATATTCAAAACTGTCAAGAGACCGGGAGGGAGGGGAGGGCATTTATCCCCCCAAGTGAACTGAGATAGTTTCTAATAAACTAAAACTTTCCAAAGGCTGAAATATAAAATGTGGAGTGAGGGCTGGTGAGAGGGCCTAACTACCAAGTCTGACGATCTCTGCTCCACTGGGCAGAAGGAGAGAATTCACTCCTACAGTTGCCCTCTGACCTTCATGTATGTGCTGTGACATGAGCACACACACACATAAAATAAATTTAAAAAATAATTGTAAAAAACATTTTAAGTGGAATGAATTAATTCTGTGTTATTAAAATGAATTAATTTTTTTAGCTATTTAAAAGTTGCTGGGGCTGAAGAGATGGCTCAGCAGTTAAGAGCACTGGCTTCTATTCCAGAGGACACAGGTTCAATTCCCAGCACCTACATGGCAGCTCACAACTGTCTGCACCTCTAGTTCCGGAGGATCTGGCACTATCACATAGACATTCATGCAGGCAAAATACTAAGTTGCTGTAGTCCAGCTGATGGCTCAGAGGTTAAGAGCACTGGCTGCTTTTGCAGAGAACCTGGGTTTGGCTCCCAGCACCCACGTGGCAGCTTACAACCGTGTGTAACTCCAGTTCTAAGGAATCCATCACCTCTGGCTTTCTCAGACACAAGCATGGTGCATTTTCAAGCAAATACTCATGCAAATAAATAAATAAATAAAACATTGTTGTTGTCAGTTGGGTTTCTCCATGCTGGAAGTTTGTCAGGGAGTTACTATTTGTGAGTCTTTGATTATTTATTTTTTTAACGATTTATTTTTATTTGTGTGTCTGTGTGTGATATGTGCATGTGTGAATGCAGTTGCCAATGGAGGCCGGAAGTTGGTATCAGATCCCCTGGAGCTGGAGTTACAGGCAGTTGTGAGCTGCCTGATATGGGTGTTAGGATCTGAACTCAGGTCCTCTGATAGGGCAGTAAGTACTTTTAACTGCGGAACCAACTCTCCAACACTGGCTTTGATTCTTCCGTAGCTGGTGTGGTGGTCCTTGTTATTCTTTTGTTTAAGCTGCAGCTGCTAATATAAAGAAAGGAACAATGGATTTAAGTAAGGGAGGGTTTATTCTGCTGCCGATAGTTAGAGGGGAACACATGGCAATAGGCAGAGAAGGCATGACAGCAGGGGACAGGCTGGTAACATTACAGTGGCAGTGAGAAAGCAGAGAGTGAGCAGGAAATGGGACCAGACTACAAAAATCCTAAGGAACGTACCGGGGAGATGGTTCAGGGTAAAAGCAGTGGGCAGGCAAGCCCAGTGTTCGATCCCAGGACCTGGGTAAAAGCTGGACATAGTGACTTATCTGTAACACCAGCACTCTACAGGCGAGATGGAGGATGGAGGCAGGAGAATAGGCCAGAAGCTTGTGGGTCTGATAGCCTGGGGCTTCCTGTAACACAGCAGAAGAAACAAGGTAGACCCTGACTCAAAGTCATGGTGGGTGGGCTACTGAGATGGCTCAGTAGGTAGAGGCACCTGTTGCCAAGCCTGATAACCTGAGTTCAATCAATCCCTGAGACCCACATAGTAAAATTAAATACCAATTCACACAGGCTGTCCTCTGACTGCCATGTGCAGCCTGAGGCACAAGCAACCAGACTCTAAAAATAATAAAATGTAGTTTTAAAAAAGATGGAAGGACAGAAGTGGTTGACCTCTGACCTACACAGGTGTATTAGGGAATACTTGCACTCACACACATGCCCAAAATAAATCAATAGAAAAATATTGTTTTTTTTTTTTTATCCCTAAACCTATAGCCCCACCCTGGTGACCTTCCAGCGAGGCTTCACCTCTTACAGTTCTCCAACCTTCATGCCTCCAGCCTGAGAGCAATTGCTCAAACACAGGAGCCTATGGGGGACACGAGGCATCCAAAGCCCAGCAGGCCCTACCCCCACTTTTCTCTGGGCTGCAGTCATTTGGCCCTCTGGTAGGTGCACCCCTTCCCACCGGGTGTGTCATGACTGAGCCCTTGATGCCAGGCTGGGACTAGGGAAGGAGGGGGATACAGCTCTTGATGCTCCTCCATAATCTTCAGTTGGTCCTTTCATGGAACAGAGGTCTCAGTCTTCCAGGTGCCAGAGGACATTGGCCCTGGTGACCCCATTTCCATCTTCAGGATCTTTTTCCGGCTTATGCCCTGAGCAACGGACTAGTGGAGCTGAGTCAGAGAGTCAATTGACTGGGGAGGACTGGCTTACTCTAACAATGAAGGGCAGGCCCTGACTTTTCCTCTCTTCTGCCTGCAGGAGATAAGAGTCTCTTTATTTGCTGTGGAAGAGGCTCTCTGAATTTCATGTGTTGACTTTTACGGTCTTTCCCCAGAGGCATCCATGGCCAGCTCATTAAAAAGCATCTCATTCCATTGATATCATTCATTTCATTGTAGTACACTTTAACCCCTCTAGTACCAGAGAGACTAAAAGGGAGGGTGGATAATGGGTACCAAAATACACTTAGATAAGAGGAATAAATCCGTGTGCTTTACAGCACAGTAGGGAAATGATAACTTACAACAATTTTTTTGTAAATCTAAAAATCGCTAAAAGAGAGGAGTTCAAAGTTCTCCAATAGTCAGGGAGACAGATCAGTTGGTAAATGTGATTGCCACCATAGCTTAAGTTGGATCATCTGTGTAGTAAGCTGGGCATGGTGGCATGTACTTGTAATCCCAGGGCTGGGGAGGCAGAAGCAGGCAGAACCCTGGGCTTGGTGGGCAGACAGCCTAGTTAGTGAGTGAGCTCCAGGTCCCAGGAGAGATCCTGCCTCAAAGAACAAAGTGGATGGCTCCTGAGGAATGTTGCCCAATGTTGACCTCTGGCCTCCACCCTTGAGCACACAGGAATGGGCACACACCTGTTTGTTGCATGAGCATGCACACTCATGAACACACATACACAGACACACACACACACACACACACACACGCACGCACGCGCACGCACGCACGCACGCACGCACACACACACAACACACACACACACACACACACACACACACACACTTCCAGTACAAGAATGGGGAGGAAAGAAGAAATTACCACACTGTCTCCCATAGATACTTACGTGTCGCATAAAAATATAAAACTTCTGTGGTTTATGCTTTTCCTCTCCTCTTTTTCTTCCCTTTTTTTTTGTTTCTTGTTTTTGTTTTTGTTTCTTTGTCTTTTGGAGACAGGTTTCTCTGAGTATCCCTGGCTGTCCTGGAATCTGTAAACCAGACTGACCCCGAACTCATAGAGATCTGCCTGCTTCTGCCTCCCAAGTGCTAGGACTAAAGGCATGCGCCACCACCATGGCTTCTTTTCTTTCTTTTTAAAGACAGGGTTTCATACAGCCCAGGCTGGCCTCAAACTTACTATATCCAATCAAATGCAGAGCCTCTTGCATGCTAGGCAAGCATTGTACCAACTGAATGACATCTCCAACCCCTGCTCTTTGTTTTGAGAGAGTCTCAAGTATCTTAGACTGGTCTCGAACTCACCATGTAGCTGAAGATAATGTTGAGCACCTGTTCTTTATAAACATTTTTTATACTTTAGTGTGTGCATGCATTGTGTGTGCAATCACACATGCCACAGTGCACATGTGGAGGTCAGAGAAAAACTTGCAGGAGTCAGTTCTCACGTACCATGAGGCTTTGAACTCCAACTCAGACCAATCATTGGATGTGGCTGTCCTGGGGAGGTGGAGTGATTTTGGGAGAGGGCAATTTCTAGAGAGGGCCTGAGGATGGCCACTTCCCCAGGCTGCTGGCACCTCCTCCTCTCCATGTCCTTCCTCTGGGGACCTCCCAGCTGAAGCTTGAGCAGATGACCTTTCAAAATGCAAATCCCTATTGCATGGCCACCCTCTGGCTGGAAACCCTTTCACCTTCCCTGTACCCTCAGAATCAAGGGAGATATTTTCCCCAGATCTCTGCTGATCTTTGCAGTTTCCTTTCTAGTGTTTTCCCTTTATTATCTTATTTTATTTCTTGTATTTTATTAAGGCAGAATTTCATGTAGCTCAGGTTGCCTCAAACTCACTATGTACTGAGGATAACCTTGAACTTCTGATTCTTTTGCTTCCATCTCCTGAGTGCTGGAATTGGGTGTGCTACACAATAACCATTTTATGCAGATCTGGGGACTGAAGCCAGGGCTTCATGTACCCTAGGCAAACATTCTGCCAACAGAACCACATCCCTATCATCGGTGTGTGTGTGTGTGTGTGTGTGTGTGTGTGTGTGTGTGTGTGTGTGTATTCTGGCTGGCTATGAGCTCTCAATCCTTCTCTCAGTCCCCTGAGGACTGAGATTACAGGTGTGTACCACCATGCCAGACTACAACCTCATTTTTTTTTACAACTCTCTTCAAACATCAAAACATCCATAGCTGCATCATGACTCTGAGTGTTTGCGTGTGCGTGTGTGTGTGTGTGTGTGTGTGTGTGTGTGTGTGTGTGTGTGTGTGTGATATCGTCTGTTTATACATACTAATTGCACATAATAATGTGTTTCGTTATGACAGTTCTGTGCATATGCATAGCATAGTTTGATCATAGTCACCCTTGTGACCCTCTTGTCTCCTTCCTCTTCCCCACTAAGTCTTTCTTCTACTTTTGAGGAGACAGGACCATTCCTAGAATCTGGAGCTCATGGATTTGTCAAGGTTATGGCCAGCAAGCACCCAGAATCCACTCATCATCACACCCTCTCCACTAGCTCTGACATTGCAGGCATGAACAACCACACCCAGCTTTTACATTGGTCCTTGGTTCCAACACAGGCCCCCATGTTTGTACCGCGGGTGTTTTACCCACTGAGCCATCATTTCCCCAGCCTTGTGTAGTTCTTATGCTTCATCAGTTTTTTTTTTTTTTAATTGTTTGCACCTCAGTCTCTCTGACTAAACTGGCAGTTCTGGGAGGACAATGACCCTGACTGTCTTATTCATTGCTATCTCTTAACTCTGAGTTCTGTGCTATGGAGCAGTTAGCAGAAAGACAAGGCAGTTATATAAATCTCTAGAAGTAACTACACTTTCTCAAACAGACCTAGTGAGTGAATGGAATGACTAGTGTGGGAATTCTGTCTTGGAGAAGTTTGGAGACATGAAGCAAGCACACAGAAAGTCAGCACTCACCTTTATAGACATGATGGGTTGGAGCGGAAAGCCGTAAATCCGGAGGGAATCTACAAAAGATCAAAGAGATAAATGGGGGGCTGTGATTTGTGTGAATGGAGAGGAACAAGTGACCACCCTGGCTTTGAAGGTTTGGGACAGAAGACACAGGATGGAAGTCGAAAAATGGTGCTGGAAGTGAGTGAGACTCAAGCCAGGAGGTTTGAAGATGGAGGGACAGGGTCTCTGATGCCTAGATGGCTTGGACATAAGAATCCTTTTACACAGCGGGAAGCGGATAGGTGCACTGTATATGCAAGAATCATCAGAGGGGTGGGGACATGGCTCAGTGGGTAAAGTAGTTGCCTACCAAGCAGGAATCCCTGGTTTCCATCCCCAGTGGTGCATAAAACTGGGCAAAGTGGTACATGACTCTAACCCCAACACTTGGGAGGATCAGGAGTTCAGGGTCATTCTTGGCTATATAGTTCAAGGCCAGTCTGGGCTACAAGAGACTTTATCAAGATGGGGGAACAAGAGGAGGTCACGCTAGAGGCCCAGCATCTCAACCTTGCTTTTTGGAGTTATGGATAGTCAGACAACAAAGCTACTAAATGGAGACTACCTGATGAGTTCCAGTAAAGTAAGAGGCCCTGCCTCAAAAAGTTGATGGATAGTATCTGAGGAATGCCACCAAAGGTTGTCATCTGGCCTCCATACACAGGTACACATACACGCACCCACCCCCACAAACCAAAATTACTAATGATTAGCACACGGAGTCTCTACCTTCATGAGTAGAGTAATACCCTTCTCCTGAGGCTTGGTTCCGGCTCTTGAAACTGATTAAGTTTCCCTGGGAGTCATGTCTGGATTAGTTAGAGATGTTTGGAAGTAAAGTTCCCTGGTGTTTTAGTCCTCCATATGCAACTGTCTTACCATCCACTCATGCTTCTGTGATGTGATATAATCAGCCCAAACTGCCTCACCAGAAGGTGAGCAGATGCCAGGGTCATGCTCTTGGGTCTCCAGAATTGTGAACTCAGCAAATCTCTTTTCTTTATAAATTACGCACTCTCTGATGTTTTGTTATAGCAATGTAAGACAGACTATGATAGATACCTCTCAAAGGCTCTTCTCTTCTCTTCTCTCCTCTCCTCTTCTCTTCTCTCCTCTCCTCTCCTCTCCTCTCCTCTCCTCTCCTCTCCTCTCCCTCCTCTCCTTCTCCTCTCCTCTCCCCTCCTCTCCTCTCCTCTCCCTCCCTCCTCTCCTCTCCTCTCCCTCCCCCTCTCCTCTCCTCTCCCCTCCCCTCCCCTCCTCCCTCCCCTCTCCCTCCCTCCCCTCCCCTCTCCTCCCTCCTCTCCTCTCCTCTCCTCTCCTCTCCTCTCCTCTCCTCTCCTCTCCTCTCCTCTTCTCTCCTCTCCTCTTCACATAGCAGTGAAGTCAAGGGCAGGCTCCAGAAGCATGAACTGCTATTATGGAATTAACTTATATTCGTCTTTGCCTCCTCCCAATATACAGCAGTGCAGCAGACCAGTCCCGTCTTTGCACTGC
This sequence comes from Cricetulus griseus, assembly GCF_003668045.3. Lineage (NCBI taxonomy): Eukaryota > Metazoa > Chordata > Mammalia > Rodentia > Cricetidae > Cricetulus > Cricetulus griseus. Next base: position 80,943,671 of record NC_048597.1, read on the forward strand.
AAACTCTAATCTTTTCCCAGATACTGTTATATATGATGTGAATGATGAAAAGCAGATAAGAGAAACCTTTCAAACCCTGACGCTGCATTTCAGAAATAGTTACAGACTGAGGTGTGAGTCCTCGGCTTTCCGTGAGAGAACACGAAGAGGATGAAAACCCATTTCAATACAGGTGAAAGGAAAATAAGGAGGGTTTTAGTTGGATTTCTCTGTATAGCTGTACAGTTTTGTGTACATGAGTCTAGGTCCTTGCAGATGCTGGGAAATGGCATAAAATCTCCCGGAGCAGGAGTTACAGAAGTTGTGAGTTGCCTGACGCAGGTGCTGGGAACTAAGTTTATCCTCCAGGAGAACAGTGTATGCTCTTAACCACCGAGTCATCTCTCCAGTCATTTGTTAACTTATTTTGACAGAGCTTTGATATAATAAAGAGAAAACTGAACTCTGAAAATATCTGAGTATTTGACATTTATGGGTCATCAAAATTTTGATCAATTCCCTCACTTTATAGATTTCTTTTTACTTGTATGTGTTAGTATTCAGGCATCTGTACTGGCCTGTCCTTGATCTGACAAGATATGCCCTCAGCTGCAGTCACTAAGAGCACCACCTATGCGCAGTCACTCTGTTCCCTTTTAAAAGGCTCTGTTCCCTTTTAAAAGGCTCTGTCCACCTCCCATCTTTATTTCTCTCTCTCTGCTTCTCTGCCTGTCTCCTCCTCTCTCCCTCCCCCTCTCTCTGCCTCTCTCTTCTCTTTTACCACTCTTGTCCCCCCTTTCCCATTCACTTTCCCCCAATAAAAAAAGCCTCCACCTAAGCTCTGTCACATGGCGTCTTTCTTTCTCGATCTGCTTTTTAAAATTACAAGTGTGTGTGTGTGTGTGTGTGTGTGTGTGTGTGTGTGTGTGTATGTCTCCATGTGCCTGTATGTACACAGATCCTCTGGAGCTGGAACTGTAGGCTGTGGTGAGCTACTCTCTGATGGTGCTGAAAACCAAGCTTGGGTTCTCTGCTTGGGTTAGCTGCAGTCTCTAGTCCCAAGAAAGCAATGGTTGGGAGGCCTCTCTCCAGCGTCCTGTTTCTTTTCTTTTATTCCCCCCTTTCTCTGGTCTCCTCTGCTGCATTTCAGCTCTTCCATCTGCTTTTATTGTTCTGAGGGTGTTATTGTTCTCATCTCTTTCGAAGTTCTCTTTATTCCTGCAGCTTGTGTCCCTGTTAGTCCCTTTGCTGTTGCTGAATATCCCGTAGGAGGGCATTTAATCTGCCAGGTTTTTCTGAAATCTCATGATGTAGATTAAGTGAATAGAGAATGTTGCAGACCAAAAAAAAAAAAAAAAAAAAAAAAAAAAAAAAAAAAAAAGACAAAGCTGCTTCCTGAATATGACATAAAAAGAAATAAAAAGAAGCGAAATTGGATGTCTGAGCTCAGGTGCTTGTACATGCTAACCTACACTTACACACGTCCTTTAGCATGCGGATTGCAAGCATAGACTCCTGGCTGTGTACACAATTTACCTCTGGTCTCAGACGTGTGTTGGAGTTGGGGTGAGGAGCAGACAGATCAGGGACTACAATTTCTTAATCTGCTTAGCTCTCAATTGAATTGTCACAATGAGTAAGGGTTGCTTGTGCAATTTAAAAATATTTCAAATACATGTCCTTTGCACAAAATGCCACTTAAGATGTGTGTGCGTGTGTGTGCGCGCGCGCGTGCGTGTGTGTGTGTGTGTGTGTGTGTGTGTGTGTGTGTGTGTGGCAGTGGGGGGAGGGGAGAGTGTGCTCATGAGTATAGTTGATCACAGAGGCCAGAGAGGGTGTCAGATCCCCTTTGGAGCTAAGCCATAGGAACAGGTAGTGTGAACTGCTTGATGTGGATTCTGGGAACCAAACCTGGGTCCTCTACAAGAGCAGTAAATACTCTTAGCCACTGAGACATCTCTTCTAGCTCCAAACTGACATTTTAAAAAATTTACATCTTAACCTGAGTGACCTGTGCAGGCCTTGGCGCTTCAGGGAAAAAAATGCTAAGACCAGGATATTGTCTCAGACATTGGCTGTGCCTATACAAGGCCAGCGAGACTCTAATATTTAAGTTTGAGACCTTTACACTTCAGTCTGTTTTAAATCCTTGGATCTGATGTAGTATGAATGAATGGTTCTCAGGTCTGGCTTTGCATATGAAGTAACTGGCAGCAGTATCAGCAGCTAAAACAGACGACTCCAGTGCTCCAATACCCAGGTAAGTCTAACATGGTGGTGGTGGTGGGGGGCTGCTGCTGTTCATTTATGCAATTGTGGAAGTCTTTTGTTCTTGTTTGTTTTGACTTTTGGAACAGGGTCTCACTATGTTATTATAAAGCCATGGCTGGCCTGCAACACACTATGTCAACCAGGCTGGCCTCAAGCTAACAGAGATCTGCCTGCCTCTGCTTCCAGAGTGCTGGGACTATAGGTGTCCACCACCACACTTGGCAAGATTTTTATTATGTGTATGTGTACGTCTGTGTTCGTGTGCCTGTGCTCGTGTATATGTGGATGCCTAAGGGGGGGGGGCAGAAGGGAGTGGATCCCTGGAGCTAGTGCTACTACAGGTGGTTGTGAGTCATCTCACATGGGTGCTAGGAAATGGACTCAGAGTTTCTGGAAGAACAGTTTAGATTTTTTGAGACAGGGTTTCTCTAGGTAGCCCTGGCTGTCCTGGAACTTGCTCTGTAGACCAGGCTGCCTTGAACTCAGAGATCACCTTGCCTCTGCCTCGGAAGTGCTGGGATTAAAGGCGTGCACCACCACTGCCTTGTAGTTCTTAAACCTCTGAGCCACCTCTCCAGTTCTACCCCTTCTCTTTCAAAAATATTTTTATTTTTTATTGTTTTAGTTTTTGACACAAAGTCTGGTCTCAAACTTATGGACCTTTGGTCTCAGTCTCCTGAGTGTGATCCCAGCAGTATGCCACTGTGCCTTGTCCTGTGTGTGTGTGTGTGTGTGTGTGTGTGTGTGTGTGCCAGAGGTCAACCTTGAATGTCATTTCTCAGGTGACATCCACCTTGAGTTCTGATACAGTCTCTCACTGGCTTAGACTTCTCCAAGTAGGTTAGTCCAGGTGGCCAGAGAGCCCTGGGAATTGGTTTCCACCTCTCCAGCACTGGGATTACAAACCCAGGCACCATGCCCAGCTTCTTTTACATGGGTTCTGGGGATCAAACTTAGGTCCTAAGATTTTCGAGGCAAGCACTTTATATGATGGAGCTATCTCCCCAGACCCCGAGCCTGGCATTTAATCAAGGTTTAGAAATTGGTTAAACTATCTGTGTGGCGGCACTGAGATCTTATAAACAGGTCGCTTTACTGGGCTTTAAAAATTCCTCAACTTTCTGACATCAAACAGCACAATAACTGGCAAGATTTCCGGCTGAGTATGGAAACAGCCCGAGCCAGTGATCAGCGGAGCAGTATATCTCATAGCGTTTCCGAGCTGGAGGGACCCCCGTGGGTCTTAGCGATCATGCCAGTTTTCATTTTACAGAGGAGGAAATGTCACCCACAGGAATTTGTTCCCAGATTTACTGTGTTGGGGAGGGAGAGTGAAGAGAGAGATAGGGTATATATTTGTGTGGGTGGGGAAGAGGGAGGAAGAAAGGGAAGAAGGAACAAAGGAGGGGGCAGGGAAACGAAGCAGGAAGGAAAAAAGGAAGGAAAGAGAAGGGAGGGAAAGGAAGAAGGAAGAGGAACATTATTGTAAAAAACCTCTCTCTCTCTCTCTCTCTCTCTCTCTCTCTCTCTCTCTCTCTCTGTGTGTGTGTGTGTGTGTGTGTACCTGCACAGGGAGGTCAGGGGACAACCTCAGCTGTTTCTGAGACAGGGTCTCTCATAGGCCTACAGTAGATGGGCTGGCTGGCCAGTGAACTCCAGAAGTCTGCCTGCCTCCACTCCCTAGTTCAGGGATTATAAGAATGCCCTACCAGTCCTGGTGATATACATGGTTGTTGGGGGTGGGGCTCAGGTTTGCAGCTAGCACAGCACTTTCCTAGAGCAGTGATCTCCCCAGGCCCTACCTGCATTATTTTATACATTTAAGTAACTGATTTGTTTAGTTATATCAAAATGAGTTCTCTTAGGATCAGTTTTGTTTTTACTTAGCCTTGGGATTAAAAAAAAAAAAAAACAGCAGTCAAGGTCCAAATGGATTTTGAGAAATGCTCATTTGCTCTTGCTTTTGAATTTTGTACCAATTCAGCTCAAGACCTGGCCTTGGCCTCTTGCAAAAAAGCAAAGAATATTCTTTTAAAGCCTGTATTGTCACTCAGTGTGCTTCCCGAAGAAGTGGTGTTTTCATCTTTGCAGCTTTAGTGCAAGCATTTTGTTTCAGAAAGAAATCCTCCCGGATTAACCTGAGCTGTCCCGGAACAAACGGTGTGCTGGGTGGACTGGACCTTGGCCGACCAGCATCCAAGATGCAGAGGTGGAAGGCTTGGCTACTGCGCCTTCCTTATTGATTCAGAAGTGGGAAATGAGACCTGGCAGTTCAGAGTTGACAGAAGCTACTCGTCATTGGCTGGGATTGCATGCTCCGGAAGAATGAAGTCAGAGCAGAGTGGGTGAAGATTTCTCACTGGGCCTTTCTGTATTACAATCACATTGCGCCCAGCGTTGGTGGCGCACTCCTTTAATCCCAGCACTCCAGAGGCAGAGACAGGCGGATCTCTGTGAGTTCGAGGCCAGCCTGGTCTCCAGAGCAAGTGCCAGGATAGGCTCCAAGGCTACACAGAGAAACCCTGTCTCAAAAAACAAAACAAAACAAAATAAAAATACAATCACATCGTAGGGTTGGGGAGTTGTCCAAGCCTGAGGACTTGGGTTCATTTCCCAGAACTCAGGTGAAAATGTCAAGTGGGGAGCTATGTGCTTGTAATCCCAGCTCTGGGTAGACAGAGACCGGTGGATCCTAGAGCTCACTGGCCAGCCAGCTTAGCCTAATTAGTGAGCCCCAGAACAATGAGAGACTCTGTCAAAAAACAAAGTTGTGACTGACCAGATGGCTCAGTGGATAAAGTTGCTTTTGTCAAGCGTGACAACCTGAGTTCTTGCCCACTTCCCACATGGCAGAAGGAAAAAACTCTAAGTTGTCCTCTGACCTCCATGCATGACATGTGTGTGGTGGCACACACATCAAATAGATAAATTAATGAAAAACAAAAATCAGGCTGGATCAGGAATGACCTCTGAGAGTGACTTCTGACCTCCACATGTGCCTGTATGTGTGTGTCTATGTGTGTGTATACACACACACCCACACACCCACACACCCACACACACACCTAAGATATCACATGACAATTATGGCCCGGCCATGACCACTGTCATCTCTCATTGATGATATCTTAGATGCACACCTGTGAATTCTGTTTACCCATGTACAGTTGCATTACATGTTAATATCACTTAGATGCACATATCCCCACATGTACAAAGAGTATGGTATTGTATGCCAGACCTCATACACAGCCAACTCTTCCTCTTATGCTGGCTGGACTTGGGCTAATGTTGCTATGCCAGCCCACCAGCAGCCTTTGATGTCTTATATTCCAGCTTCCAGTGATCACACCGGATTTCAAAACCTGTCATTCAGGGGCTGGGGAGATGGTTCAGTTAGCAAAGCACTTGTTTCACAAACGTGAGTGTGACTTCTTAGAACCCACGTAAAAACCACCCATGGATGCATGTGTCTGTAACCTAGCTCTCCTATGCAGGATGCAAACCATAAGAGAAACTGTCTCAAACAAGGTGGAGGGCAAGTACCAATACCCAAGGCTGTCCTTGAACCTCTGCATGAATTCTGTGCCCACAGTCACACACACAAACACACATATATGCACACATATCATACATACAAACCCCCTAAAATGAACATATATACATTTTACCTATTTTATTTTATTTTGGTTTTTAAAACAGGGCTTCTCTGTGTAGCTTTGTAGACCAGGCTGGCCTCGAACTCACAGAGATCCTCCTGCCTCTGCCTCCCAAGTGCTGGGATTAAAGGTGTGTGCCACCACTGCCCAGCTACATTTCACCTATTTTATAAGTATATTATTAAAATTGTGCAGTAAATTTACAGGATGTTATAACCATACTCATGATCCAATTTTGTTTTCGTTTTGAAATCAGGACTCAAACCTAGGCAAAATGTTGTGGGAGACTTGTACACTGTGAAGATGTATTGTTGTGTTTGGTCTAATAAAGAGCTGAACATCCAATAGCTGGGCAGGAGAGAAAGGCCGGACTTCCTGGCAGAGAGAGGAAGAGGATAATCGAGGCTCTTGGGAGATGCCAACAAGACATGGAGGGAGTCAGACATACAGAATGAAGAAAAGGTAAAAAGCAAAGTGGTAGAATGTAGATTAACAAAAATATGGGTTAATTTAAGTTATAAGAGCTAGCGGGGAAAAAAAAAAAAAGAAACCAGGTGTTGGTGGTGCACACCTTTAATCCCAGCACTTGGGAGGCAGAGGCAGGCAGATTTCTGTGAGTTTGAGGCCAGCCTGGTCTACAGAGAGAGTTTCAGGACAGGCTCCAAAAAACCTGTCTCAAAAAAACAAAATAAAAAAAAGAGCTAGCAGGACAAGTCTAAGCTAAGGTTAAGCTTTCATAATTAATAAAAAGTCTCTGTGTTGTTATGTGGGAGCTGGTGGCCCAAAGAAGAGTCTGATTACAGCAAAGCTTATCGTTGATTTGTATCCATAAGCCTTTTTATGCTTTGTATCTTGAGCCAGGGTCTCACTAAGCTGTCCAGGCTGTCCTTTAACTCACTCTGTAGCTCTGGAAGGTCTTGAGCTTGTGGTCCTCCTGCCTGTGATTCCTGAGTGTCAGGAATGACAGATTTGCAACAGTCTAGGAAGATCCCTTTGCATATTTATATTCAACTCCTATGCTCATTCCCAACCTAAAAATCCACTTTCTGTTCCTAAAACAAACCTTTTTCTGGGTATTTCATATAAATGTAAACATCACACAGTCTGCCTTCACTAACATTGTGTTGTAGGTCCATCTGTTTTGTATTCATTACTGAGTGGAACACCATTGTGTAGATACACCACTTCAGTTGGTAGACAACTGGTTTGTTTTCACTTTCTGGCTATTATGTATAAAGCTGTGATAAACACACATGTATGAGTCTATATAAAACATTTTTCAACTCATTTCAACAATGCCTTAGTGTGAGATGGCTAGATTATATGCCCAGTATACGTTTAATGTCTTCACAACTGGCCACAGTGGCCAAACCATTTCCCACATTTGCAGCAGTCTCTGTGAGTTCCGGTTGCTCCATCCTCGTGTGAACATTTGGTGTCAGTCATTCTTAATTTTAGACAGTCTAGTGGGTGTGTGGTGATAACGCCTTGCTTAAATTTGCATTTCCTCAATGACTAAAGATGTTGAATGTCTTTTCAAGTGTTTATTAGCCATCTGTCCATTCTTATTTGCAAAGCAGCTGTTCAAATATCCTATTGCTTATTAACTGAGTTGTTAATTATTTACTTTTAATTAATTAATTATTTATTTGTGTGTGCGGGCACATGTGTGCATACCAGGATACATGTGGAGAAATCAGAGGACAACTTGCCGTAGTCTGTTCTCTGCTTCTCCCATGCGGGACCCAGAGATCAAACTCAGGTTGTCAAGTGTGGTGGCAGGCAAGTTCCGTAAACCACGAAGTCATCCAGCTAGTCCCAGTGTTGTTTATCTTCTTATGATTGAGTTTTGAGAATTCTTTATATATATTGGATGCACACACTTGAAGACTTGTAATTTTTTTTTTACTTTCCCACTTTTATTTATGACAAATATTCCTCCATGTCTTCTGGTCAAAGTTCTTTGAGACAATTCCATCAGCCTTAGTCAGTCGTACAATCGTCTGACTTGCCCATCCTGCTAATGACCCCGCAGATACCATAGGTTTTAAACCGACCATTAAACCGGTCCGTACACCTGTCAACCTCGGCCACATTCATCTGGATAGATGTGTGGTCCTTGGCGCCAATGATCCGGTTGCTCACGGAGCATTTCCGCGGCACGTACAGGTCCATGAACTCACCGGCATCGTTCTGCATGTCGAGACCGTGCCTGCTCTCTAGGCCAGCGAAGCGCAGAAAGGTGCAGACTTGTAATTTGCACCTGTTTTCTCCAAAATTGTGGCAGAACTCCTTCATAGTGTCTTTCAAATATAAATAATTCTTAATTCTTATTAAATCTTATGTACAACTGTTTAAAAATTGTGTTTTAACATGGTATCAAAAAATCTGTGAGGTCATAAGATATTCTTCCATTTTTAGATGTTTTGTGGTTTTAAGTTTTATATCGACAATACATTTTGATTACTTGTTTTATTAGCTATTTGTTTGTTTTGTTGTTGCAACAAAATTCCTGACAAGAAACGAGGGCTGGAGAGAAGGCTCAGCAGGTAAGGACACTTATTGTTCTACCAGAGGACCCAAGTTCAGTTTCCAGCACCTGTATGGGGTACTTCACAACACCTAGAACTCTAGCTCCAGGGGACCTGTCTCTAGTCTCCAAGGATACCTGCATTCTCTCTCTCTCTCTCTCTCTCTCTCTCTCTCTCTCTCTCTCTTTCTCTCTCTCTCTCTCTCACACACACACACACACACACAGGCTGATGTGCACATGTGCACATGTGTGCTCATGTGTACATATACACAGCAATTGAAAATATTAAAAATAAATTATTTTTAAAAATTGATGAAAGCAATTTAAGGGAGGGGAGGGCTTGTTTTGGGTCACAGTAGGAGGGGAGACAGAAAGTCATGGCGGGAATGGTATATCAGCAGAAGGGAGAGGCAGCTGGTCACATGGCATCCACAGTAAGGAAGCAGAGAGAGCTAAAAGCTGCTGCTCAGCTTGCTTTCTCCTTCTTATTCACCCAGGATCCTAGGAGAGGTGCCTGAGGTTTGTCATCTAGGTGAGTCTAGGTCCTGTCAGGTGACAATCAGTATTGGCCATTACACTTACTAATGTGATGTGAGAAATAGGTGACGTTCATTTTAAAATTATATTACATTTATTAATTTATTTATTTTGTGTATATGTGTGCGCATTGTGTCTTTTTCATGCAATGCCTGAAGAGACCAGAAGAGGGCATTGGATCCCTGCAGTTAGAGTTATAGACAGTTCTGAACCACTGTCAGGGTCCTGGGAGCTCCGTGCACAGCAGCAAGTGCTCATGACCACAAGGCCCTCTCTCTCAGCTCCGTTACAATCTTTTAAAGACCCCTCTCTTCTCCAAACTTTGTGAATTTATCAACAACCAATTGCTTACACATATGGTTTCTATAACTGGATGAGCTACTTATTCAACTGATCTGTTTGCCTATCTTCACTCCACAAGTTGATTTCTGTATCTTTAACATTAGGGCTGAAGTCAAACAGTGTCACCCCTCCAAATGTGTCCTTCCTTCTCAGTTCTTTGAATGTCTGTATGAATGTCAGGAGTAGATAGCCGGGCTTGCTGGGGGCAAGCCTATAATCTCAGCATGTGGGAGACAAAAGCCAGAGGATCATTGCTAGCCAGCGGGCAGGCTACATAGTGAGACTTTGTTTCAAAACACCCAAAACAGGGCCTGGGGTATGGAAAGCACTTTCCTGGCAAGCAGAAGACCTGGGTTCTATCCTCAGAATCAATGTTTTAAAAAATCCAGGCCTGGTCATGTGTGCTTGTAATTCCAGTCTGGGTAGGTGGAAACAGGTTGATCCCTGGGCTGGTTGGCCTACTAGGCAACCTCCAATCCAATCCTCTCTCTCTCCCTAAAAAGAAAGTGGCATCTAAGCAACAATACTCAAGGTGAACCTCTGGACTGGACACACACACACACACACACACACACACACACACACACACACACACACACACACACACACACACGGCAAAAATCTAACAATGAAAAGTAGCTTATTGATACATATAAACTACTTTGTTGAAGTTTCGATTGGGATTACATTGAATCCATCAGTCATTTTGACTGAGCTGGCATCCTAACAACACTGAATCTTCCAACTCAAACATATTGGATTTGATAACTATATTTCTAAATATATCATTTTTTGAGTTAAAACAGGGGGCTGGAAAAAGGCTCAGGCTTTAAGAGGAGCATGCACTGCTCTTGTAGAGGATGCAAGTTTGGCTCCCAGCACCTGTCTTGGATGGTTCATAACCTGAACCTTTGCTCCTGGGTATTTCACCCTTTCTTCTGGCCTCCTTAGCTCCCACACTCCCACATATACACAACTAAAAATAAAATAAATCTAGTTAAGAGAAAATAATTCAGATAGGTCAGGCTGGCCTTGAACTTCTTCTTGCTCAGCATCACCAGTGTTGGGATAAAACATAATTCACATTTAAATGCTATCATAAATTTTAAAATCTCACTTTACATGGCTGGTATCATGTATGTGTTATTGGTCTTGAATCCAGACAGCATCTTAGACTCACTTATCAGTTCTGGTTGCTTCTTTTGTATGTCCTAGAGAACTTTCTCCATAGACAATTGCAATGCAGCCCATATAGTTATTTGTGGTGCTCACTGTTCATTTGCATAGATCAATATTGTCATCTGGCATATTTTTTCTTTGACTAAGTGAGTCTCTGTACACAGCCCTGTTTGTCATGGAGCTCACTATGTAGACCAGGCTGGCCTCAAACTCACAGAGATCTGCCTGCCTCTGTCTCCCAAGTCTCCCAAGTGCTTGGATTAAAAGGTTTGTTCCACTACGCCTGGCTGGCATATTTTTTTCTTAGGCCTGAAGATTTCCTTTAGTAGTTTCTTGTTGTGGGACTGCCAGTGATAAGTGTATTTTGGGGCATTTGCATGTCTTTATTTTGCTTTCATGGTTGAAAGATGTTTTCACTAAGTTACATAATTCCAGATTTATGTGTTTCCTTTCTGTAAAGCAGGAGCTATATATTCCTTTTCTTCTGGCTTCCACTTTTTCCAGCCAGAAGGCGGCTATGATTCCTGCCTTTTTTCTCTGTGTATAGTCTATCCCTTTTACTCTGCCCTCAGCTGCTTTTAAGAATTTTCTTTTTATCATTAGTTTTAAGGAATTTTCAGGTGGAAAGATGACTGGGCTGGTAAAGGGCTTGTCATGCAAGCATAAAGACCTGCACCTGGATCCCCAGAACCCACATAAAAGCTGGATGTAACAGTCCCTGTCTGTAACCCAGTGTCAGAGGGCATGGAGGATCCCTGGAGTGCATTGCCTTGCCAGTCCAGCCAAATCCCTGGTCTCAGCCTTTAGTGAGAGACTGTCAAAAAAGAGCAAATGAATAAGATACCCAACACTGACACTCACACACCTCCATGCATATGTAAATACAACAGACCCACACACACACCATCTGAAGAGGGTCTGAGGTTGTATCTCAGTAGGGAGAGTGCTTGTCTGTTATGCACAAAGTCTTAGGTTTAATCCCTAGTACCACATTAACCAGGCATGCTGAAGCACACTTATAAGCCCAGCAGTCAGGAGATGGAGGTAGGAGAATCAGAAGTTCAAGGACATCCTCGGGTACATTATGAGTCCAAGGTCAGCCTCTCAATGCATACATGCATAAACACATTATACACACATACAATAACATCCAAAGAACCAAGCAAGATAATAAGAAATTATTTGGTAATTATGCAGAATTCTTAAGCCACATTGGCCCATCTGAAAGATTGAATTGAATTTTATTTTATCCCTTGAAATTCTTAAGGAAGGGGCGTTCCCTTTACCAGGAATTCCTTGAGATCATTTCACTTCAGTTAACAGATGATTTAAGAGCAGAATCCATGTCCATGTGGATCTCCACATTTAATATTAGCTATGCCCAAGCATTAAGAAGTTCTGTTTTAACGGAAGCTTCCATAACAAGGACTGTGCTAAGCTTTTAGATCACTAAACCCCTTGACATGACCTCCAAGATCCTATTGCACAGCCAGAAGGTCATAAGCCAGATCCCCTGGTCTTTCCTCCAGGTGCTGGAAAAGATGTTCATTTCACTGGGCAGCTAGTCCTTCCCCCTTGTTCTGCCACTTACATCCTGGGTTTCTTTTGATTCCTTCCAGCAGTAATACACATTGTGAAATTGAGTTTCAGAATCATTTGTTTCCGACCCATCAACTCCGGTACCAAACACAGGGCAGGGGAGTGGGCTAGCTTTTGCCTAAGCGCTTTCTGTTTATAGGTTTGTCTAAATAGCCTTCTAAAGATATGTGCTTATCATGGTGAATGGGGACTCAACAAATTCCAGTGGGGTCACTTCTAATTTGAGCTAAGAGGGCAAACAAGTCTCTTGGCTGAGAGGGTCACAGGAGTAACTCTTGTTCAACCCAGGTCACCGAAAGGAGCCCCTATGTGCTGTCCATAACTCTAGAATGATGGCACGGGGGTAGGGGGTGGGGGTGCAGGACACACAAGCAACACCGGAGATTCAGCGCTTCCTTTTCTGCATCACATTCCAACAGCCTGCTCAAAGTAATGTGCGCACGTGTGTGTGTGTGTGTGTGTGTGTGTGTGTGTGTGTGTGTGTGTGTGTCTTGGGTGGATGCATCAGAGGATGCATTTTGAATTATGTAGAGAGAACGGCTGAGGTGGACTCCAGTGGGAGTCTTCACAGTGAGACATCCTGCTTTTGACTCCTTTTTCTGGAAAGACGCCCTTTAAAGTTCTCACCTCTCCCTCCCCCACTTTCCTACTTTAAAAAAAATTACTTATATTGGGTTTTAGGGGTATTTTTGTGTGTGTGTGTGTGTTCACACATGCGTGTATGTGTATGTCTATATATGTCTGTAGAGGCTTGAGGATGGGAGTCTTCCTTGATTACTCTCCATGTTATTCATTGAGGTGGGGTCAATGCGTTGAATCCAAAGCTTGCTAATGCAGGTTGATCTAGTTAGCCATCTTGTTCCAGGGGTTTTCCCATCTCTGCCTTCTAAGAGCTGGGATTACAGGGGAGCAGCCAAATCCACGCAAGTCAGTTCTGAGAACCTGAACTCTAGTCCTTAATGCTTGGGCAACAAACACTATCCAGTGAGCCATCTCTCCACAATCTGCTTGGGTTTTTTGTTTGTTTGTTTTGGTTTTTCAAGATAGGGTTTCACTGTAGCTGTGGAGCCTGTCCTGGAACTCACTCTGTAGATCAAGTTGGCCTGGAACTCACAGAGATCCACCTATCTCTGCCTCCTGAGTGCTGGGATTAAAGACGTGCACTACCATCACCTGACAATTTGGTTGTTTTCCAGACAGGGCTTCCCCATATAGCTCAAGCGGTTGCAAACTAACTAGGTAGTCCAGTCAGACCTTGAACTTGCAGCCCTTTTACCTTAGCTTTCCAAGTGCTAGGATAGCAGGTGTGAGCCACCACACCTAGCTTAAAGGTTTTCATTCTTTAGAGCAAGGCTCAATTCTCTTATTCCTCAAAAGGCCGTCAATATTGGAGGAATTTTGCTTCTGTTGTCTGTCTTGGATATAGACATTTCTAACACAGAATTGTAATCCAGTAGCCTTGCTTGTAGTTCTCAGAAACAACATTAGGACTCCTCTCACTGGATAATATTTTGTGAAGCAGGGCCAGTGAGATGCTCAGACAGTAAAAGTACTAGGTGGCCAAGGTTGACACCCTGGGTTTGTTCCCTGGAGCACACAGTGGAAGGAGAGCTCCAGTTCCTGAAAGTTGTCCTCTGACTTTCACATATATGTGAGGCATGCACACTTTCACAAGCATGGTGTGAGACAAACACGTGCGCGTGCACGCGCATACACACACACACACACACACACACACACACACACACACACACCATAGACATGTAAAATCATTTTAATTGTGTGTGTGGAGAGAGATGGCTCAGCAGTTAAAAACATTTCCTGCTCTTTCAGAGAACCTGGGTTCAGTTCCCAGCACCCACTCAGGCAGCTCACAACAATCTTTACCTCCAACTCTAGGGGATCCTATACCATCTTCTGGGTTCTTTGGGAACCTATGTGTGCACGCACAAATAAAAATAATCTTAAGAAAATATTGTCCTTAGATCCAATATTTTAATCATTAACATTTGAACACTGTGATGTCTAGTTTTATGTTATCGTGATACATGTTAGAGAGAAGGGAGCCTCTATTGAGAAAATACCTCCATAAGATGTGATTGTAAGCAATCCTGTTGGGCATTTTCTTAATTCGTGATCAATAAGGGATGGCCCAGCCCTTTGTGGCTGGTGGTTCTGGGTTCTACAAGAAAGCAAGCTGAGCAGACCATGAGGAGCAACCTAGTAAGCAGGACTCCTGCATGGTCTCTGCATCAACTCCTAGCTCCAGGTTCCTGCCCTGCTTGAGTCCCTGCCTTAACTGCCTTTGGTGATGAATTCTTGATATGGAAATATAAGCCAAAAACCCCTTTCCCCAGGTTGCTTTTGGTCATGGTGTTTCATCAGAGCAATAGAAATCCTAACTATGATGGGCACTTATAGTACACCGGGCCCTATCTAGTTGAGACTGGTTTATCAGTATAACCTTCAGCACTGTAGCTTGTTTATGTAATAGGTCAAATACTCATTTTGGTTTCAATCAGGAAGGGATCAGCAACCCCTCCACCTCTCCACTCACCCTGCCATAGCTCCCAGCAAACACATGTGCCTTTTACTTCCCTGCTTTGGCAATTCTCAAACCAGGACTCATGATACCATTTATTGGTTTAAAAATGAAGACAAAACATCAAAACATCAGTTTGTAGCTCTGAGTAATGCCCTTAATGCAAATTTATTTTGTTCCTGGGATTTAGAAATTGAGTGAGTTCTTTTTAGAATGAAGAAGGCAAGGGAAAAAATTGAGATACAATAAAAAGAACGGAGTCAAAGCTTTGACCTCAAATATCACACATTGACTCAGATTCTTTTGGCTTTCATATGCCATAGGATTTTTTTTTATTTTTTTGGCATTAAATTGACCTTATCTGTCAAACTCAGAAACTCAAGGCTACAGTACAGTATTATGCCTTTGTTCCCAGAACCCTTTAACCACTTTATATAGTGTTCAGGAAGCTAGACATAAAAACAATCATAATGCAGTACCATTTTAAAAAAATGGTATGATTTGTTTGAGTTGAGAAGTTAAACAAAGATTGACTTTTGTTGGAAAGGAAGGAACCTTATGTGGAGAATGGATGCATTTAGGGATGTTTAAACAAAAGGGAACACCCTCCAACCTGCTTCAGCTCATAAAGGCTGTTCATTAGGCTGGACGGCATCACAGAGCAAAAGAAGAAAAGAACTCGGGTGAGCTGAGCAGCTGCCTCTGCAACAAAAGCCAGGGTGTGCATGAAGGGTTTTTCTCACTTCATGTGGTCCAGGGATGAGCTGGGATGTCCACGGGACATCTGAATCACAGATGATCATGCTTTCCCGGTGGAGGCTGCTAACGGCCCAGTTCCTTTCAGATGGGCAGTCTGAACTATGCAATCTCTTTGCGTTTTTCATTCAGCTGTTGCTCTAGTTTTCTTTTTGCTGCTGTGATAAAATGCCCTGACCAGAAGTGGCTTCAGGGAGGAAGGGGCTTATTTCAGCTTAAATTCCAGGTTACAGTTCATCAATGAGGAAAGGCAAGGCAAGAATTTGCAAGGCAGGACTGCTTGCTATCCCATGCACCATTTCCACTGACCAAAGAACTCACTTCACAGAGAAGGAAGTGTAGCCGAAACCATGGAGGATTGAGCTTGCTGGCTTACAGATCCAATTAAACTAGCTTTTTTTTTTTTTTTTTAAACACAGTTCTCTTGGGCTGTGTCAGGTTGACACTTAGAGCTAACCAGGACAGCTAGGAAGAGATGATCTTAGTGTGAACATCAGGATTCTAGGGGGGAATAGATGATTCAGAAATGACAGAGCCGTGTGAATTTTAGCTCACATTGACAGTCTATGGCTGCTAGTGGAGGAAGAGTCACTTCTGTTTAGGGGTATGGTCCCTGCTAAGTTGACCATGCTAGCCCCACATCCCTGCTTAGAGAGGCAGTGCAAATGGACTCAGTGTGCTATTTTAAAAGACTAAAGGAGGGGCTGGGGAGATGGCGCAGCAGTTAAGAGCACTGGCTGCTCTTTCAGAAGACCTGGGTTCAATTGCCAGCACCTGCATGGCAGCTCAGAACTGTCTGTAGTTCCAGTTCTAGGGGATCTAACACCCTCACACAGACATGTAGGCAGGCAAAACACCAACACATATAAAATAAATAATTTTTAAAAATTTAAAAGGGAGTACATGATGTTGAGAACAGGACATGGGGGACAGAGCCGGGAGGATTTGGAAAGGGGAAGAAAGAGTTGAATATGATCAAAATACATTATATGCATGTGTAAAATTCTAAAGAATACATTTAAAAATATTATATTCAAAGTGAAATAAATGACCTGTTCTAATGTTTTGTTTGTTTGTTTGTTTTTGTTTTTTTGTTTTTTGTTTTTTTTGCTCAAAGTCCAAGGCTATATTGATCCAAATCCATTGTTTTAAATTGCTTAATTTTTACTGGAGAACCTGTTTTGGCTCAGACCCTCTCATTTCAAATATGCTTTGGGCTCAGAACCTCTGAAAGTACAGGGAGAGATGTCTGTTCTTTTACAGTTTCACCTTAAGCCCCACCAAGGGTTAAAGAGCCTGCAGGTTTTTCAATGCTAGCCCCTGCATCCCTGTTAGCAGGGTGCTGCCATCCTAGTGCACAGATGGAGAAATGTCAGTAACGATGAAGTCCATAGACATTTAGGAGACAAATTCCCACTGTCTCTTGCTCAGCTAAAAATGTAGTATGATTACTATTCAGTTTGATCATTTTTATAGTCATTTGGTCAAAACAATGACCTTATCTCTGTTGCAGTTGATAGGTGAGTGATACCTACTAGAAATGAGGTAAATTTATCTTGAGGTATCCTTGGAAACAGCAGCTGGATTTGGAAGAGAAGTCTGTAAGTTAGAGATTACTGGTAACATATTTTTCCCCAGTGGGTGTAATTGTCCCCTCTTTTGCCTTCTCCTCCAAATACTCCCAATGTTAGATCTTTTCCTTGCTGTCACAAAACAACTTAGGTAATGTCTTAGGGTGGGGGACTTACTTCTCTTGAGCCAGGGTTTTAGTGGATTCAGTTCCTGGGTGCTCGGCTCCGTGTGCTTGGACAGAACATGGAAGCAATGGGAGCACAAGGAGGAATAGCCTATTCGCTTTGTGGTGGTCAGGAATCAGAAAGCACAGAAGGGACCAGGGCAAGATAAAGCTTTCAAAGTCCCCAGTGTTCCACTTACAGCATGGTTCTACCTCCTCAAAATGGCTCCACCAAGTGAGGGATGAAGTGCTTGACACAGGGGTGGGAACAACTTCCTGTCACCCTTTTCCTTGTATTTTTCAAGGGCTAATCCTAACTTCCCTATTAAAATATAAGTCCCATGAGAATAGTGAATTATTCTCTGTAATCACAGAGCAGATTACATATTAAACCCTTCGTTTCTTTCTTACAACACTATCACAGATGCAAACAATGACATCCAACAGATATTGATGGAAAGAAAGAAAAATGACATCTGTCATCCCCAGATGGGGCTATGAGGAGCTCATGGTCCAGTAGAAATGATAATGAGGCAGAGGCCTGAATGATAGGACACTGTCTGGTAAACTGTTATCCTTTATTATGGCCAAGGAAAGTCAAGGTGGATTTTTAAAATTTATTTTATTAGTAATAATGTATGCATGTATGTTTCTCTGTGTATATGCACACATGTATATGTGGGTGCTGATGGAGACCAGAAAGAGGCATTGGATCCTCTGGAACTAGGTGGTTGTGAGGTCAACATGGGCGCTGGGATCTGAACTTGGGTCCTCTGGAGGGGCAGCACACACTCTTAACAGTTGAGCCGTCTTCTCCAGCCCCAAGGTAAACTGTTTAGAAGTAACATGTAAAACACAGCCATGAAAGACCAATGGGTTTTGTGGTTCTAGAATGGCGGGAAGTATGTGGGTTGGGTGTGAAAAGCATCTGTTTATTTGATTCGGATTAAAGGGTAGGTCAAGGGTTGAAACAGAAAACAGAGTTGGACAGGAAGGTTGGGAGTGAATGAAGGAGATCAAGAGGTTTACAGATGTATATAGGAAAATACTGGGGGTGTCTGAGAGTAAGAGTAAAATACTCCAGGAAACATGAGCACCAATGGGGATGCTGAGTTAGAAAATATGGTTATCAGGCAACAAAACTAGTGGAGCTGAAGGGGTACCAAAGGAGCTGACATACAGAAGAATTAGGACTCTGAAATGGACTGGGAATTGAAGGAATTGGGAGAGGTGGAGGAGATTCAGAACCATGTGGAAAGCATTTGCAGAAACTGGAGATGCAGATACCAGAGATGCAGAACACAGGAGAAACATGCAAGGAATGGGAATGGGTAAGGGCACAATGAATTTAGTTGGGGACACATGGGTTAGAGATTCAGGTACTGAAATCTTGAGATGGCCAACATACACTTGGTTAATTATATCCTGGGGCCTACTAAAGATCAGTATCAGTAAAGATAATTAAAAACATAAACCTGTAAAGGTAGAGAGTATAGTGAGAGAAATGAGAGAGTAATGGACCACTAAACTATGGACATGTGTATTGAAGAGGAAGGGAGGGAAGGAGGGATGGGGAGGGGAGCGGGGAGGGGGAAGGAGGAAGACTCAAAAAGCAAAGAAGAGAATCAAAAGAATACAGTAACATAGAAACCAATAATGGGAAGTTTATAAAAATTTAAGTGTGTGTGTGTGTGTGTGTGTGTGTGTGTGTGTGTGTGTGTGTGTGTGTGTGTGTGTACAGCATATATTTGGAGGTCAGAGGACAATTTTTAGGAGTTCATTCTCTTCTTCTACCATGTGGGTCCCAGGGACCAAACTCAGGTGGTTCAAGCTTGGCAGCAAGTGCCTTTACCCACTTAGTCTCTCCCCAGCCCCCACAATGGGAAGTTTTAATAAACACTAAACTTAATCAACAATATTGAATGCTTCAGTGAGTTCTAGAAGAGTTATAGTAAAGGGGACATTGCAACTGACGGCAATTTACTCGTTTTTAATTAAGTTGTTCTTGAAGAGAAGACAAGTATTTCCAGGGTTAATGAATAAGTTAAGAGGTAGTACAGAGAAAACAGACCTTCACTGAAGATCAAAGGCCTGAATTCGACCAAGACTCTGCAGCTAAGTTGCCATATCACCTTTTAATCTTGCTTAAACTCTTTTCTAGTTTTCAAATTTCTACAGAATTGCTTCCAGCTTAGACTTTCAAATGTTCATACAGCAGGAGAGATGGCTCAGTAGTTAACAGCACTTACTGCTCTTGCATAGGACCCAGGTTTGGTTCTCAGCACCCACGGGGCAGCTTAAAACTTCCTGTAACTAGCTGGGTGGTGGCACACGCCTTTAATCCCAGCACTTTCAAGGCAGAGGCAGGTGGATCTCTGTGAGTTCAAGGCCAGCCTGGTCTATAGAGTGAGTTCCAGGACAGGCTCTAAATCTACATAGAGAAACCCTGTCTCAAAAAAAAAAAAACAAAAACAAAAACAAAAAACAGACAAACAAACAAAATTGCCTGTAACTATAGTTCAAGGGTATCCTATACCCTTTTCTGACCTGGGATCCTTCATGCAAGTGGTGCCCACACATACACTCAGGCACACTCATATATGCATATAGCAAAAAATAAATCTTTAAAACTCCAATGTCCATACAAGCTATCTGTGTGTCTTAATGATAGGAGATATTGAGCTTAAATCTTTGTCACAATTAGGTCATGTGTGAAGGTCAGAGGGCAACCCCAGGTGTTGGTCCTCACCTTCCTTGTTTGAAGCTGTGTTTTTTTTGTTGTTGTTGTTGGTTATTACTTTGCATGCCAAGGTAGCTCCCAGAGATTCTCCTGTCTCCATCTCCCATCTTCCTGTAGGCACTCTACTTTGGGTTCTCCGGATTTGAACTCAGATCCTCACATTTGCATATTCAGCAGTTCCCCACCTCCCAACTGTTTCCCCAGTTCCAATTTTGTAACTTTTAAGCTGGCATATAAAAGAAGTATTATCCTCAGTGTTTCCAAATATAGAGAAATCGAGAGACTATGCTCTTCATTCTCCTCAAAGCAAGCCAACTTCAAGGGGTCTTTTTTTGTGTGTGTGCCAGGGTGAATCTCAGGGCTTTATATTACGCAAGTGCTCTACCAACTAAGTTACATCATCCCCAGTGAGCTCATTGTCCAGGATCCATTCCCTTTAGAAACCAACCTAAGCTGTTATTCCTGGTTTATCTAATGGTTTATTCTATTGCTAGAAATCAGAAGGTGCCATCAAGCCTTCATTTGTTTGTGGAAATCAATGGAGTTACAGCTCCCCAAACTATGGCTGTCTCCCCACTCGTAACACACCCTGCACAGGAACATTTTCTGAAAGTCAATGTTTCCTATCATATGATCCAAAATTAAACCCAAGATACAGCTTCAGGAAGAAGCCAGATGCACTGAGGAAAAATTTTTTGCTTTATCAGAGGGGCAAGCCTCTCTTAGATTTCATAGCAATTTAAATTCATTTGCTGAAATGTTAAATACAACAAATCTTTCAGATGGGTTCCTTTACATAGATGCCAAGTGAGCATAGATGCAAAATAGTTCTCTTGATTAACTCTCAATAATACCACTACTTGTATTAAACACACACACACACACACACACACCTTTTACTTGTTGGAATCTGTACATTTTTCTGGAATTCTTTGTCCTTGTCATTTCTCAGAGGAAGATGGCTTGTGCTGCCCCAAACTCTTCCTGTATTTAGTCCTAAAGGATACTGAGCAGAATAAGGGAAAATTTTAATTTTGTTTTTAATAGGATTTATATAATTCAGGTCTGGCTTCAGTGAAGAAAAGTACATTAGCATTTATTGTGCGCTTGCTATATGCTAAACATGTCCGGAAACACTGTCTCACTCAAGCCGAGAAACAATGCTTGCTCATAAATTTACTTTTAATTTTAGAAATGAGAAAACTAAGGTCTGGGGAGGTTAAGCTACACTCTCAAGTTATAAAACTGAGATTGAAACAAGAGCTGCCTGACTCCAGACTGGAACTCTTTTCACTTTATCAGGCAGTTTGGGCTAGTGAAAAATACATTCATAAAAGGGTATTAGCATTTTATGTATAAAAGGGGATTAATCAGGATCCTCTGGTACCTCCAGCACTGAACTGAATCCTATGCACACATGCCTGAGCATGCACACACAACAGCACACACACACACACACACACACACACACACACACACACACACTCCATTCTGAATTCGCCTGACAGAAACTTAGCACCGAGGACAGTTCCTGAGTCATGTTTGCAGGAAGCTGTCCTTGAATTCTGTGCTATTGAGCTCACACCCCCATTCTTGACTTCCCAAGTGGCTCTGAGAGAGAGAGAGAGAGAGAGAGGAGGAAATGCAGAAGAGAAAAAAAAACTGTATAAGGCGGGTTCCTCTGATACCATGGTGGAAATTAGCACATTTCCCAGAAGACCAAGATAAAAATGCATGTGAGAAGAACCAGGGAGCCAAACAGATGGGACAATAAAATGGGGGCAGAATGAGCTCATCAGGATTCCCAGCACATGGGTTAAGTCCATCCTGGGCTCTCTGGGCTGACCTGGGACTGGCAGACATAGTGAATGAGTGGGTGGTTATGATGCTGCGGCTTCAGTTACACTAAGAGATTAGGTGGCAGTGATTCACTGCTGCAGATCTGCACGACTTTCTCAAGTAGCAGAAAATCTGTGGGCCCCTGGGCTCTGTCACTTGCACAGCCATGCTCATGGGTAGCATGAGTCATGTATGCAGGATCTGTCAGGTAGACAGTTTCTGTGCTGTGAGGAGGAAATCAAGGCAGAGCTCCCATGATGTCAGGAATGGGTTACAATCACAGCCACAGCATCTCCTTTGCATGAAAGTCTACCTGCTGTTTACACAACCAGCCCGCCCGTCCATATTCAGCCGTGGCTACAGCCAGATCACAGGGACACACAGAAGAAAACCAAGGTTTTGTAATGTTTATCACAGGGAAGTGTGATTCCTTCCTTCCCAAACTACCAAGCTCTTGAATAAAGCCAGGAGGGCCATTAAAGATTTGATGCTAATTGTCTCATCTTCCCTACAAGGTCCAAAGAGGAGAAAATGACTTGCCCCAAACCACTTAGCTAGTAACAGTTGGCATTGGGACTAGAAGGCCTCATTCCTAAACCAGCAGATTTTTCCATTGTACCAGGAAAACAAAATAAAACCCCAAATAGCATAAGTCCTCTAATTTTACTGTCTCCTGAGAAAAAAATAACATCCTCAATGCCTGGGTCTTCCCATCTGGGGTTTGGCAACTTCACTGATCACATCTCATATTGGAAACTCTTGTAAGGAATTTAAGAGCAATTATTTTGGGGATATATACTATTTTTATGTCTTCTTGTGCATTGCCTTCTTTGGCCAGAAGGAAATTAGAATTCTGGAAATACATTGATTTAATTATTAAAAGGACAAGCCTTGGCTTCAAGTAGTTGCAAATATGAATTATTAGTCCATGTCATGAAAGGACTGGAGAACTAAATAGGAACAATAATAATCTATTGTCACACCCAATTAAGATCTCCCCTGGCCTATGAGTAAAAAGAACATCAAATTTGTAAGTGGAAACTTCAAGCAGCATGTCTATATCTGGATAATTCTGAATGTGCCTGGTTATGGTGCTGTACAGTATCATCTAAAATGTACTATTTTGGAAAGTGCTTTGAGATCCTGTTGCCTTCACTATTGCAATCTGTGTCTGTGTGGGTTTATTTGAACTTTTGAATTTCCAAGTAGCCAAAAAAGAAGGTCTAGGGAGAAACTGTAGACCCAAGGTCACATTTGACAAGGAGTAAAACTTCTTGATGAGGGCAGACTAACCAAGATATTAGCCATCTCTTCATACCTCCACCTCACCCCCAATCTCCACCATACTTTCCCCACTGATGAATCTTCTTACCTGAAGCATCATTGCTTCCCTTGTCCTCTGTTCTGGATCCTGTGTAAACTGGATTTCCTGCCTGTAGTTTTTAATCCTTGAAGAGATTTTTCATGAATACAGCTTTCATTATAATTTAGCAACATTGTCCTTGAAAACCCCACAACTATTTACATAACAGAAGCTATTGTTTGAAGTGCAAAACAGGTCAGAATTTGGTTTCTAAAGATTAATCACTGCAGTCTATTTTATATTATCATAATAATTTCATTTATTTTGATACAATTTGTTTTCAGAATCAACCCCAGCCTCTGTGCACAAGTGACAAATCCATTTGTTTCTGCTAGAATGGATAATGTGACTAATGACCTTGCAACAGGATTTCTTTAAAAAGGGAAAAAAAGATTTTCATTTTTAATTCACATTAAATTCGGTCTGTAGCTGTGGATCAGAACTGCTCTGAACTTGTAAGCCATGGGTAAGATTTTAAATACCCGCCCCAGTTTTTTTTTTTTGGGGGGGGGGTCTGAGTATTAAATTAGGTTCTCTCCAAGAATTTGATGATACAGGTTCCAAGTGTAAAGTGAATTTGTTGGGCTCCCCCATTTGCAAGAATAGGGCACAGTTTTACGTCATGGCCCCATCATATTGACTCTGATTGGATGTTCTCCTCAAACTGAGGTCATGATAAATAAATAAGACCATGCCTGGAGAGATGTTGTCCTGTTGACCTGTGTTAGCGTCCCCTCCCCTCCCTTCCTTGAACCATCCTGGACCCATTCCTGTCCCCCACTGGTCTGGGCCTTTTTTTCTTTTTTTCTTCCCTTGAGTTCTCTGTGGTTGGGCCTGGAATTTGGAGACACCTCCAGACCGTCTGCCTCTGCCATGGACCGTCTCGCCCAGATTGAAGAAACCTACACCGGCCGCCGGGGTGGGGGTGGGGCAGTGGGGAGGTGGGGGGAGAGAGGATGGAGGGTGGGGGTATGGAGAATGGGCGGGAGGTCGCGTGGAAGACCCGGGTTCGAGTTCCGCTAGGGAAAAATCCTCTTCGGCAAGTGGAGTCGCATCTTAGGATTTCTCAGGCGGCGCCGGAAGCCGTGCCATCACCATTCATCGTGGGCGTCAGGGTGTCCCCCGAGTTTCTCTGCCCGCGAGCCCCGAGAGGGACTCCTGAGAGAGACCCGCCAACGCTTTCCATGACCGGTTTGAACTGCAGTTTTCCTTTTCTAAGAAGCCTTGGGGACCCCGCATTCGCGCCTCAGGAACACGGCCCACGCTAGAGCCCAGGCTCCTGGCCCGCTTAGAGATGCGCCCCCGCCCCGCCCTCCGCGTGACGCGCACGCGGGCGGACCAATCAGAGAACGCAACTCGAGCCCCACGCACAGGTGGCCCCGCCCTCCAAGCTTAAGAAAGGGCGCGCGGGCAGAGCTCGGGCCAGAACCGGGCTCCAAGCGGAGGGCAGGCAGTCTTTTGCGACGGCAGGCGGCGCGGTTTGGCGCTGCTAGCGGTTCCCTTGAGCGCTGCGCTCGGACAGACGTAGCCCGCCGCGAAGGCGCCCAGACGGCAGCCCAACGACTCATGCTGAAGTGAGCGCGCGGGTCAGCGAGATGCTGGCGCTGCTGACGGCCGGCGTGGCGCTAGCCGTGGCCGCGGGAGGAGCTCAGGACAGTCCGATCCCTGGCAGTCGCTTCGTGTGCACCGCGTTGCCCCCCGAAGCGGCACGCGCCGGCTGCCCGCTGCCGGCGATGCCCATGCAGGGCGGCACGATGAGCCCCGAGGAGGAGCTGCGAGCCGCTGTGCTCCAGCTGCGCGAGACCGTCGTGCAACAGAAGGAGACCCTGGGTGCCCAGCGCGAGGCCATCCGAGAGCTCACCGGCAAGCTGGCCCGCTGTGAGGGGCTGGCAGGCGGCAAGGCGCGCGGCGCGGGGGCCACGGGCAAGGACACCATGGGCGACCTGCCGCGGGACCCGGGCCACGTCGTAGAACAGCTCAGCCGCTCGCTGCAGACCCTCAAGGACCGCTTGGAGAGCCTCGAGGTAGCTGCGCGCGAGGGCATCTAGCGGATGGTGGTCCCAGGATCGTGGGACTGAGGGTGCGGCGGGGGGTGGGGGCGGGATGGGTACGCGCGTGCCCATCCATGGGGAGAGTTGAGATCCGGGTGCAATCCTCACTCCCTCTCTGGACATTACTGGGATGACCTCCCTTATCCCTGCCCTCCTCTATCCCCTTGTCGGATGGGAAAGGTGAAATCCTCACCCCCCACCTCCATCCAGTCTCACGCGGGGACTTACCCTGAATCTAGTGAGGTTTTTGGTTATTGAACCCCAGACGGCCTAGCCTGGAGGGCAATATCCAGTGACCCTAGCAGCCTGTTTCCTCTCCTTGCAAATCTCTGCGATCGGAAGCGGGACACGTTCCCTCTGGCTGTGCCCTGTGCTGAGAGCCTGTCGCTGGAGGTCAGCTGCCCATGGGCATCTGGTGTTTTCTTTGACAAATTGGGTCAGGGGGTGGGAGGACTGGGTTTGACTGATCTGCGGGAGCGTGGAGAAGGAAAGCCAGAGACCCCCAAATGTTACACGCCTCTGTTCATCGAGTCAGAACGTTTTTTAAGGTGCCCTTTGCCATGACTTTAGGAGAACAGACTTTATCCTGCTATATCTTCTTCCGTGTGCAGTTTGGAACTTTGGGGTAGAAATCTTCAATTAATTTTCATCTTACTTCCCACCTTGCTTAAGAAGTGTGGACATTTCTGTTAACAGCGTTTATCAAAATACCTATTAGCAAAAAATGATGTTTAAATTACAGGTGTTAATTATTGCTAACTTACCGGAGGGTTTCTTTTGGCTCAGTGGCTACATACAGTATTTCCAGCATCTGTAGATCCCATGAGTCATTAGGATTAGTAAGAGCTAACACTTCTTGAGTTCTAAATGTGGCTCGGGCATATTATTTAATTTTAACCCTTGTAATAGAGAATAGCACGAGGCAGGTCCTGTTTTTTTTTTTACAATTTATATTCTGGAGCATTTGGACACAGAGGTACATGAGCTTGCCAAGGGCTGGTGGCTGAGGGTGGCAGACTGCCTCTGAGCCGGTATGATGGCAGAGGAGTAAGAGAAATAGGAAGTAAGGATTTGGGTACCGTCCTACAAACAAAGCTTTCTGGGGGTTAGAATAGTAAGGTCTTGTGTCCGTCATTTTCCAGGGGCATCTCTGAGCATTTTGACCCTGTACCATTTTGGAACTTGGGGACCATGTTCATTTCTAGACGAAAGCTCACTGTACCATTGATTAATTGCTTGAGAAAAAAAAAATCTTGCCTGTATTTTTGGACTTTCTCTAACATAGAATTACAGATGTTAACTAAAGCAGCTTTTCAAGAGAAGAAAGTGAGATCTGCAAGTTTCAAATATTGCAACAAAGTAATTTTTTTGTCTGACTTTGAAAGGCTTCCCCTACCAAAAAATAAGTATCAGAAAAAACGTTCTTTTTTGAGCCACTGGCACCATTTAATGCTGCGTTGGAAGCCTCTCGCTGTGTGGTTGGGTCATTGGAGCCGCGTGCCATAGTTTTTATTCAGCTGGCCTGAATATGTCCCCCTCCCGCTCTTCCGAAGCTCCAGCTCCGCACAAACGCATCTAATGCCGGGCTACCTAGCGACTTTCGAGAGGTGCTCCAGCGGAGGCTCGGGGAACTGGAGAGGCAGTTGCTGCGCAAGGTGGCCGAGCTGGAGGATGAGAAGTCCCTGCTCCACAATGAGACATCAGCTCACCGGCAGAAGACAGAGAGTACACTGAACGCGCTGCTGCAGAGAGTGACTGAGCTGGAGCGAGGTACGTGCTGGGTGCCTGATACTCTGTCAGAGAGTGGCCTCCTTTTCACCACATTGGGCAGACCTAGGATTTCCATTTATGGGCAGCAATGAAGCAGTGGTGGAGGCAACAACATGGAGATGATCCTCAGATGTTTGTGTAAATGACAAAGGTGATTGACAGTGGTCATACGAATTAGCCCCGAGCCCCACGAGCACAAAGGAACTCAGGACCAGCTTGGATCAACAGCCTGACCTCTGACCTCCTGCTAGTTAGGCAGTTCAGTCTCTTTTTAACTAGTCCTCACAGCAGACTCTGCCTATTTTTCTCATCTCGTGCTGTGGTGGGTAAGATTCTCCCACTAGAGATGGAAGGGGAGGAGAAATAAAGGGTCCTAGAGGCTTCCATTTGTGGCCTCAACCCCCCCTCCCCAACTCTCTGGGTGGCCTGTGACGTTTTAGGTTTGGTGGCAGAGGGTATACAGTTATGATCTTAGATGCACTAAGCTAACAAAGATACTCTCAATTTCATGATTGATATGAGACTGTCCAATAGCAAGTGTCCAGTGAGTCCTGTAATGAAAAGAAGGGTCAGATGGAGCAGGCAATGGGCTGATGGGATATTGTTTCATTAGGAGTCCCAGCTTTCCCATGTCCCCTTCCTATTTTCTACTATTTCCCTTGCCTTCCTTATAAAAAGGTGAGAAGTGTAGCTTACCTATTTGACTATGATTCTGTTTAGGTTTTTTTGTTTGTGTGTTTGTTTTGTTTTGTTTTCTTGAAAGAGCATCTTGTTATATAGCCTACACTGGCCTTTAGCTTGCCATCCTCCGAGGTCAGCCTCCCAAATGCTGGGATTACAGGCGTGTGCTACCACCTCTGGCTTGACATAGATTCTTGAATTTTCAAAACAGTCTCTTCTGTCTAATTTCTGCTGATGGTGATATTGGGAGACCCCCTAGGTCCCAGAGCCTTTGTCAAAGGCAAAGCAACTGCCTTGGATGCCTTTCTTGCCTGACAAGAGGGAGGGCAGTGTCTACCCACCACAATCATAGTGGGTCCCTGGAACACACAGGGCCATGGAGTGAACACAGTAGTAAGTAACTGAAGGGGGTAATGAGAATGAGAGGGGACTTTGTGGCTGTGTGTCTCACTTGGCACAGTGGTCAGCTGGCCAACAAAGGGGCAAGTCCGTAGAATTCTGAGGTGGATGCTGGAATTAGTGTCAGGCAGTGTACCCATTTCACAGATAAGGATATGCTCACTTCCCAGGCAGACAAGTATCCTTTATGGAAACTTGCCAAAGAACCCTGAGACACATGTCCCAGGGACATAACCCTGAGCCTCCCCATTCTCTGTCCCTGGTCTCCAGGCCAGTAGAACAGTCACTTGCGAGCTGCCATTTAATAGTGCTCCCACATGTTCTCAGCCTGTCTGTTCACAGCCAGGAGGGAACAGTCAGGGTTCAGGGCCAGGCGTGCTGGTTCTGGCAACCACATTGTGCCCCTTAGTTATTGCTGAGAGCTCACAGCTGAATGGGCCATGGGATGTTAGGTCCTACAGGAGCCACACTTCTTGTACAACATGGTTCAGAGGAGCCACTAAGCTTCTTCAAACTGAGTTTGTATGTACATATATATGTGTGTGTATGTATTGTACATATGTATATATGTGTTTTTTCACATATGAGTACATATATATATATGTATATATATATTTTATATGTATGGGTGTTTTGCCTGCTTGTATGTGTATGCCACATT
The DNA here is from genome assembly GCF_003668045.3 of Cricetulus griseus. NCBI lineage: Eukaryota > Metazoa > Chordata > Mammalia > Rodentia > Cricetidae > Cricetulus > Cricetulus griseus. The sequence continues at coordinate 80,972,307 of NC_048597.1, forward strand.
TATACCTGGTCTGCATGGAACCTAAAAAAGGGTGTTGGTTGGATCCCCTGGAACTGGAGTTACAAATGATCGGAAAACCACCCTGTGGGTGCTGAGAGTTGAGCCTGGGTCCTCTACAAGACCAACAAGTGTTCTTAATTGCCATCTCCAGTCCCAGACTTCCCTTTGACTCCCCCATCACGGGAATGCTAGACTTTTTCCTTGTGTCCCACCTACTCAGCTCTGGAATGAGTTGTAAAGGAAAATGACCATCTGGTAAGCCATTTGTTTCTGGGCAATTCTGAGTGTGTGCTCATTCTGCTCTGTGTCCACTGTACAGGGTGTGGAAATGCCCAGCCCCCAAAGTTCACTATGAGTGGGAACTCCACCAGGTTCCCTAGAAGCATCTAGTCGAGCCGAATATAGGTAGGCCTCCACCATGTGGCCAGGCTTTGGGGAGTCTCTGTCCTGTGGTCCTTCATTCTCTATCAGCTATAAGCCAGATACTTGCCTGTGGGTTCTGTATCTTCTATTAGCCCTGCAACAGGCTCCCATGGCAGGTACAGGCAGGCAAGGTCAGATGGTTCTGACCTCTGCAGATCTGAGGAGGTTAGTAGTGATCCCAGAGGAGAAATGGGCTTTTATTATCCCTGCTGAGCAGGAACTCTTTCTAGAGTCCAGCATATAGCCACTGATTCTGCACAGCACCCATGTTCCCAGGATGTCTACTTCTCTTGGTTTCAAGACCTGTTCATTTGCAAAGGCCTCAGAGTCCGGGCCAGCTGGCCAGGCACAGCTGTTTGGGTGTTGAAATCAGCATTGGCACTGAGACCAGAGCCTCCTCCCTTCAAGCCCCAGGCTGCCTGCCCTCCTCCTTAGGCTTGTCCACCACCTGCAGTTTCTGATTTATTGGTCAAGCCTTTTAATTCCTTAATTGGTTCTAACTAAGTTTCCTCTGAACCTCCAAGCTGTTTTTATTCAAATAAAGGGTACCAGTTTTCAGGCTAGAGCCCCCTTCTCTGCCTCTCAGCTCTTCCAGCTCTAATTAAACCTATCTGTTGTCACCAACCTAATGATATTACAGACACAGAGTCTTATTAAATTGGCAAGCCTGCCCACCTGCAAGCACAGAAGTCATTTCTCCTTATTAGATAATGATGTCTTCATTAAGAACACGGTCATTTGCACAGTCACCAGTAAGCACCAGTGACTATACATAGTGGAAAGAGGGACTTCCGGTCCTGTTGGCTCAGTAGCTGTGTGACCTTGGACAAGTCATTTCTCTCAGCCTCAACACAACAGAACAACCTGCAAAATTGGAGAGGGTGTTGTCTGGTTCTGTCTTTTTCTTTTCTTCAGTATAATGGGGGGCAAGCTCTTGCTTTTATTGTGGCCTGCTTCCTTGGGTGCTTGAGATGGCCAGGTCTTTCTGGCTCTGGACAGGCACTCAGCGAGTCTGCAGCCTGTTTTGAGGGTTGCCTACCATGGGAGGTCAGGATGAATCAGGGAGACTACACAGCCACCAGGGCATGAACATATACTAGCTGGAAAACCCAAAGATCAGAAAGGTGACCCTGGACTCTGTTACTGGGCTGTGCAGGAGACCTCTTCAGATAAGGTCTGGAACTTTTCATCTGGAAGATCATGGAGTAAGTTTGTCTGGCTGTCTGGTCCTTTAGAGGTGCTTAAAAAGTGGTGTTGGTGAGTGAAGAATAATGAGGCTCCTTCACAAGCAGAATCTGACTAACCCTTGTGTTAAAGGAAAGCTTGCTCTACGGCCACTCACAGAATCGGCTAGTTCTCTGCAAACTTTGGCTAACCCAACTGTACATCAGTTGGAGCTTAAATCAAGACTATACTGAAAGTTACATGCCATGTAAGAATTTGTTTGCAAAGACTTCAGAAGTGCCTCGCACATGAGGACAGCCTGAGATGGGGGAAGGGAGCATCTCACCACTACCAGTAAGGTCTGGAAGGGCTAAAGGTCTGGCCAGGTGTTAGCCTGAGGTGGGGGTACCTTTGTAAGTATCTACCTCCCTCTGGGTCCACATTACAGAAAACAGTCCAACAATGCAGTCCTGTCTTGAGAAGGAAAGGTCATGTCAGGGGTAAAGGGTTTCCCAGCAGGGACTGAGACAAACTGCCACTTCTGAGTAAAGCTGTAGTGTGGAGACCTCAAGCCTGACACCTTCACCTAAGCAGTGCTAGTCATTTACTGTGACAAGTGATGCAGGCTTACTTGCTCACAAGTGTTTATCAAGAGTTCAGGTCCCCAGGAGACATTTCCTCCTCCAAGCCCTAGTCCCTTGGGTTTCAAAGCCTGCCCTTACGGAAGAAGCCAGAGCAGTAGAGAGCTCAAGGAAAGATGGGAGGAAACAAGGATCAGCTGAGGAAGACTTTCCTGGCTTATAGAACAAGAAAATTAAATCCAGTTTCTCTCTAGACCCTTCCTCCAGTTTCTAAGCATTGAGACCAAGACTAGAGAATGGCAATCAGAAATGACTGGAGTTGCGTGCTTTTATTTCTGTGTTGTTTACTTGTAGAAAAAAAAAACAAAAAACAAAAAAACAAAACCTTGCTGGCTCTGGTGGTACATATATGTAAACCCAATACTTGCTCAGCTGAGGCAAGAGGATTGTGAGTTCAAAGCCAGCTCGGGCTACAAGGTAAACAGCAAGGCCTTTACACAAAGATATATAGGAATGTTCTTTAAAAGAAAGTTTTGTTGTTATGCGTATGTGCCTGGATATATGTATATACGCCATATATGTACAGAGCCTGCGAAGGCCAGAAGAGAAGGTTAGAACCCCTGGAATTGGAGATACAGATGGTTGTGAATTGTCGTGTGACTACTGGAAATCGAACCGGAGTTCACTGGAAGAGCAGCAAGTGGGCTTAGCAGCTGGGCTATCTCTCTAGCTCCGAGGCCTCGTTTCTTTTCCTAACAGACCAGGTGTGGGGGAACAAACCCACAGACCTGCTCATGTCCTTGGCTGTTCATGGTTCTTTATCCCACCTTTAATCTTCCTCTAGCCACTGTCCTCCTAGAGGAACTCACTGCCTCCCTATCCCTTTTCTCTTCTACTCACTTTGGTCTGTCCCCCTCTCCCATGCCCAGATTGTAAGCTTCCAGCAGGCAAGGACCTGGAAATCCAAGGGCTGATGGATTTGAGCACTCTAACCAGGACCAGAAGTGCTCTTGGTCTGCCTGAGTGATGGGTCCTACGGCCAGGCTAGCCTACTATAGCCTACTACTTTTCCTTCTACCCAGGAAACAGTGCATTCAAGTCACCAGATGCATTCAAAGTGTCCCTTCCTCTCCGCACAAACTACCTGTATGGCAAGATCAAGAAGACATTGCCCGAGCTCTACGCCTTCACCATCTGCCTGTGGCTTCGGTCCAGTGCCTCGCCAGGCATCGGCACACCATTCTCCTATGCTGTGCCTGGGCAAGCCAATGAGATTGTGCTGATAGAGTGGGGTAATAATCCCATCGAGCTGCTCATCAACGACAAGGTGAGGACTGCTCGAACTTCACCCTGGTGTCCAAGGGCGTAGATACTGGAAGAAGTCAGCCCTTGGCTGAGTTACAATAACACACAGAGCAGATCCTGGCCAGCCATAGTCTGTTTCACCCACTGACCAGGGCTGTGGTGGTTGCCCTCCTCAGCATGGAGAGGCTGTCTCACTCCAGAGGATGGGCAGTGGGATGGGCGTGGCATAACATATCTGCAGCCCAGGGAGACCTGAGCTCCGAGTCTGGCCAAGAAGCAGATGAGGATCCTGGTGTTGAAGGAGTGAAAGGGTAGGAAAGCAATATTCCATATACACAGGCAGCCCGTGTGGTCCTCCCTAGATGCTTTGGTTGAGGGTACCCATGTGAGAGTGTGGGCATACTCTTTAAAAGGGTCATTTATTGAGATAAATTTTACACATGGCAAAACTGACCTTTTAAATGTATGTTTCAGTTTTAGCTGGCCTTGACAAATGCATACAGTTGTAGAATCACACCACAATAAAAATATCGAACAGTCCCACTGCCACATTCCCTCATTCACCACTGTAGTCAGCTCCTGCCCAGCCCTCTTCAGCCCTTGGCAACCGCTCTTCTCTTCTTCTCTGTAGTCTTGCCTTTCCTAGCGAGGATTCCCCATTTCCATAGGCATTCAGCAGTATGGTCTACTTGAAAGACTAATTTGGAGCCTCTGATCACTCAACCACCTAGTTGGGCTCAGTGGCACGCTCTTTCAATACTTGGGGAGCTATGAGTTTAAAGACTGTGAGTTTAAAGCCAGCTTGTGGCTCACAGCTAAATCCTGTCTCTCTTCTCCTAAAGTCAGATTCAACACAATAAAAAAATGTCCTTAGTCTGGCATTTGAATGGCTGCCCCTGCTATAGATGCCCCAAGCCCAGCCTCCATTTGGGGTGGGTGCAGAGGAGACCCCTGCCTGCACATCTTTACCAAACTATCACTGGGTGGAGTTTGTTTACTTAGGGAGCACCGCAGAGAAGTTGAAAGTTCTGTAGAGTGAGCCTGCCCAGCTTCTAGCAGAGACAACTTTCCTGAGCTAAGGATTTATTGTTCTAAATAACATTGTAGTGCCTGAGAGCCTTGTTTTCCGCTCCCTTTAGACCTCTTGTAAACATTCAATTCCTGGGAGGGAGACTTCAGGTTGCTAGGAGACCAACAGTAACAACAGGGCTATCATAGCCTTGTGCTCACAGGCTGCTGGGGCGTTCCTGTAGTTGAGTGTGGGGTATGTATGTATATAGCCCTGTACTACACTGACATACACATGCATGGCCTGGTACACACAAAGGTTCCTGAGTGCTACTGGTCAGGTCTACACAGAGAGCTCAGGCTAGCCTGGGAGGGTAAGTCTGTAGCCAGGCCCAGAACCAAGAATGGCTTCATCCGGTCTCCCGATTGCCACACAAGACAGGGGAGGGGAGCCCATGAGAAATCCTGGGTTGCCCTGAGTTGCCCTAGGACTCCAGGTGACATTCCATTCCCTTCCCTGGAGCAATCTATGGGACTGGGACCTGGCAAGTCCTCACCTACATGTTGATACCCACAGGTAGCCCAGCTGCCCTTGTTTGTTAGTGATGGCAAGTGGCACCACATCTGCATCACCTGGACTACCCGAGATGGCATGTGGGAAGCATTCCAGGATGGGGAAAAGCTCGGCACTGGGGAGAACCTGGCACCCTGGCACCCCATCAAGCCTGGGGGTGTGCTCATCCTGGGGCAGGAGCAGGTGAGTACTCTCAGGAATGATGCAAAAGAGGCTATGTAACCCAACCACCCAGAATCCCCTCCCTGTTCTTGTCTTCCAGACCATGCCACTGTGTCCTGACAGCCAGCCCTGTGAGCAAGCTCTCTGGCTGCACAGCCCAAGACACACTAATGCAGTGTCTGAGAAAGATGCAGGGTAGTCACAGGGTTAGTGACTCATGCCCTATAGGGTAAACACTATAAGAAGGCATCTCCAGTGTCCCTGGGAGTCCCTGCATTTGCACCTAGGATACCTGCAGCGGGCCGGCAATGGGAAGAAATGTGATCCAGGAGACTATCTAGGTGAGGGACAGCAAAGAAGCCTGGGCAGGGAAGAGCTAGCTTAGTGATTACTAAGCACTTTGAAGGCTTGTAGACTCATTCATGGCCTCCTTCCTCAGCTTCTCCACTACTTCTCCCCTGAAAGGGCCTGAGAGTCAGGCTTTAAGCAACTGTCTTTCCATTCTGCCTCAGTTTCCTCTGTGTAAAATGGGTGGTTTGATGGAAGCCGATTTCCCACACCTCAAACGCCATGGGGCTTCAGGACTTATAGAATCCATGGTCCTCTCCATCTTGCTTCCCTGGAGAGTCAGGAGGCCAGTTCTGCTTGCGAACCTGCCCCCAAAGTGTCTGTTTCCATTTTCCAGGACACCGTGGGAGGCAGGTTTGATGCCACACAGGCCTTTGTCGGAGAACTTAGCCAGTTCAACATATGGGACCGTGTCCTTCGGGCGCAGGAAATCATCAACATTGCCAACTGCTCCACGAACATGCCTGGGAACATCATCCCGTGGGTGGACAACAACGTTGATGTGTTTGGAGGGGCTTCCAAGTGGCCTGTGGAGACCTGTGAGGAGCGCCTCCTGGATTTGTAGCTACCTTCTCCCTGTCCAGGAGGTCACGATGGGGCTGTTCTGAGAAGTTCAGCTAAAACCTATGGCCTGAACAGAAAAGAATCACAGCCTATTCCTAGGAAGCCTCCAAGGCAGGCTGTGTGGCCACCCTTGTCTTAGGCTCATTTGTTCCTTCTCACGATTTTGTTGTCTTTTGGGGGGGGGGAGGGCGGGTAGTACCAGAATCCCTTGGGAAGAGTCCTGAACCCTTCCTTCCATTAAACTCTGTGAGCCCTTCCTCCAGCCCTTGTAAATGCTAGTGGAGCCCAGTCCTACCCGTCCTTTTGGATCCTTGGTGTCCCATATGTGCTTCCTGTTTGTCCTCTTTGATGGCTGTGTGGCCATCCTACTGGGGTGGCCTGTGTGTCCCTTGTGTGTGTAGCACATCCTGGCTTTCAACTGAACACATTGCAAAGACACTACCCCCATCTGCAAAAGGGTCTCTCCCTCAGTGTCATGTGTGTGTGTATGTGTGTGTTGTGGTCTTTCCCTTTGAGGGAATTGCAGCTGGTGGGGGGCCAGCTACTCAGACAATCCTCACTGTCCCCAAAGCAGAGACCACCCATGGAGAAAGTCCCCTACAGCCTTCCCCTCCCCTTTGCCACTTCTCAGACCCACGCTTCTAAGGATCATCGCTGGGTTGGCTTTGAAAAGCTGCTCTTCTCATCTGGTGCCAAAAGTTCATTTGCAGCTTCTACAACATTCGGTGTGGTTTGGGGATTCACTTTCTTCCCCATAAAAAAGACCGAACAGTTATTAGAAGCCTCCCATATTCTTTTGATGCTCAGCCCACTGTGAAGAGTGAGCTTGTTTTGTAAGCCACATTGGTTCCTTTGAGCATCAGACTGTCCCCATGGAGTATTCCCCCCATCCCGAACTTTGGAGAAAACGGGTGTCATTTGGCTGCTACTTGCTTAGTGACTCCAGGCTGCATCATATATCATAATTTATTTTAAAGAGAAAGTGATTCAATGGGGAAATTTATAAAGCTATAAATATTATATATTTTATTTTTCATACATGTTTGAAGTGCGGATCCATGGATGTTCCATTTGTAGGACCAAGTTGATGTGCCCATCCTGACATTGTATGCCACAAGAGCTCTTGTGATGATGGAATTTTGATTAAAGTGCAATGGAAGATGCCTTGAGCTTGTCTCTCTCTGTCTCTCTGTCTCTCTGTCTCTCTCTCTCTCCACACATACACACTGGAACCCAGCTAGTCTGGGAGGGGTGGGGCTTTGTGCTTCTTGGCTAATACATGGCTGACTTGGTTTGCCCAAGCCTAACCCCTGTGGACAGACACACCTGTCTCTGAAGGGCATGGAGTGTTGATGCTTCCAGTAGTATATGGTCCAAGTGTGTCCCCTCCTTCCTCAGCATCATGCTATGGGTGTCCAGCAGACTTACTACCTCCTAATAATTTATTTAATGCAGCTCCCTGAAAGCCAATCTCAATTTTTAGGTGAGTTCAAGGAACAATGAAAAGTGGCATTTGGGGATTCTTTTCTCTCTCTCTCTCTCTCTCTCTCTCTCTCTCTCTCTCTCTCTCTCTGTCTCTCTCTCTCTCTCTCTCTCTCTGTCTCTCTCTCTCTCTCTCTCTCTCTCTCTGTGTGTGTGTGCGCGCAAATGTGGGTCTCTTCAAGCGCTATCAATCTTAAAAAAAAACTTTGCTTATGAATGTGCTCATGTGTGCACACGTGTGTGCATATCATTGGGTTTATGGGTGGAGATCAATGGGAAAACTTAGGTTCTGCCTTCCCCTTCCTCTTTTTAACAGGGTTTTTTGTTTGCCCCTGTGATTACTTTCTCACGGTCCCTGGTTTCACCATAGGAAAGCTGGGTTACAGACACACTGTTGTGTACTCTGGCCCTCAGGCTTACAAGGCTTTACCTACTGGGTCATCTCTTCCAGCCTCCCTCAGTCTCTGATGTCAAGACAGTCTCTCACTGATGTGAAACTCCCGAAATCAGCTAGGCTGTCTCTCTCCTCAGCACTGGGAATCAAACTGAGGTCCTTGTGCTATCAAGCTAGTGCTCTTCAGCCCAGGTTTGGGGCTTCTATAACCAATGAAAGGCAGATCAGGGTCACAGCCAGATTTTGGATCTGGAGACCTTGTATCTTCCCCTGATTGTTCCTATTTACCTCTGCCTTCTGGTCTTTGGTTCAGCAGGGCCAGATGCCACTGCATCCTCCACGAGCCCCCTCTGTGTGCCCACCTGGCTCTGGCTGTCATGATGATAGTCTCTTTATTGCCGCCACTTTCCATTTTTTGTGTCTACACTCTTGGCGGCTGTAGAGCAATGTTTTCAATGATATGGAAAGTGGCATCTAACTGTGGGGCCACCTGACATCATATGCCAGATATACTTAATAGTGAGGCTCAGTGGGACTCAGCCTCCAAAACAAAGACTGGAGGGTCACAGAGGTCCCCAGAGTCTATTTTCAATGTGAATTATTACTTGGCAGACTGAACATCATTAGTGTTGGGTAGAACATGAAATTAGGCCAGATGCCCTGCTTGGGGGCCTTTGGAGTTCTACATGATGAAGCCGGTGGAGAGCAGTTTATTTTTAATCCCTTTCATGGTGCAACTACAGCCAGGCAGCTCTCCATGGAAAGGTACCTAGTCAGGTGGGGGAGATGGTTCAGTCTGTAAAGTGATACGCAAACAAGAGTCAAGCAGATCCCTAACACCCTTGTTGTAAAAAAGCTGAGCACAAGTACCCAAGTTCTGAGTTCAAATCCTAGAACCCATATTTTAAAAAGCTGGGCATGGGACCAGTCATAGTGACACACGCCTTCAATCCCAGTATTTGGAAGGCAGAGGCAGGCAGAGCTCTCTGAGTTTGAGGTCATTCAGACTATACAGTGAGATGCTGTCTCAGAACAAATAAAAAGATAAGATAAGATATTGTAATCTCAGCTACCTGCCACCAGTTTAGCTTAAGAGAGTTCCAAGACAGTGTGTGACCTATGTTTCAAAAAAGATGGGTGTCAAGGCTCAGGGAACCTTGCAGAAGAAGGGGAGGAAGGAATGTCAGAACCAGACGATGAGAGACGTGCTGTGAAATTCTTCCCTCAGGACATGCCAGGCCACTGCTATAGTGAACTCACTGCTGCTGTGGTTATAGTCTTAGGGTTACTATGGCTGTGAGGAGATACCATGGCCAAAAGATACTATAAAAAGAAAGCATTTAATCATGGGCTTGCTTAAGGTGTCAGTGGGTTAGTCCATGGTCATCATAGCAGGAAGCATGGTGGCAGGCAGGTAGACATGGTGTTGGAACAGTAGCTGAGAGCTTACAATCTGACCCTCAAGGTGGAGATAGAGTGATACTGAGACTGAGTGTAGGCTTTTGAAACCTCAAAGCCCACTCCCAGTGACACACATCCTAATCCTTTCTATGTAGTTCACCACCTGGGGACCAAGCATTCAAACATGAGCTTCTGGGGCCCAGCCTCATTCAAACTGCCACAGTTGCCTCCCTTAAACAGGATCTACCCAAGTAAAGAAGTCAATACAGGCAACAATAACTGGTTTCAGAAGGACAGGAATGTGTTGAGGGTAATTAGTGGGCTGGGGGAGGGGTTGGGAGTGGATATAACCAAGGTTCATTGATTATATGTATGAGGTAAAAGAAGAAGTAAAAGACGTTCTATTAAAAATAAACATGGGTGGCTCTTGAGGAATAGTGCCCAGAGTTGACTTCTGACCAACACACACACTTTCATACTCACAAACACACGCAATCAGCTGTAGACTCCAGTGAGTTCCTCATGTCTTGAGGTTTCCCGTCTGAAGAAAGACCCATGGACCCAGTTTCCCAACTCAAAATACTTGCCGTTGCTCGGGGCTGAAGCACATACTCACAGTGAACTTGATCCTCTAATGAGGGTGGAGCAGGACACCTCTTGAATTGCCTTGTTGGTTAAGGATCACCGTGGAAACCGTAGCCAGATGATCAATGATTCATAAATCGGAAAATGATAAAAACCACAGCTAAAACAAAGCGAGGCTGGCACCAGCTGTCTGCTGATGAGAAGGCAGGCTTCTGTCCCTCTGGACTTCAGGAACCCAGCACCAGCTCTCACTGTGTGCTTCGTTCTCACTGTATGCATGCACCACGGCATATGTGTGGAAATCAGAGAACAACTTATGGGAGTTGGTTTTCTCCTTCTAACTGTGTGGGTCCCAGGGATGGAACTCAGGTCATTAGGCTTAGCTACAAGCACCTTTACCTGCTGAGCACTCTCACTGGCCATGTTTTGATGGTATTATTAGTAGAATGTAGGAGGCAGAGCCAACTTTGAGTAGATAAATTCATCAAATCTCTCTCTCTCTCTCTCTCTCTCTCTCTCTCTCTGTGTGTGTGTGTGTGTGTGTGTCTGTCTGTCTGTCTGTCTGTCTCTGTCTCTGTCTCTCTGTCTGTCTCTCTGTCCCTCCCCTCCCCTCCACTTCCTGGCTACCACGAGGAGAGAGACTTTGCTCCCACACCCGATCCTTGCTTTGATGATGTCCTTCCTTGCCACAGCCCACAGCACCGAGGCCAAATGACCATGGACTGAGCCCTCTGAAACCAAGAACTAAAAGAAGCCTTCCTCTTTGAAATGATTTTCCTTGGGTATTTTGTCACAGAGGGTGAAAAGCAGTCTGACATGGCCAGGGAAGAGGCCACAGAGAGTAGAAGTCAGAGAAGGAGATAGAACAAGGAAGGAAGAGGAGGAGGAAACAGACCCAAAGAATAATTGTTAAGTGTAGCTGTGTGGGAAACTATAAAAGACAGTTTTGACTACAATTTGTGTGTGTAGCTCTTTTTGCCTCTATGATTTAAAAGACAATTACACAAAACAATAATTATAAATTTGCATTGACAAACATAGTATACAAAGTTGTCATTTGTGTAACAATAACAGACTGCTGGGAAGAGAATGGAGCTATGTGAAAGCCAAGTTTGGGCCACTGTTGTAATTATATTAATACTAATCCGAGCTAGTTTGCTATAAATTAAGATGCTAATTATAGTGCTGGGGAAAGCACACAGAGAGTGACTCCAAAGAATGCATTCAAAGAAATAGGACCAGAAGCTGAGTCTTGGCGCATGCCTTTCATCCCAGCACTTGGAAGGCAGAAGCAGGTGGATGTCTGTGAGTTCTAGGGCTAGCCTGGTCTACATAGTGAGTCCTGGGACAATCAGGACTACATAATGAGAACCTGCCTCAAGGGGTGGGGAGAAGAAACAGAACTGCAGGGATGTTTCAGTAATTAATAGTACTGACTGCTCCTACATGCCATGCTAGGTGATGGTACTGTCAGTGATGGTGGTGGCTGCGGCTGCAGTGAACACCACATACTGAACACCACACAGGGCACATGTCTCTCCCTAGAGCATCCTCAGCACAGTGTCATGATGTCATGAGATAGCCAAGACATAACCAATAAGCAAGATGAGGAGTTGTTGCCCCAATCCTGCCATCCACCATAGTTTATGCTAAAGTTGAAATCAAGCCGCAGGCCTTGATCTTCTGGATAAATCTGGGTTAAGTGGCACAGAGAAACTTTAAGGAGAGCCCAATTTCAGATGCCTGTCCAAAATGCCAACTGGAGAGATGGCTCATCAGTTAAGAGCACTGGTCTTCCAGAAGACCTGGGTTCAATTCCCAGCACCCACATGGCAGTTCACAATTGTCTGTAATTCCAGTTCCAGGGGAATCTGATATCCTCACACCAATGCACATGGAAATAAAAATAAATAAATTTAAAAATAAACAGCAACAACAGAATTAAATCTATCCTCACACAGATGATTGTGTTCAAACTAGTAGGAACTAGATTCATGCATGTCCCAGTTTAATTCCACATGCATTTCCAGATCCTATTTGTGTGGGGTGATCCCAGGATCAACTCACAGCCTAGCTTGACAGAGATACTTAAGCCAAATATTATGCAAGCTATCATCTCAGAAAGCCTTCTCCTTACTAGACCTGAGGGGTTGGGACATTTTCCATAGACTCCTGTGTATGTATGTGTGTGTCTGTGTCTATGTCTATGTTTATGTGTGTGTGTTCACACACCTTTGAGTAGGGACCAAAGTGATATCTGGTGTCTTCTTCAATCACACTCTATCATTTCTTGAGACAGAGTTTCTCATTGAACCTGGAACTTGCGCATTTGCCTAGACTGGCTCTCTAGCATGTCCCAGCGATCCTCCTGCCTCCACCTCATCAGTTCTGACATTATAAGAATGCATCACTTCACCCAGCTTTTTTAGGGTGCCATAGGATTCAAACTCAGGTCTTCATGCTTGTGCAGCAATCACTTCACTTACAGAGCCAGGCTGGCTCTGAAGTCACCATACAGCCCAGGCTGACCCACAATCTTCCTTCCTCTGTTCCAGAAGGCTGGGGTGACAGCTTTGAGCATCCACATGGCAAACACAGAGCCTTTTTTTTTTTTTAACACTCCCTCAGTCCAAATAATCTAACCAAGAGCTGCTGTAGGCCTTGACTCTGGGAGTTGGGGGGTGGGGATTGCACAGAGAGGACTTGACAGTCCTTGGAGAGCTCAATACCTACAGAAGCTTATCAAGGCCAGGGCTGCGCACATTCTCTTCTATCACTTTGGCCTTGACGGACTGCTGGTTTCTCTTTGTTTTCTCAAAGAAGCACAAAGCAAATTTGCCTGCTCTGCAAAGCACTCCTGTTCACGGCCATTGTCAATGCAAATATTCTCAAGCACATTTAAAAGCCCTGTTCAAGCAGAAGTAAATCAGAGATGCTTGCAGCTTGGGGGTACACTGACATTTCCTTGTCACTTATCATCATACACAAATGACAGAGTCCTGAGGGAGCAACACAGTCAACCCCTGAATTTCTGTGTTTCAGGGGACTGCATAGACCACAAAGGGGCCACAGCTCAGCTCAAAACTTAGATCTTGCAAGCACGTGTGTGTGTGTGTGTGTGTGTGTGTGTGTGTGTGTGTGTGTGTGTGTGTGTGTGTGTTTAGTCAGGGTTTCTATTGCTTTGAGGAAATGCCATGACCAAAAAGGCAAGTTGGGGAGGAAAGGATTTATTTGGCTCTTACTTCTACATTGTAGTCCCTCACTGAAGGAAGTCAGGACAGGAACTGAAACAGGGCAGGATCCTGGGGACAAGAGCTGATCAAAGGCCCTGGAGGAGCACTGCTGCTTACTGGCTTGCTTCCTATAGCTTGCGCAGCCTGCTTTCTTACAGAACCCAAGACCACCAGCCCAGAGATGACATGACCAATGGGCTGGGCCCTCCCTTATTGATCATTTATTAAGAAAATGTCCTACAGATGGATCTTATTAGGGCATTTTCTCAATTGAGGATCCCTCCTTTCAGGTAACTGAGTTTGTGTTAAGTTGACATAAAACTAGCCACCACAGTGTACAAGTATGTAGGTGGGTATGTGGGGTGTATGTGTGTGTTGTGGTCTGTGTGTATGTGTGCATGTGCTATGTGTGGTGTGTGTGTAGTGTGTGTGTGTGGTGTGTGGTGTATGTGTGTGTGGTGTATGTGTGATGTGTGTGGTGTGTGTGTGTAGTGTGTGTGATGTGTGGTGTATGTATGGGTGTGGTGTATTATGATGTGTGTGAGTGTGTGTGGGTGTGTGTATATGTGAGTATGTGGTGGTGGTGGCGGTGTGTGTGTATGTGTGTTTAGGTCTGGGACACTGTGTTAGAACTCAGTTTAGATCCTCAGCACCTATATAGAAAACCCAACATGCTTCTCATCTCACTGCTACCCTGGCACTGGGGAGATGGAGACAAGAAGATCCCTGTTCTTGCTGACCAGTGCGTTTCAAGTTTAGTGAGAGACCTGTATCAAGAAATAATGTGTTGAGATGCTGGTTCAGTGGTTAAGAGCACTTACTGCTTTTTCAAAGGGCCCCCCAGTTCAGTTTCCAGGACTCACAACAGTTTGTAACTACAGCTCCAAGAGATCTAATAAACTCTTTTTGCCTCCAAGAGCCCCCCTAACACCAGTGGCATTCCTCCACCCACAAATAAAAGTGAAAATAAATCTTTAAAAAATAACGATAGGGCTAGAGAGATGGCTCAATCCTTAAAGGCTAGGCTCACAACCAAAAATATAAAAAATAACAATAAGGTAGAGATTGGTTGAGGAAGACACCTGGCATCATCCTCTGACCTACACACACACACACATCACATATACACCACACACACATACACCACACACACATACACCACACACACACACACACACACACACACACACACACACACACACCATACACACTCAACACACATCATATATACCACACACATTCACACACCACACACACACACACACACACACACACACCACACATACACACACACAAACACACCACATGCACAATGCACCCTCATACTTGCACAGCAAACATTTTACCCACTGAGTCATCTCCTCAACCTCACTGTTTTGTCAGGGTCTCTGACTAAACCTGGAGCTTACTAAGTGGGCCAAAATGGCTTGCTGCTACTGTCTCAGTTTCCCCAGGGCTGGAACCACAGGCACCTCTTTACCATGCCCTCCAGGATAGCCTCCTGCTTATTAGACAGCAGAACTTTGCCAAATGAATTATCTCCCAGCCCCTCTTGGCAGAATTTTGTGCCTGCAAGTGTTGCTTTGTTCTGCATGAAGTTTGGGTCTCTGAACAGCCCAGGTGTGATGTACAAGCTACAACCCACTGCCACCCTGGCCCAGGCTCTTCCACTGGGACCCCTCCTCACAGCTTCCTCTCCTGTTTTATTTTAGGGGTTCCCAGTGCAACCAACAGAGAATAAATAAATACAGAAGATGCCAGAGGCATCAAACAAGCAGACAAAAAAATTACAGGAGGGTCTACCCTGAGCTTATAAACAACTCCCAGGAGAGTTTCCAGAAACCATCCCATGGGGGAACAATCAGATTCATTTCAAAGGCTGGAACCCAGAGACCACCCATTTACAGGTCAGGAAACTGAGGCTTAGACTCTTAAAAAAATCTGAAGACCCCACCATGTTTGTCTTGGCAATATATTCTTCATGCTCACACTGCCTATTTCATTCTCTTGCTAATAAGATGCATGCAATTCTTTGCGCCCCTTGAGATGTAATTTAAAAATAAATGCACCATTTGGCCTATTTACAAAGCAAGGTGTGTATGGGGATCAGTTAACCTGGAAACCTGTGGTGATGGGGACTGCCTCATTGGGAAAGTCCAGGGTCAAGCTTCCTTTTTGGCACTAGGGATACTAGGGTCACACTGTCAGCCTCTGAGGGACACAGAACTCTGATTCCCTGCCTTCTCTCTGCTGAGACTTGCTCTACACACACTGTCCCTGTGCCTGCTGCACTCAGGGCTCTGACCTAGATTGTGATTAGGCCTGAGAACATTGCAGAAAGCACACCATTCCATCTGCAAACTGCACAGCTGGCAACAGCTGGGAAAGGGTGCGCCCCCAAGGCGCACTACACAGCTGGAGTCTGGCTCACTTGTGCTGTGTGGGTCTTAGGGCCTAGAGGAATGTAGTGTGTGTGTGTGTGTGTGTGTGAGAGAGAGAGAGAGAGAGAGAGAGAGACAGAGACAGAGACAGAGACAGAGACAGAGACAGAGACAGACAGACAGACAGACAGACAGACAGACAGAGACAGAGACTGTCATTAATTTGGAGTGTGCTGATTTGGCCACGCTGGTGGGCCAATGAGTCCCAGGGACCCACCCATTTCTGCCTCTCTAATACTGGGATCACAAGCATGTGCCACCATGTCCAGCTTTTTAAGGGGGTCCTAGGGTCTTGAACTAGGGTTTTCACGCTTGCATAGCAAGCAAGCAGTTTACTGACTGATCCATTGCACCAACCCCAACCTGAAGCTCTTGATAACCTTTTGCTCTGGAACTCTGGAAGAACTGGAGATGGGGTTCTTTACAATTCTGCTTTAGAAGGATGCTCTAGAGTGCGGAATTCCTTTAGCCATACAACATCCCCACCAAGGCAACCAGTTCTTTATTCCCATTATAAAGACGAGGTGACTGAGGCTTAAGAAACTGAACTGAGAAGGTGAATGAGGTGGTTCTGTGGGTAAATGTGCTTGCTGCTAAGTCTGTCAATCTGAATTCCATCCCTGGCTTCCACATGGTGGAAGGAGAAACTCCAGCAAGTTATTCTCTGACCTCTACATGCACACTGTAGTGCACACATGCACACACACACACACACACACACACACACACACACACACACACACACACTAAATGAAAATGAATAGAAGGGATGTGTCTAAGTATGCATACACAGTGAGAGATGAGAAGTAGTCTAACCCTGAACTCCAATCTGGTGAACACCTGTCCTTGAGACCTGGGAAAATAGAACTGAGATAGCAGGTGTTCATCCAGCCCTGCCCCTAGCAATTATTACTGCAAGCTTCTGAATGGCCCCTGGGAGCCTAGGAACAGCCTCCAGTCATCTGCAAATGCCCAGGGCAAAGTCCTCTTTCCCAAGCCCTGACTCTCTTCCTCTTTCTCCTCTTGTTTCTCTCTCGCAAATATTTACTGTTGCTTGGAGAGCTGTTGCCATAGTTACAGCATCCTCAGAAGCTGAGGGTCCAAGTTGGACTTTCAACTTCAAAATTCAAGAGCAGAGTAAGTGGGTTGCTTCTTAAAACTCTAAATCCACAGCCAATAGCGTCCCATCGCTAGGCTACAACTCCTTTGTGGACCAAGTACTTGGGAAAAAGAAAACTGGGGTTGTGGGGTTCTGAGGAAGCCCTAGCCCACATCCCTGGGAGTTATAGAGAGAATAACAATCACATAAACCTCCCTTGAGAAGAGGACTCTTCTTCTGGGAGGGCCCAGCCTCCATTGACACAGAGTTGGGATTGACACTATAGGGGTTGACACTGTAGGGGCTCTATAGGGACGCTATAGTAGTGGGAAAGGGTCGGTGACTGGTGAATGAATTCATCTCATCTTAGCTCCTTTTTCTATTGCTGTGACCAAACAACAATAACCCCCCCCCCACACACACACACACACTCACCAAGGGTACATTGTTTGACACAGCATCCTCTCTGGGCAGTTCACAGCCAGCACTGTTCCCAACTTACACAGGAGACAATGCTATGCAGAAGAGAATTTTGAGGATTGAAAGGTCTAAGGTATATGTGAGTTACTTTTCTCACTGCTGGGACAAAATACCTGGTAAGAGCAACTTAGGGAAGGAAGGGTTTCTTTGGACTCACAGTATAAGGGTGCATAGTCCATCATGGAAGGTAGGGCGTGACAGCAGGAGGGCAAGGCAGCTGGTCACATGGCATCACCAGTAGGAAGCAGAGAGAGATGGACGCTGGTGCTCGCCTCTCCTTCTCCTATGTATTCAATCTACTAGGACTTCAGCCCATGGGATGGTGCTACCCACATTTAGAGTAGATCACCTCAAGTAACCTCAAATAACATACTCCAGAAACTCCTCATTAGCATGCTCACTATAGGTGGCACTATTCCCTGGGCAGGGTTTTGGATTTCTGAGTGTGGAGAAAGCAAGCAAGTACATGCAGGCATTGCTCTCTGCTCTTGATTGTGGATGTGATAGGACCAGTTGCTTCAAATTCCCACTGCCTTGATGCCCCACAGGAATAGACTGTGGCCCTAAACCATGGGCCACAATAAACCCTTTCTCCTGTAAGTTCCTTCTGCTGTATTTTATCACAGCTATGAGAAAAGAAAGCAAGAAAATACAGAATCCCTTTCTTTGTTGTTGTTGTTGAAAAGTCTCATCTATGTATGAGTCAGCTCAGGTCCTTTGAGAAAAACACACACCAACGTGAGGTTGCACAGGATTCAATCAATGCACAAGCACATTTGTCACAGAAAAGGTAAAGCCAAGTGACGAGGGAACTGCATGCAGCCATGCCCTGATCTGCTGATGGGACTTTATTTGGAAATAAGTTCTTTGCAAATGTAAACTATGAAGTCTCTCAAGATGAGGTCATCTTCAATGTAGAGTAACCCTCACTCCCGAAAAAAGAAGGGGCGCTCAAGGTATAGATGTGAGGGGAGAAGGAGGTGTGAAGATGGAGTCACGCAGCCACGAGAGGGGAGAGAAAGTGAGGAAGCTGGGATTGGCAGCCACTGGAGCAGGAGAGAGGCAGGAAGTCTCCCCCTCCACCCCCTCGGCGGCACTCAGGGGAAACAACCCTGGCGACTGCTTGATTTCAGCCTCCCAGCTTCCCGGCTGTCTAGAATAGATGGTGTGGTAAGGTACTGCATTTGCAATCATGGATTACAACATTCTGGGGGAATTCACAATACAAAACGTGCAACTTGAAGGTCTGACTAAGACAGGAGGTGAACTTGTCCACCAGAAGATTCCAGCATCCCACAGGAATGGGCTGCCTCAGTATTCCCAGAATGTTTGTCCATGGACTGGCAGCAGCTTTTTAGAGGTGTGCCCTTTGAAGAAGTATGGAGGTGACTTCCGTAAAACACTTGCCATGCAATCGAACCTGAGTTCGATTCCCAGAACCCATATAAAAAGCCAGGTGTTGTAGTCCTCACTTTGGATACCAGTTGCTGGCAGGTGAAGACAGGTGGATCCCTGGATCTCAATGGTCAGCCATCCTAGCCCAACCAGAGACCTCCAGGTCTCAAAAACAAGGTGAAGGGCAATAAATGACAACATACACACACGTACACATTGATACACACACCTGAACATATATGCACACCCCACACAGAAGCATGCTCTTGAGCCAGCAATGATGACATATGTTATCTCAGCTCTCTGAAAGCAGAGACAGGAGGATTGCCCACAAGTTTGAGGCTAGCCTGGGCCACATGGGAGTTCCAGGACAGCCAGTGCTATATAGCAAGAACTTGTCCCAATCCAACCCCCCTCCACTGAAATAAAAAGTAAAATAGTGAGTGAATGAGTAAATGAATGAATGAAGTGTATCCTTTGTGTAGACACAGTGATATATTTCAGAGGGAGCAGCTCCTTCAGTTGTTGGGTAGATACTAGCCCCGTGAGAGAAGGGTGAGCAGGCATGTTTGCAGGGCACTATGGTGTGGATGGACACACAATACTGACGCTGGGAAAAGACGTTAAATTGCCTTCCAGAAATATTTCTATAAAAAGCTTTGTGGCCAAAGGAATACTATTAGTGTAAAGATTTGGGTTGTTCCTGCACAGTCTGTCCTAGTTAGGGTCACTATTGTGATGAAGCACCATGGCCAAAAGCAACTTGGGGGAAATAAAGGGTTTATTTGGCTTACATTTCCATGTCACAGCCTGTTGTGAAGGAAAGTCAGGGCAGGAACTCAAGGCAGAAAGGTAGAGGTAGGAACATGTGTAAAAGCCACGGAGGAATGCTGCTTACTTGATTACTCCTTGCTTGCTCGGTGTGCTTACTTACACACCTCAGGACCACCTGCCTGGGGCTGCCACTGCCCACAGTGGGCTGGGCCCTCCCATATCAATCATTAAGCAAGAAAATGCCGGCCTAGACCTGGCCCAGGATGATGTGGTAGACTTTGGGGAGCCCCTTTTGAGGGCCTTACCCTGCCTGGGGAGTGGAGGGGGGATGGCTAGGAGCAGGTGGGACATTGGGGGCGGGGAGGGGACAGAGAGGGAGAAGGGATTGACATGTGAAGCAAGCTTGTTCCTAATTTGAACTAATAAAAGAATAAAAAAAAAAGAAAAAGAAAATGCCTTATAGACTTTCCTACAGGCCGATTTTGTGGAGACATTGTCTCATTTGAGGTTCCCTCTTTCCAGATAACTCAAGATTGTACAGAGTTGACAAAAATCTAACCAGAACACTCACTATCTAGCCAAGGATAACCTTGAACTTCTGTCTCCATTTCCCAAGTGCTGGATTGCAGGTGAGTGCCACCACACCTGATTTATTCAGTGCTCATGGTTGAACTTAAAGCTTCATGTGTGCTAGGTGAGCCCTCCACCAACTGAGCTACATCCTCCAGCCCCTGTCACGGATGCTCAGGGGCCTGTGGTGAGGAGCATGTGTTAGGGAACTTCTCTTCACCACAAAGCAATCAGAAAGGGGACTCTGTGACAGGAGTCGCCGAAGCAAAGTGCTGAACATGAGACATCTTAGAGCTGCAGCTCCTCATCTTGTATGCTTGTGTCAGGCTTCATACTTGATTCTAGTCTCATAGGAACAGCTAGAAACATGGCAGTGGCAATGACATCATCTGACTTGGGTGCTGACAGGAGAGTCCTGGCTGCTGTAGGAACAGACTGTGTGCGTGTTGGGGCGGGTGGTCTAGAGAAAAAAGCCAAGGAGGGGACCAAGGAGCTGATTTTAGCAATTCAAGAGGCACATAGTGGAGGCAGAGCTAAGGTGATGTTGATGGAGGTGGTGAGAAGGGGTTGGAAGCTAGATTTCTTCTGAAAACAGATCTGACAGGGGTTCCCAGCAGATTGGCTGTGGGTGCAGGTGGAGGAGAGGCCAAGGATGACTCAGGGTTTGGGCTACAGCCTAGGTGGTGTGCTTGCTAAGATGGGGTGTTGAGGAACAGGGCAGGGATGGGTTGCCACAGGGTTTAGACATTGTAGCTGGAGGTGTGGATAGATCCTGTGCCAGTGTGCCCAAGGTTAGAGAAAGCTACCAGGGCTGGGAACAGGAATTTAGCAGATCAGGAGATGGGTTGAATGTAAGCTGGAAGAGAATAAGGAAGTAAGTAGTCCCTGACAGCCCTGGGCTAGAGATCAAGGGAGGAGCAAGAACTACAAAGGAAAGGCCAGCAACAGGAGGGCAAGGGCAAGAGGCCTTTTCAGAATCCCCCAGTGAGGGGCTGGGGTGTGGCTCAGTGGTAGAGCACCTGCCAAGAATCCCCCAGTGAGAACCTGGGTTGTGGCTCAGTGGTAGAGCACCTGCCTAGAATCCCCCAGTGAGGGGCTGAGAGTGTGGCTCAGTGGTAGAGCATTTGCATTAGTTGGTCCTGGCTACCATTTCTAGCCCTGGAAAAAATGATGAAGTAAATAGAAACATAGAAAGTAAGTTCAAAAAGCATTTGAAGGGAGGGAGATTTGGTGTTCCTCATCAATGTAATCAGAGGATATGGTGAATAGACTAGGGTCCACCCCTACTCCTTACACCCACAGCACCCCTGTTCACATCTGCATGAACCTCAGAATGAGAATCCCCAGAAACAGGCCATGTGCAGATACAATTAGGTAAGACAAGCCTATGCCAGGTTAGGGTGAGTTTTAAAGCTCACAGTTATAATGACTGGTCTTCCTTATCATCCCAACAGGACTGAGAACCACCAGAGGGATTAGTTATGCTTATCTCTGGATGTGTGTCATAGAGTGTGGTCATCCCAGCAAGACAGTATTCATCAGATCAGCTGTGCCCACTGTGCGCAAGAGTCTGTCATGATTGGACCCAGGGACTGTTAACATTCCCTCAGAGAAGGTGAGGATGGGAGGGTCCTTGAACCCTCACCTGAGTTTACAGTTGTTTCTTGCAACCACGAGTATGCCACTCTCTCCCAATTGCATGGGGGTATTGGGAGGTTCAAGAGTAAATAGGCTGGGAGGATTTAATTAAAAGGGAAGTCCCATTTGTGTAGCTGTAGGGAAGCCACTGTCCACACTGGGTGAAGACTTCGCAGGGTGGCTGCTTTGGATTCCCCCACACTCCTATCAATTACCCCTTGCCTATGTTCTATAAATAATCCCAGGGGGGATGTTGGTGGAATTGTGCTTTTGTTTGCCATTAGAACCTTATGAGGAGTGGATAGACATTGCTTATATCTCCCAAGAGAATGAAGTCTAGAAACAATGTATTTGTGACATGTTTCTAAAGATGATTGGCCCCTGACATAACTGATGGGTCAATCTCTCGATGGCTTCATAGTATGATGGAGTTATTAAAAAGTGAGAGGTGGAGCCCAGATGAAGGAAGTAGGTCAGTGGGGGAAGAGGTCTGTCCTTGGGGGTATGTCTTATATTCTTCCTACACACTCCCTTCTCTGCTTCCTGGAAGTTGATGCTCTTCAGAGGACCGAACCCAAATCCTAGCATCCAGGCTGGGAGCCTACAATCCTACAATCCAGCTCCAGGGCACCTAACACCTCTAATGCCTGCTTCATGACTCTGCAAGTACTTTCACACACATGACATACACACACATACACACACACACACACACAGAGAGAGAGAGAGAGAGAGAGAGACAGAGACAGAGACACAGAGAGAGACAGAGAGAGAGAGAAAGAAATAAAAATAAAAGTGAATTTTTTTAGTAGCTAATACCTATTTACATAAATATCAACGGTCACGCCCCTCAAGTCATAGTTCAAAGATGAGATCCAGTCGGGGCCAGTGAGATGGCTCAGAAGAGAAAGGCGCTGTCCCAGTTAGGTTCTTGTTTCTGTAATAAATATCATGATCGAGAGCAACCGAGGGGAGGAAAGGGTTTATTTGACTTGCAGGTTATAACCCATCATCCAGGAAAGCCAAGGTAGGAATCAAAGGGACCAAAGAAGCCATTCGATGACAGAAACAGATATTGGAATGACACTTTCATGAGACAAGGGATGTCAGGGACCACCAGAGGCAATAAATAAGAGGCCAGGAAGGGTCTTTCTCTGAAGGCTTCAGAAGGAATGTGGCCCCACCTATGCAGCAAGTTCCCACCTCCTGTACTGCTGTTATACAAAGCCACCTAATTTTGTGGCACTGGACTGAAGCAGAGACCATGGAAGAACACTGCTCACCAGCTTACTTTCCTCTCACTCATGGTCAGCTCCCTTTCTTACACAGCCTAGGATCACCTGTCCCAGGGTAGCACTGTCCACAGTGAGCTGGACCTTCCTACATTAATTAGCAATTAAGAAGAGGCTCCCACAGTCATTCCCACAGGTAGAGCTGATAGATGAAATTCCTCAACTGAGATTCTCTTTCTGGATGTCTCAAGTTAATAATGAAGATTAACTATCATAGGCACCTACTGTTAAGCCTGAAGACCGGAGTTCAATTCCCAGGACCCACAGGATGGAAGGAGAGAACTGACCTTTGCAAGTTGCCCTCTGACCTCCACCTGTGAGTGCCAAGGCACCCATGCTGAAACATACACACATGCACATGGAAAAACAATAAATACAGTATAATAAAAAATGTTGAAGGATGAGTCCCCAAGTAGGGATTTGATTTGTGGAACTCACCAGAGAGGCAGAGCCCTGAACCTTACCTGGAAGGGCAAGTAGACAGAGAGGCCTTTGCAAGGTGTGTTGTGGTATCTTGCTGCATACCAGGATGCTCTTCTTGAGACTGCTGTTGGGGCCAGTGTCGGCATGGCCACGGGGATATGGTACCCCACACAGCCTTAGAAGTGACTAATAAAACAAGATGTTAAAAAAATGATTTTTTCAGGATCAATACCAAATAATTTTTTCGCATAAGAAGTATGCCCCCAAATGTGGCATGGAATATACTTGTACTACAAAGTATCACTTGCTGATCTGATTTCACTTTTAAGCAGGAACTTTGTGGTTCCATTTGCTTAATATGGACACCCTGTCCACCCTCAACTTGCTTTTCCACCAAGAATCGGTGCCTGAGTCAAGGATAGTCCTATAAAGAACTCCTTGTTTGCACAGAGTAAACTCCTCAGAGTACCCGTGTGGTGAGCCCCGGGTGGACACAGGAGCCTCTGCTTTCTGGCCTTGGTGTCTGATGCTCCAGGGAGCAAGAGCCTCTGGCATTAAAACAAGGTAAGGTGAGCACTGTCCTAGCACTGGTATTCGTTGAGACTCATTGGCTCCATAGATGAGGGGTTGTCTATCTGGAGACAAAAATCAAGTCATCTTGGGGCTGGAGAGATTGCTAAGTGCTTAAGAGCAATTCCTTGCTCTTCCAGAAGACCCAAGTTTGGTTCCCAGCACACACATGGTGGCTCTCAAACATCTGTAACTCCAATTCCAAGGGGATTCGGTGCCCTCTTCTGGTCCCTATCTGAACCAGGTGTGCACCATAAAACAAAATTAAGTGAATTGCTTTAAAAAAAATCAAGTCACCTCTTTATCTGGTCCTTTTTCTTTCAGCCTCCACAGGTTTCTCTGTGGTCCTCTCTATGCAAAACAATCCTTTCTGTTCTACTTATGTCTCTCCATATGAAGACTCAATAACAATTTTAGGGAGAAAATACAGTTGTCATGGAGGGATGGATTATTTTAGATTCATAGGCAAGTTAATCAAGTTGTCCAGCTGAGTGATCTGTGCTTCGGGGAGCCACTGTCTGGCTACTCTACTTGATGCTGCCCCAGGTTGGAAGTACTTAGAAATAGGAGTACGGGAGGAAAGGGATGGGGAGATGATTCTGCTGGTAAAGTGTTTGCTGTGTGAGCATAATGACCCAAGTTTGAGCCTCCCAAACCCACAGGAAATGTTTCAGTGCAGGGCCAGCAAGATAGCTCAGTGGGTGAAGGCATTTGCCACCAAGCCTAATAACCCAAGTTCAATTCCTGAGCTATAGGAATTGAATTCAGCTACAATACCCATGTAGTTGTACTCATGTGGGGGGTCAAATTATCCATTGAATGTCATGGCCTGTGCACATTTCTATACATTCATGAACACACACACATTAAAATGAAATAAATGTTTTTTTTTTAAAGACAGAGCAGAGTGGCATATACTTATACTCACAGAACTAGGTAGGCAGAGGCAGGAAGAATGCTAGGGCTTTCTTTGTGGCCAGTCTAGCCAAATTGGTGAGCTCAAGATTCAGGGAGAGACCTTGTCTCAATGTATAAAGTGGAAAGTAATCAAATTATTAGTATTGACTTCTGGCTTGCACACACATGCACAAACAAAAATAAGTAAATAAAGTGGTGATAGAGACAGCTCCCCCAACATTAGAGCACTGAAACTCCTGACACCCCAGAGGACTCTGGACATTATTGCTGGCTCTAGGGGAAGGTGGCTTTAGTGACCACCATCAGAATAAATAGGAGGTGAACTCTAGGCTTGATAAGAAAAAAGAAGAAGAAGGGGGGTAAAGAACGAGAGATACCCAGGACAAGAAGCCAGGCAGACACCAGCAAGACACAGAGAAGCAGTGAAAGTAAGACATACAGAAGTAAGAAAGGTAATGAGCCTAGAGGCAAAAGGTATATAAAGAGAAACAGGTTAGTTTAAGTTAAAAGGGCTAGCCAGAAACCTGTCTAAGTTAGGCCAAGCATTCAAAACTAATATGTCTCTGTGTCATGATTTGGGAGCTGGTTGGTGGTTTGAAAGAAAAAGCCTGGTACAGGATCCCACTGGGAACTAAGCCATCAGGGCACCAGTAAGCCAGACCAGTTAACTTCCTACTCCCATGTACCATGGTTGAAGTGACTAAGAATGTTAGATACCCCAAATATCTGAGTGCCCAGGCTAAGAAGACTCCAGGGTACCCAGGAAGGCAAGAGATGAAGGTTCTTGAGGAGGAAGCTGTAAGCAAGGTTAGGCTCTGCTTGTGAACGGCAGGAAATTCTAGATTGTATTAACCTGCACCACTCCCCTTCCTGCTCCAGGCACATTTTCCCTCCATAGATTGACTTGGCAAAGAATGATCCAGGCAACCCTGGGTCAGATGCCGGGAAAGGGTTAACAGGAGCAGCCTATGGAATCAGAGTCAGAAACACACACACACACACACACACACACACACACACACACACACACACACACACACACCATTTTCAAAGGCTTAATAAATAAATTACCACTCATGTTTAATTCAAAGCCATCCTGCTGCCTCCAGAGAACACCAAGAAGAGGCGATCTTTCAATTAAAACAGCTCTAAGGGGTGTCTGCCCCCTCCCCGGGGCTTTCCCGCCTCTCCCCACACTGGACCTGCTTGAACCTCCAGTATTCCTGGAACACATGGGAGATGTGGGTCTGAGGCTCAGTCCCTGAGTGACCCTCTTTCTCAGTCTCACCATGCACAATTCAATCTACTGGGAGACTCTTAATCTAGTTTTAGGGACTGAGGAGATGGCTCAGTGGTTAAAAACATTTGCTGCTTTTCCAGAGGACCCAGGTTTCGTTCCCAGCACCCGAATCAGGTAGGACTGCTCATGAACACACACACACACACACACACACACACACACACACACACACAACCTAGTTGATTTTTTTTCAGCATTTGCCTTTGGTAACACTTCTATACTTTTTGCTCATTTCTTGAGTATATCTCTCCCCACAGTAGAAAAGTCTCATTCACATGACTAGAACCCAGACTCTCCTGGTCCCAGCTGTATCTTAATCTCCCACATCAAAGCAGGTGTGCAACAAATACTTTTGGGGCTGGGAAGTAACCCGAGTTCAACCCCAGAGCTCATTAAAAAAATAAAAATAAGCCAGGCAGGGGTGGCGCACACCTTTAATTCCAGCACTCAGGAGCAGAGGCAGGTGGATCCTGAGTTCGAGGCCAGCCTGGTCTACAGAATGAGTTCCAGGATAGGCTCCAAAAGCTACACAGAGAAACCCTTTCTTGAAAAATAAAATAAGAATAAAATAAATAAGCTCATTAGAAAATAAAATAAAAAATAGGTATAGTGGTCAGTGCTTTGGGGTTGGGGAGGAGAGGCAGGCAGACAGGAGAACCCCTGAAGTTCACTGGTGAGCAAAGCTAATTATTTGGTGAGTTCTGGGCCCATGAAAGACCTTGTCTCAAAGGTAGATGGTATCAGAGGAATGACAGCTGAACTTGTCCCTTGGCCTCCATCTGTAAACGCTCACAACTGCATACACGCATGAACATGCAACACATTACATGTTCACACACACAAATATTAGTGAGTAGAGGTTGGAAGACAGTGTATAAGTCTGTTTGGCAACCAAGGCTAGAAGACAACATATCAGTCTGTTTGCTCTTGCCATAACAAAATACCTGAGGCTGGGCGTTTTGTAAAGAAAAGCTGCTGGTGTTGTTCAGAGCACTGGGGATTTGAGAGAACGCCAGTGTTTCTGCTCTGCTCTCATGATATCTCCCTGGTGACATCAAATATGGTGGGTGGCTTGATGGAAGGAGTGCCTAGGGGATGTCATATAGTCAAACAGGAAGCCAGATTGGTCTAGGGGACCAGGTTCAATATTTTTATGACAACTCATTCTCTAGAGACTAACCAGAGTCCCAAGATACCACATGAACCACTGCAGAGGATGAGACTGTTCGAAGCAGCCGGATATGGTCCAGAGAAACACCCCAGATTGGGGTCAGAGGTGAAGACCGGCTTCTTCGCTACAGAAAAGAATTTTACAATGAGCCCGGGCATGTGAAGCCAAATTGAAAAAGAGATTTTACTGCAGAGTTAAGCACTGGGCTAGTAGGAAGAGGGGCACTTGGGGAAAGAATAAGACAGTCATATGCACATACCCACACCTACACACAAGGACAGATAAAACAAAGGAAGAAATTGTGACTATCAGGAGCAGGGGAGATGGCTGAGTCAGTAAAGCATTTGTCCTGCAAGCATGAGGGCCTGAGTTTGATCCTTGAAATACACATAAAAGGTCAGGCATGGTGGCATGAATTTCAATCCCAGTGCTGTGGAGGCAGAGACAGGTGGGTCACCTAGGGCTCAAGGCTGCTCAGCCTAATGTGGCAAGGTCCCAACCAGCGAGAGAGATTCTGTCTCAAAGAGCAAGGTAGATGGCTATGGAGGAGTGCCACCAGAAGTTGGCCTCTGGCCTCTGGCATGCACATACACACATGTACATGCATGCTCTTGCACATACATGAACATTCATTCATACATACACACATACATACACACACATCAAAAAATTAATCAAGGGCCAGGTGGTTCAGTGGTTATGAGTATTTGCTGCTCTTCCAGAGGACTCAAGATCGGTTCCCAGCACCCAAACTTCGTACAGCACCTGTAAACTCCAGCTCCAGGGGATGTGACACCCTCTTCTGGCCTCCATATGGCATATATACTCACATAGTCAGACACACACATACACATAAATGAAAATAATTGTTAAAGGTAGATTAAGAGACCGAGGAGAGGGCTTAGTGGCTAAGTGTGCTTGCTCTGAAAGCATAAGGACCTAAAAGGGATTCAAATTTAAAATAAAAATAAATAAAATATAATGAACAATGTAAGTAAATATAAATAAATATAAAAAGCAAAATAAACCCAAATAAAAAAACCAGGCATGGCCTTGAGTGCTTGTAATCCCAGCATTAGGGGACAGAGACAGGTACATCTCAGAAGCTCACTCGGATAGTCTGCCTAGCCAAAATGATGAACTTCTGGTTCAGTGAGAGACTCTGTCTCAAAGCAGTAAGATGGAGGACACAGAAGAGGGCACCCAAAATCCTCACATGCATATGAATATAAACACCTATTTACTTATATACATACACCACACACACACACACACACACATAATTAATCAACTTTTAAAAAAGAATTTATGAGAATTGGTTAGAATCCCGGAAGCCTACCAGCTCACATTGGACAGAGTCCACAACAGTCCAGCATCGCGCTGACCACTGGGTATGTATAGACTCTCTTGCATGGTTTACCAATGAACCAGCCAAGGTACCTTGAGATAAAGTAAGCTGGCCCAGGAGACACCTTCTACCTTGGGTATAAGTGGGGTGGCACCTGAACCTGGGTATGGTATTTCTGGAGTAGACAGTAGACAGCCTGGACTACTTTCATTACTGTTTTGAGATGAGCGTTCACCATATAGCCCAGGCTACCCTTGAACTTGTAATTCTCCCGCCTTAACTTCCCCAGTGATAGGAATACAGACACGAACCATCACAATCAATTCAAGCCACTTCCGAAGGGAGAGGGTGCCATGTATAATTAGTTACCACGGTACTCTTTACTATTATCATTCTCCTACATTATATCCGACCCACAATTTTTCCTCCCTCCACTCCTTTTAAGTCTCCCCCCTCCTCTCTCCCCCAGATCCACTCCTACTCTATTTACCTTCAAAAGAGGCCTCCCATGGACATCAACACAGCAGAACAAGTTACAATAAGACTAGACACAAACCCTCACATCAAGTCTTGATGAGGCAGCACAGTAGGAGGAAAAGGGTCCCAAGAGTAGACAAGAGCGTCAGAGACACCCTCCCCCAACACACACTGTTAGGAGTCACACAAGGACATCCAGCTAAACAACCCTAACATATATGCAGAGGACAGCTCAGACCCATACAGGGTCTGTGATGGTCACGTCATCTCAGTGGTCCCCTAGGAGCTCCACTTAGTTGATTCTGTGAGCCATATTCTCCTAGTTACTACATACTTTAGTACCCCGGCCTTTGCACTCCCAAGTGACAAACACCAGACCCAGTGATGAGAGAGAGAGAGAGAGAGAGAGAGAGAGAGAGAGAGAGAGAGAGAGTCAAAGAAAGAAAGGAAGAAAGAAAGAAAGAAAGAAAGAAAGAAAGAAGGAAAATGAAAAGATTAATGCTTCTTGTGGGCTGATATCAAAATAAGTTCTGAATCAATATTTTCAGTTTGAAACCTGTTCCTCTGTATTTGCCAAAAACAGATCCTAATTCCCAGGAGAGTGCTCCTCCACGAGTGGGTCCCAGTGCTGGCATTTAGAAGACTTGATATGACTTATTCCCCTGAGCAATATCATGGATATTTTTAATCCAAATTTTCCCTATTACAAAACGGAGGTTCCATAAGGTTGAGCAATCCAGTTACCTTGCCAGCGAGCACTGGTGTCAGGAACACACCCACAGCCTTAGAAGCATGCTCTTTCCACTGTCATCACTGACTGTAACGTTAATCACCGTTCTTGATTGTCACCTGCAGGATTTAGAATTGCCTAGGAGACCCACCTCTATGCTGTCTGCCAGGGTGGGAGGCGTCCCAGAAAGGACTGAGTGAAGAGGGAATACCTACTCTGAAGGTGAGAGACACCAGTTCCAACTGGCTGGGGTCCTGAGCTGAATAGAAATGAGAAAGTGAACTGAGCACCAGCATCCATCTTTCTCTGCTTCCTGGCTGTGGATGCCATGTGACCATCATGCTCCTGCCTCCACGCCTTCCCTGCCATGATGGTCTATGCCTTCAAACCATGAGTCTTTCCTTCGTTAAGTTGCTCTTCCATTTTTTGTGTGTTTTTAAATATTTATTTTTATTATTTGTGTCTCTGACTTCTTGTGTGTCTGTCTGTCTGTCTGTCTCTCTGTGTGTGTATGTGTGCACACACCCACGCATGCACGCACACACGCATACAGGTGTCTGCAAAGCAAGAAGGGGAAGCCAGACCTCCTAGAGTCAGAGTTACACAAGGTCGTGAGCTGCCTGAGTGGGTGATGGGAACCAAACTCAGGTCCCCCAGAAGAGCAGCAAGCACTCTTAACAACCAAACCATCTCCCCCTTCAGTTACCTTTGTCAGATTTTTGTCACAACATCAAGAAAAATAACCAACACAACCACATTGTCATCAACTTAACACTTAGTGAGTACCTTCTGTGTGCTATGTGGTTACAGGTATTAACTTGTTTGATCCTAATTAAAGTGGCAGGAAATATAGTTATTTTTATTTCCATTTGAAAGGTGAATGGTATGGGGCCAGCAAGATGACTCAGGCTCACTGGGTAAAGATGCTTGTCACCAAGCCTGATCAACCTGAGTTTGATCCCTGGAACCCACAGGGTGGAAGGATCAAACTTCCTCCTGCAAGTTATTCTCTGACTTACACACACACACACACACACACACACACACACACACACACACACACATACACACACGATATACTCATGTGCATGCTCACACAAATAAATAAATAGATGTAATAAAGTATTTTTAATGACAAACACTGCAGGATAGATTGTTTTGTTTTGTTTTTGTTTTTTTGGGTTTTTTTTTTATTTTTTTAAGACAGGGTTTCTCTGTGTGGTCCTGGCTGTCCTGGAACTGCTCTGTAGACTACGCTGGCCTCAAACTCACAGAGATCCTCCTGCCTCTGTCTCCCGAATGCTAAGATTAGTGTGCCACCACCACCTGGCTGCTGTGTGTATTTGCAATGCTGTTGTTGCTGTTAGTTTGAGACCATTGGGTTTAATTAGGGTGGCCTGTGTGAGTCCGGGGTTGGGGGGGGGCTTTACAGAAGCATGAATGACTTGTGTGGTTACTCCATGGAAGAAAATGGCTCCCCTTCTGTCCTAGTTCAGTTTCTCTGCTGCTATGATGAACACTGACCAAAAGCAGCTTGGGAAGAGATGCTTCATTTGGTAACTATGGATTTTGAAAGTTAGTCTCAGCATTTGCCTAAGGAAAACCAACCAACCAACAACAAATGCTGTAGGAAACAAGTGTATTTACCTCACAAAGTGATCATCCTGGGAAAAAGCTCATGATGCCATAAAAATATCCGGATCACGTCTACCTCCTGATCTACCATCTTTGGTACTATATTAATTTCATGCCCACAAAATGGCTGTTATGATTCTGGGTATTAGGCCAATATTCCAGGCAGAATAAAGAGAGGAATATGAATGGCAGAATCTGCCTCCAAGCTTCTTCTCAAGTCTTTGTGCTTACATCTGATACTCAAAACTGGTCACTTGGTCACACCTGACCTGTTACTTTGTCATACCTGTCTACAAGAGATGCAAATAAATGATTTACTTAGCTTTTCACACTCCTTGGAAGAGGAATTCAGGGCTGGGGAGATAGTTCACATAGGAACATTCTTGTGCAAGCAAGCATGAGGGCCTGAACTTGATTCCCCAGCACCCACATAAGAAGCCAGACATGGTGTCATTGACCTTCATAATCCCAGTGCTAGGGAGCAGAGTTGGGTGGATCAATGGCGTACACTGGCCAGTCAACCTGAGTGAACTAATAAGCTCTGGGTTCAGCAAGAGACCCTGTCTCAAAAAATAAAGTGGAGAGCAATTATGGAAGATATCTGATGTGGACCTGTCACACACACACACACACACACACACACACACACACACACACACACACACACACAACAAAGAGAGAGAGAGAGAGAGAGAGAGAGAGAGAGAGAGAGAGAGAGAGAGAGAGAGAAGGGAAGGGGGCTGGGAATGGCTTCATGCATCTAATTCTCTCCCGTCTCCCAGAGACAGACAGATTTGACAACATCAATTCAAAAGTGACCTTGCACAAGATATTTATTTGAATTTCAGTTTATTTGTTTGAGAAATGAAGACAATAACGGCATCCTCTTCCCCAGGTTTGCAGCGCCTGGCATCCAGTGCGTATTTAATAAACAGCAAATATCGTTATCATTTTTATAATGGGGAAACAATATTTACATAAAAGGCAGGCAGCCATTAATGTATTTCTGGAAAATTACTAAATGATCCCAAATCACATAGAAATATATTCAAAAAAAAAAAAAAACCCTGCAGAGGTAGCTTAGAAGTTTAACTGAAGAGGCTGAGGAGAGGGGCAGAATGCGATAATGTGTCTTCCTTCCAAGCTTGTCAGGGAAGCACTGAGGAGAATAAATGGTACTGGGGGTAGGGCTGACCCCTGACTCCCAGATGCCACAATCAGGAGCCCACCTTCCCAGGCTAGGCTGTGATTTTTCAGCAACCAGAAAGCCTGGAGATGGGGGCTTTACAAAAAGAGATATCTCACACCCATCCAGGTCTCTCTTCTGGCTGTGGGGCTGGGACCTTGTCCCAACCACACTCACTTGCTGGGACAGTTTTGTTCTTGTTGAGACAGAGAGTTTCCATGTAGCCTCTTGAGTGCTTGGAATGACAGGCCTGCATTATCGCATCTGGGGTGTGTGTGTGTGTGTGTGTGTGTGTGTGTGTGTGTGTGTGAATGTGTGTGTGTGAGTGTGTGTGTGTGTGTGTGTGAGTGTGTGTGTGTGAATGTGTGTGTGTGTGTGTGTGTGTGTGTGTGTGTGTGTGTGTGTGTGTGTGTGTGTAGCATCTACATGGATGTCAGAGGACACCCATGGGTGTCCTTCCTCAGGGGCTATCCAACTTTTTATTTTTAGTGTGTGTGATGGTGTATGTGAGTGTGAATTTGCTTTCGTGGGTGCATGCAGACACACTGGTGCCACAGATTGCCTGTGGGAAGGCAGAGGACAATTTTGGGTGGTGTTCCTCACTTTTCCACCTTTTCTGAGACAAGGTCTCCTCATTGGGGCATTAGCCAGTCTATGTGACCCCCAAGTTTCAGAAGAGTCTCCCGTTTCTGTGTCCCACCTCCCAGTAGGGAGCAATGGAATTCCAGACGCTAATGA
The DNA here is from genome assembly GCF_003668045.3 of Cricetulus griseus. Taxonomy (NCBI): domain Eukaryota; kingdom Metazoa; phylum Chordata; class Mammalia; order Rodentia; family Cricetidae; genus Cricetulus; species Cricetulus griseus. The sequence goes on from NC_048597.1 coordinate 81,005,716, forward strand.
TGCTGTGGGTTCTGGGATCCCCAATTCAGGTGATGACACTTGTATGGCAAGCTCTTTATCTATTGAGCCATCTCTCCAGCTCCTCTCCCCCTTTTAAAGACAGGGTCTCTCTCTCTCTCTCTCTCTCTCTCTCTCTCTCTCTCTCTCTCTCTCTCTCTCACACACACACACACACACACACACACACACACACACGGAACCTGGAAGCTCACCAGGTAGGCTAGAGAGGCTAGGCAACAAGTTTCAGGGATCTTCCTGTCACCACCTACCCAGTGCTGGAATTACAAGTGTGCATCACCCCAGCCAGCTTTGTTTTGTGAGATCAATGTCGGGTCCTCCTGATTATAGGGCAAGCACTTTACCAACTGAACTATTTCCCTGTCCCCTTGATGCCTAGCTTTTGTCACTGATTTAGCAGGAGTGTGAAAAGAAAACAGACCTATTTACAATTGCTGCCTCTGTGTCCTGCTGTCATATGAGGAACATCCACTGACTCCTGCTGCCAGGCCCGCATCCCCCCCCCCCCATGATGGACTGACTGTGTGCTCTGAAATCATGGACCAAAATAAACCCTCTTGAGTTGCTTCTGCCAGTTATCTGGCCCTATCAATGAGGCAATCTAATAATTCACTGTGATGGGTAATGCCGGTTGTCAACTATACAGGATCAAGAATCATCTAGAGAACACATCTCTTGGCATGCCTATGAGGGAGTTCCTAGACCAGGTTAAGTGAGGTGGGAAGACCCATCCTGAATGTGGGTGACACCATCCCATGGTCTGGGGTCCTGAACTGAATAAAAGAGAGAAAATGAGCTGAGTACCAGCATGCATCACTCTGCTTCCTGATTGCAGGTGCCATGTTACCTGCCTCACAGCCCTGCTGCCCTGCCGTCCCAGCTACCATGTACTATGAGCCCAAACCAACTCTTATTCCATCAAGCTGATTTTGTCAGGAATTACTCCATGGCTACAAGAAGTGGTGAATGCACCATGTGTTAACATCTGTACCTCAAATCCACCACCCATCTCAAGTTCTTAGCCCAGAGTAAGGTTTTGTGGAGGCCCCAGCCAGAGAGATGTCAAAAGTGCCTCTGGATTCTCAGCATCTATCTGCTATCCATAGAGGCCTCAGACCTTCAGGGATTAGCTATGGTTTGTGCACAGAAGATATGTATTGTGTGACTTTTCCTGGAGAGACAGAACAAACACCTACTCATCCCATCTGGTGATAGATAAAAATAGCAATACCACCAAAGTCCAATTTGGTGAACCAATGAATTTATTGGGGTGGCTTATAGGAATATGGGTGTGGCAGTTTAAATAAGAGTGTCCCCCCCATAGGCTCATGTATTTGAATGCTTAGTCATCAGGAACTGACACTACTTAGGATTAAGAGGTGTGGTCTTGTTGGGGTAAGTCAATCTTGTTAGAGGAAGTGTGTCACTGGGGGTGGACTTTGAGGTTTTAGAAGTCCAAGCCAGACTCAATGTCTCTCTTCCTACTGCTTGCAGATCTGGGTGTAGAACTCTCAGCTACTACTCCAGCACCATGTTTGCCTGCATGCCTCCACGCTCCCCCACCATGAGGATAATGGACTGGACCTCTGAAACCATAAGTAAGCCCCAACTAAATGCTTTCCTTTATAAGAGTTGCTGTGGCCATGGTGTCTCTTCACAGCAATAGAACAGCGACGAAGACAATGGGTAAGGGGTGACTTATGGGAGCAGGGAGGACTCAAAGGTCACTGAAGATCACCCCAGAGAAGTAAACAGCTCACAATAGCTGGAACCCCGGAGCTCACTGCATGCTTGGAGGCAGCTTGAACAGGTCAGGGGGTCTTTAGTCTACCTGACTCTTTTCTTGGGTGTTAAGACACCATTCTAGTTTGGTTTCTGATGCTATGATAAACACCATGACCAAAATCTACTTGAGGACAAAAGGGTTTATTTTAGCTTACAGGCTATAGTTCCTCATTGAGAGAAGCCAAAGCAGGAACATAGAAGCAGAAACTGAAGCAGAAACCATGGAGTAATGCTGCTTACTGGCTTGCTCCCGCTGGCTTGCCCAGCTACCTTATATAGCCCAGACCCATTTTGTCATTGTGACTCTGTAAACAGCCCAACCCCATTTACTCCATCCAACAGCTGTCAGGTTCTGTGTTGGGTCCTGGAGAGACATAGCACAAAATGATTGTAGAAAATGGGAAGATCTCAGTGGAGGAGTGTCTTGTGCTTTGGGGAAGATGAATAAGGATTAGACAGCATAGATGTAATTCAATGAGTAAAATCTCTTTGTTCCCATTTCCCTTAACAAGGGACTTTGAAATGTCATATGCCTTTAGCTGAGCCTCAAATGTGGGCCAAGGCTAGTTTTAATAGTTCTGAAGTCTATGGAGGCCACTAGAGGAGACAGAACATCAGTGGTGTTACCCAGCAACAAACCTTGCATGCCACTAACAACCTGCCAAGTGATATGTGCCTACTGGTGCAACTGTGGCATGAGGTTACGGGGGTAACCAATTGCTTTTGGATTGGACTTGTGGTCTACTCCCCTGGAGGGGATTTGTGCCTGGTACTGTTAATTCTATCAAAAGTTCATGACTTGGAAGATGCTAGGCCCTAGAAAGGAGGCTACTACTATTGTCTTGCTAAACAGACATCTTGTCAAACCCCTATAAGATATTCAATAGATTAGTGCTGCCCCCAACCTTGCCTAGGGAAGCCTCTTTCTGAAGGTTCCCAGTTAGCGCAAAGACTCCAAAAACTGGTCAAAGTATTGAGAAAACGTGGCTATTGATTTCTCAGTCCTAAATGAGTCATCTATATGAGCACCCCCAAAGGTCAGGGAGCATAGCAAAAGCTAAGAGCTGGAGGATGGGGATGAGTGCTGTGAAATGCTGTCTTCTGGGCATAACATGGCCACTCCCATCACGAACTCACTGAATGTGTGGTTACCTACATAAGACTTGCATAGGATCAACACTAGATCAATCCAAACTAACAGGTAACAATGGTTGTGCTCAGTAAGTTACCCAAAGTAAACAAACAAACACATACATACATACATAGATACATACTTGTGTACATAAAAGGACATGAAAAGGAAAGGAAGACATGCTGGGGTATCTTGGCAGGAGTGGGAGTAGGAATTGGGGTGAATATGATTAAAATACATTGTTTGCATGTATGACATTGCAAAGAATAAACAAATGATGTTCTTTTTTTAAATTTTTATTTATATATTTATTTATTTATTTATTTATTGGTTTTTCAAGACAGGGTTTCTCTGTGTAGCTTTGGAGCCTATCCTGGCACTCGCTCTGGAGACCAGGCTGGCCTCGAACTCACAGAGATCCGCCTGCCTCTGCCTCCCGAGTGCTGGGATTAAAGACATGTGCCACCAACGCCCAGCGATGTTCTATTTTTTTTTTAAGTGGGCCAAGGAGCGGGACACTTTGTAGTGACACAAAAGATGCACACCATGTTTATTTAGAGGCTTCTGGCCTGGGTAGGCTGGAGGTGGCTCATTCGAAACAAGCATCCCATTGGCCAGGGGATTTTATTCAATTTCTCATCTGCATTGAGAATCAGGACAAAATTAAGGATGGTAAGGGGTAGAATGATGGCTCAGTACAGTGCTTGCTTTGCAAGCATGAGAACCTGATTTGATCTCCAGAACCCATATGAAAATAAACAGGCACAATGATATGTGCTTGTCATCCCAGAGCTGGGATGATGAAGAGAGGAGGATCCCTCGAGCTTGCTGGTATCTCCAGGCCTTCAAATTGCCCTGATGTTTCCTTTGTTTTTTTTCTTAGTTCTGAACTTGAATCTAACTCATAGAACTTATTTGGTAGTGGTGTGGGTATGGTTCCATTGATAGAATGCTTGCCTAGCATGTACAAAGCCCTGAGTTCAAATCCCAGCACCATATAAACTGGGTATGATGGTGTACATTCTTATAACACTAGGACTTCAGCAAATGGAGGCAGGAGAAGAAAGAGGATCAGAAGTTCAAGACCATTCTTGACTGCATAGAGAGTTCAAGACCAACCTAGAATGCACACAATCAAAACACAAACAAACAAACAAAAAAAACCCACAAGATTTTATTTTTCTGAAGACAAAATGTAGATTGAACTGATATCTTAGATATCTTATTATTGAGACATTACTATGTATCTCATTCGTCTATGCAAATACCCAGTGTTGGGGGACCTGACAAGTTGGTTAACAATTCTGATTTGGTACTGTCCGAAAGAATAACCAGCTGAACCAACACATGAGTGAACAAGTATTAGTTACTTTTCTCAGCACTGTGATAAAACACCTGTCTGAAGCAACCTAAGGGAAGGAGGAGTTATTTTGGCTCACATTCTGAGAGAATACCGTCTACTGTGGTGGGAAGAACATAATGGAATTTTTGGCTGTGGAAGCAGGTGGCTTGATTTGCATTTAGATGGACCAGGATCAAAGTACATGGGCTAGAAGCTGAGCCAGCCTAAGCTTCTATGGTCTTACACCTGTCGGCTAGGCTTCTCATTCCAAAACATCCACAATTTCCACACAAAGCTTCACCAACTGGGAGCCAAGTACTCAAATACATGAACCTGTGGAGGTCCTCTAACAGTGTCCAAAAACATTCCATCCTGGAGGGAGGATCATTAACACTCAAGAGATAACAAAACTTGACAGGCTCAAGTAGTAAACAATTCACAAATCTCAAGGGTTCCTGAAACTAACAGGAATCACAAGGCCATTCCCAATTATAAGTAAGAAGGAACAAGTGTTGGAGAGAAGAGACTCTCAGATCTGTTGAACTGCTTATAAGTCCTGGAGGGATCTCCAGGAATGCAGTTGTCTTTTTAAAGATTTATTTTATTTTTACATCTATGTGTGTGCCTGCCTGCCTGTCTTTCTATCTGTCTGTTTGTGGGTAGTGCACATGTGAGTGCAGGCCCTTGTGGAGTCCAGATGAGGGCATCAAACACACTGGAGGTTTTGTCACAGATGTCTGTGAATTGCTGGGAAATGAGCTTGAGTCCTCTGCAACAGCAATACGTATTCTTAACTGCCAAACGATCTCTCCAGCCCAAGGAGATGTAGTTTTTATGAGTCATCCATCACCCATGCTGAGGTGAGCTGTTTGGTGATGCAGCTACCTTTGAATCACCAAGGCTTTTTGTAAGTAAACAAACAAACTTATTGATCAAGTTGGATTTGGGTAGAATCCCTATTTTAGTCTAGCATTGATTCTCTCTCTGGAGAAAGTAGACATTTGTTCACCTCTCACCAGGAAAAGTCCCAGAATGGGAGGACATGTCACATCCAAACTGTAAGAGAATGGTAGCAGCTAATAAATGTGCTTCCTTGCTGAACAAGAATAGAGAGTCAGTTCCCAAGGAGCCCTAAGTGTGTTTAATTATTAAGCTAATGCTACAGAAGTCGGCCACTAGATTCTTAGAGTACAAACCATTTCTTTGTCAGGTTAATCCTGGAAGGGGATTTACCAAACTGAAAACTAATGAGAGCTGAAGGCACCAGGCTTTATGTACAATCAGATAATACCAGCACGATCATATGTGTACACCCATAACCTGATGCAGGGCTGAGAGCAGGCTTCCAGAAACAAATGCAAAACAGAAACAGTCATGAAAAATCGGCCCAGGGACTGGGGGAGATGGCTCAGTGAGTAATAGCTATGCTCTGCAAGCATGAGGACCTGAGTTCAAATCCTCCCATATCCATGTAAAAAGTCAGACTTGATGGTATGTGTGTATAACCTTTTGTGGGTGGAGACTTTGGGGATGGAGACAGGCTGATTCCAGGACTCTCTGACTGGCCAGCCTAGCTAAGACAGCACTCTTCCATTCAGTGAGAGACTGTCTGAAAGATGTAAAGTGGAGAACAACAAAGACAAATATCCCAAGTCCTGCTCTGGCCTCTTCATGAATGCCCATGGGTACACACACCTGCACATCCGTGTGTATGCACCACATACATGTGTCATATATTAACATAATACTTTTAATTTTACTTTTTTAATGTTTAAAAAGCTGGAACCCTGCCATGTGAAAGCCACTGTGATGAAGGTGTTCTGGGTCCATAAACAGGAATCTGGGACTCACTCTTTGGTTTTATCCTGTGTTACTATTCTGTTAAAACCGTGTGTGTGTGTGTGTGTGTGTGTGTGTGTGTGTGTGTGTGTGTGTGTGTTCTGTGAATGTGCAAATGCCCACATGCGGCAGTGTGCGTGTGGCAGTCTGAGGACAACTTTGGGTATGTGTCCTTATCTTCACCTTGTCTGAGGCAAGTCTCATGTTCTGCCACTCCATATACCAGGCTAGCTGTCCTGAAGGCTCCTGGAATTCTCCTGTCTCCACTCCTGTCTGGCTATAGGAATGCTGAGATTATACACACATGCTATAAGCCCAGCTTTACATGGGTCCTGGGGATTCAAACTCAGGTCCTCATGCTTGCATGGCAAACACTTTAACCTCTGAGCCAGCTCCCCAACCCTTTGCCCTGTCTTCTGCAAAGCCAGGCAGACAGCAACCAAATCTTGACACTCTCCCCACATTCCACTGCAGATGCCAGTGAGTCTTCAGCGCTGCCAGAGAATATTCCAAACCTTCTTTGTGACTTCAAGTCATGTAGTTGGTTAATCACAGAGCTTAAAATGTGAGCCGACAAGATCTCACTTTAGCCTTCCTAAGCTGGCAATTTTGCAGGGTGCCCACAGAATGACATTCATTACATTAATTGTAAACCTTTAACCACCTCATCCTATCTGCCAACAGATGCTCTTGAGCAGAGAGGCGCTGGCAGAGCCTTATCCACCCCCTTGATGATTTCTTTATCTGTAAACAAGGGGTTTGGGCCACCGTGTTCTCTTCATAAGACCCCCCCAAACCATAAGACCCCAAACCTCTAATTTACTCCCAAGGATGTGACTTCTATAGTCGACACAGATTCAGCTGGAGAGAGCTAATCCAGAATCTGGTAAGATGAAGAAACATTGGGCTGTTTTGGACCCTCTGTGTTCTCTGGACTTGAGAAAGAGGCACTATGTTACCCATTTGCTACAAAGGCACCGTGTGTGTGTGTGTGTGTGTGTGTGTGTGTGTGTGTGTGTCTGTGTCTGTGTCTGTGTGTCTGTGTGTCTGTGTGTGTCTGTGAATGTGTCTGTATGTGTCTATGTGCATGTGTATATGTCTGCATATCTGTGTGTGTATATATGCGTGCCTGTGCTTGGGTACGCCTGTTTGTGTGTGTGTGTGTGTGTGTGTGTGTGTGTGTGTGTGTGAGTGTGTGTGTGTGTGTGTGTGTGTGTTTCTCTGTATGTGTCTGTGTATGTGTGTCTGTGTCTTTGTGTCTTTGTGTGTATGTGTCTGTGTCTCTCTGTGTGTGACTGTGTGTGTGTGTCTATGTGTATGTGTTTTTGTGTGTGTCTGTGTCTGTGTGTCCCTGTGTCTCTCTCTGTGTGTGTATATCTGTGTGTGCATGCATGTGTACATGTGCTTGAGTGTACGTGTGTGTGTGTGTGTGTGTGTGTGTGTGTGTGTGTGTGTGTGGTAAGAGAGAGACAGAAAGAGAATATAAGAAGTGTATCTGTCTGTGTTACTGTGTTGTGTAGCAATACCCTCCAAGTTGATAGACCCAGGAGGTTTTGTGGCTGGAGACATGGTTCTGCAACCAAGAGCAACTTCTGCCCTTGCAGAGGATTCTAGCCCCCACATAGCAACTCCTAGGCACTCCAGACGATTTGACACCTGATGGGGAATGTCCTTTTATGTATGTTTATCTTATTGATTGTTGAAAAAAGCGCTGTTTGGCCAATGAGGCAGCAAGTTAGGTGGGACTAAGAGTTGAGAAGGATTCTGGGAAATGTAGTAAAAAGAAGTCTTGTGATATAGGCAGGAAGTGACATAGCAGGCAGACTCATATATAAGCAGGGACAAACAGGAAATCGCTCTCTTGCTCTTTCTCCTGCTCTCTGCTACAGAGCCTCCATGTGATCCTGGGAAGAGGACGCCAGTGGAAGGTGTCCTGGATAAGATAAGTCTTATAAAATATATAGATTTATGATAATTAAGACAGAACTAGCATATAAGAAATCCTAGTCAATTGGCCAGCAGTGTTGTAAACTAATATAAGACTCTGTGTGTTATTTTGGGACCCTAATGTGACGAGTGGACTCAGGCAGCTGTGGTGGAAAGATTTATCATTACAGACACCCTCTTCTGGACTCCACAGGCTTCTGCACACATGTGACACAAATAAACTCATGCAAGTACTCACATATGCACATCAATAAAAATAAATACATCTTTTTGTAAGACTCAGGAAATTCTAACAGTTTGTTAAGAATCCATCTAATATGCTAAGGTCCTGCATGAATAACAACTCATGGGTCCAGGGAATTTCCCAGCTTCACAAAGCCATCCTCAAACTTATGTAAGCAGTAAAGACTGGGGAGGGGCCAAGAGACCTGCAAAAGACTCTGACTTGTTGAGGTGCCTGGAAGCCATGGACTCCAGGGTTGCAGCTTTCACGAGTCCATTTTGGGGTGGACTTTTGATGATGCAGCTGTCTTTGAGTCACCCCTGCTCCTGTAAGTAACCCCTCACCATACTTCTCAAGGAAGCCCAATAAACTTCATTGGTTCATCAAGTTGGACTTTGGAGTTATCATTACTTTGGTCTGTCATCAAGTTCCATGTCTGGGGTGAATAGGTGTTTGATACTTTCCCTCTAAAAAAGCATCACACAACACAATGTATGTGTGGTACATGTGTGTGTCTGTGTGTATGCATACATGTGTGTCTGTGTGTGTGCATGTATGTGTGTGTCTGTATCTCTCTGTGTGTGCGTGCATCTCTCTCTCTCTCTCTCTCTCTCTGTGTGTGTGTGTGTGTGTGTGTGTGTGTGTGTGTGTGCGCGCGCGCCACAGTGATGGTTCCCCTTGACTTTCAACTTACAGGGATTTAAAATAACAATGAAAATAAATCTCTGCCCATGTCTGTGGGGGAGTTTCTAGATTGGATTAATTGAGGTGGAAAGATCTACCCTAAATATGAGAGGCATTATCCCTTAGGCTGGGATCTCAGACTGAATAAAAAGTAGAACGCAAGCTGAGCACCAGCATCCATCTCTCTTTGCTTCCTGACTGTGGATGCAAAGTGACCAGCCTCCTCATGCTCCTGCCACCATGCCTTCCCACCGTGATGGACTGTGAACCCCTCAGACTGTGAGCCAGAATGCCATGACTTCCCCACTGTGATAGACTGTGAACCCTCACACTGTGAGCCAGAATGCCCTGCCTTCCCCTCTGTGATAGACTGTGCACCCTCACACTGTGAGCCAATGTGAATGAACCCTTCTTTCCTTGAGTTGCTTCTGCCAGATAGTTTGTCAAAGCAACCGGGTAAGTGACCAAAACAGATGTTGAGTGTGATCTGTCTGAAGGAGAACTTGTCTGCATATCTGTTCCCATGAGCCAAACTATGGTGGACAAGCACAATAAAAACAAGCTGGTTTCGTGGCCCTCGCTGCCTGTAACCCTCTAGCACAGGGATGATAGATTTGTCCCAGATCATGAATCCACTTTCCTAAAACTTGAGATCTACTTGTCCCAACTCACTACAAAGTATTGCTCCAGGCAACTTCCAAAGAATAAGTAAAAACAACCACTTCTGAAAACTGCCAGTGTCATTAAAGTCCACCCTGCCCAGTGACCCACAATGCTCTTTCAGCCAGCAGGAGGGAGGAATGTGTGCAGACACCTAAGTGCAGTTACCTGTGGAGGCCAGAAGAGGACATGGTGTGCATAGGGGAATGCACATTTTCAGCAGGTTTATCATTACTGCCTTGCGCTGCAATGATCTCAAATGTCCATCACAAGGTCAGTGGGTGATAGATAGCATGGACAGCTACTCGGCAATAAAATTTAAATAGAACTGGAGACACAGTTCAGTGGTAGAGCACCTGCCTAGAACCCCCCAGTGAGGGGCTGGGTGTGGCTCAGTGGTAGAGCAGCTGCCTAGAATTCCCCCAGTGAGGGGCTGGGGCATGGCTCAGTTGTAGAACATTTACCTAATATGCTAAGGTCCTGAATGCATTTCAACCCCATTACCACTGGAGCCAGAGACATGCAAAGAAAAACATTATGAACACATGAGGCTTGGTATTATACTACCAGGACTAGGGAGGCTGAGGCAGGAGGATTATCCAGCCTAAGTTACCTGTATCAAAATACCAAGACTAAGGGGAGCCTCCCTGGATAACAACATCCAGGGCAGCTGTCACCTGTCATAGCTGGGAAAAGTAAGGGCTGACCACTAGGATAAAGAAACTAAATGATCCTTCTTTGGAAACTTCGTGGCTCTTGCCTTGGTGATTGTTTTGTTTTGTTTTGTTTTGTTTTTCGAGACAGAGTTTTTCTGTGGCTTTGGAGGTTGTCCTGGCACTCGCTCTGTGGACCAGGCTGGCCTCGAACTCACAGAGATCCACATGCCTCTGCCTCCTGAGTGCTGAGATTAAAGGCATGCACCACCAAAGCCCAGCGCCTTGGTGATTTTAATCTGCATCTTTTTTGCTATAATAAACTGTAACCTCAAGATAAATCTCTTTGTGACTTTATTATGTTTTCCCACAGAGTGGTCAGCCTTGGAGACCCCTGAACTTGCAGTTGGCTTCAGAAGTGAGGGTGATCATGTAAATATTTCCACCCTAACTTCACAAATGACCTATTTGTGAAACTCACTGGGAAAGACCTGGAAGACTCTCTCCGTGGTTCCCTTTTTTAAAGATTAAAAAAATTAATTTTTTATTTGTGTGTTATTTCTGTGTGTGGGTGTGTGCACATAAGTGTAGATACCTGTGGAGGCCAGAAAAGGGCATCAGATCTCTTGGAGTTGGATTTTTGGACAGTTATAGGCACTTTATTGAGTGAACCATCTCTCCAGACCCGTTTTGCTTTTCTTTTTTCTCTTCTTTTTTTTCTTTCCTTTTCCTTTCTTTTAAAATAGGGTCTCCCTATGAAGCACAGGCTGGCCTCAAACTAATGATCATCCTGCCTTACCCTCCCAAAGGCTGAGATTAAAGCATGTACCACCAGGGACAATTCAATCCCCTATTTTAAAGATGTGTGCATGCATGCACACATGTGTGAAAGGTGTATGTGTACAACGGTACACGTGTGTACGTAGGCCAGGGGGACAGCCTAGAGTTTCTTCAGCAGGCTGTTACTTCCTTTTAGATGGGTCTCTCATTGAACTGAAGGTGACCAGATAGGCAAGGCTGGCAAGCCAGTGAGTTTAGGTGTTTGTCTGTTTCTGCCTCTCGAGGATCACAAATTAGTACTATTGTGCTGTCTTTTTTGACATTTCTGGGGACCAGACACAGGTCTTGATGCTCACAAGGCATGTGCTTTACCAACTGAGTCATCTCTTCAGCCCTCAGTTTTCTATTTTGATAACAACAAACATGTCCATTTCTTTCTAAAAATTTTTATTACATTTATTGTGTGTGTGTGTGTGTGTGTGTGTGTGTGTGTGTGTGTGTGTGTGTGTACCACTGTGGGGGGTCAGTGGACAGCTTTGTGGGGTCAGTCCTCCCATTCTACCATGTAAGCTCTGGGACTCAAACTCAGGTTGTCTGGCTTGACATCAGGTGTCTTTACATGCTGCTCCTCTGTTTGCTCAACATACGAATCCCCATTTGGCAGAGTCTGAGCCAGTCCTCAGGATGTAGCCCTGGGATCCCAGGGCTGCTGTTCATGTCTGGTTCCCCTTGTTTCCTTTCTAGATTCACACCTCAGGAGCAGAATGAGCATTGTCGAGGACTTTTGTCTACCAGAAGTCCTTTTCTTTAGATCCCATCACTCAGCCATCCTCTGGTCCCTACAAAAGCCAGCAGGACTGGAGACTATTCCCTGGGAACAGCAGCTAGAAAAACACAAAGTGCATCTGTTGGTTTGTTTTCCACATCTGGTCACCAGGAAAAAGAAACATAATTAATTTTTTGGTTCCAAAGAGACAATCCCACCAGTGATACACATCTTTAATTAGCCCAAGTATCATGCTCCGGTACTTTCTTCCAGGGAGCTGGATTGCTGACATATTAAAGATGGAACCAGGCTGGAGGGCAAGAAGATAGGTCATCAGGAAGGCTGCCGTGGGAGATAAGCACTAGATTTTCATTCTAGAAGTAGCTCCATTCGTTGTGTATCGAAGAGAGACGTGCTAATGAGTAAAAACCAAAGCAGAATGTTAAGGGGGGAGGGAAGGGGAGAAGGAAGGGGCCGCTATCTTAGGCAAGTCTTTTGCAGGTCTGTTTTGCAAATAGTGGGAAGGCCAATGTGAACTAAGTATGAGGAACATTTGCTAAATTAAGAGACTGAAATCCCGAAAAGAATCTGACTCAGTTTCCCTGCTGGTTCTTCTTGTCTCTTTCTGCTTGATGGTTTTCGCCTTGGTTTTCCATGTGGTCACAAGATAGCTGCCAGGAGACCTGAGGTATTCCTTCTCGTTGTGGTAGGTGTGAGACACATAAAACTGGGTGGTTAGGTTTTGTTTTGGGTTTTTGTTTTTTGTTGTTGCTTTTTTTTTTTCACTTGTTTTTTCACTAATTTAGTTTTTACATTCCAATCCCAGGTCCCCCCTCTTCTCTCCCCCTACTTCTTCCTCTTAACCTCCCATCTGCTCCTTGGAGAGGGTAAGGCCTCCCCTAGGAAGTCTACTAAGTCTGTCCTATCATTTTAAAGATGTCTGAAGCCAGCTTAACACCAGCTACAAAGGAACAGCGAACACTAGATTCTGCTAATGCCTGCCAATCTAACTATCCCCACAACCAAGCTCTGCAAAGCTACACATACACCCCAAGCTAGCAGTTTAGAGTGATAAGTGACTAATAGCACAGCTTGCCTGCAAGGTCATGTGTCCCAAAGGCCTTAAAATAACCAGGATGAAAAATGAAAAGATGAATTTATACATGTTTTGTTGAGAGAAAGGCAAATGTAAGCAATTGAGGAAAAGATTAAGATGGGAATGACATGTAAAACTGTCCCCTCCTGGTTACTCTGTAAGAAAGAAATGAATGGTCATTCATTAAGGCTTAAAGACTGTCATGTCCTCCATGTTCAGTGTGCCTGCTATTCTAGGCTGACACTCACCCTTGCAAAGTCATAAAATATAAACACTTTTGTTACTCAGCACTCTTATTATGAAGTGGGGATCTTTGTTTCTCACTGTGGAGGTGATCGAATAGCTTCCCACTAAGTGTCATATGCTCTGCTTAGATTGGACCAACCTGAGAAAGATCTGATTGGTTTAGGCAGGTGATGGTGACCCACCTTGGTACCAGATGCCTTAAACTTCAGGTGCTATCCCAGGAGAAAGGCAAAGATGGGGATGATTGGATGGAGATGTACTGAAGCCAAAATAAGATTGCAATCATTCAAGAAGATTTTAATAGAGCTTTGTTGATAGAGCAGGCAAGAGGGATGAAAATCATGAGGCTGAGGTAAGGCCTGGTGTCCATAGCTTCCCTTTGGCCTGCAGGGTAAGGGACAAGCCAAGGAGGCATCACTTGCCTTGACTCCTCCATTAGAAAATGAAACCATGGTCTTAAAAAAAAAAAAAAAAAAGAAGAAGAAGGGATTTTGAGAGCCCATCCCTTGTGAAGGGATGCTCTCTTGACCTGGACACATGGGGAAGGGACTAGGCCTGGCCCAGGATGATGTGGTAGACTTTGGGGAGCCCCTTTTGAAGGCCTTACCCTGCCTGGGGAGAAGAGGGGGGATGGCTAGGGGCAGGTGGGATGTTGGGGAGGGGAGGGAGAGAGAGAAGGGATTGACATCTGAAGCAAGCTTGTTCCTAATTTGAACTAATAAAATAAAATAAAAAAAGAAAATGAGACCATGGATCTATTAGCCCATTGATTATGTCAGACCCTTCACTATGTAACTATCTTACGGTGATTGGAATCACCAATGGGGAACCAAGCCTTCGACACCTGAGGCTTTTGAGAGACATCTCCTGGCCAAACTCCTGTGACTAGTCTTTTCACAATTAGTGTATGGAGTGAGAGAATGGTAGAATCTTACTGTGGTTTTAATCTTCAGGTATCTGATGACTAAAGATGTCTACTATCTGTTCATGTGCTAATGATCATCTGCCTTCGTGAAGGGTCTATCCAAATCTATCCACCCAAGTGGTGTGTGAGTGTGTGTGTGTGTGTGTGTGTGTGTGTGTGTGTGTGTGTGTGTGTGTGTGTGTCTGTGTGCCAGTGGTCAATTTAGAGTGTCATTCTTTACTCATTTTATACCTTGTTTATGGAGACAGGGTCTCTCAATGGCCTGCCACCCACCCATTAGGCTAGGTTGACTGGTTAGTGAGCCCCCGAATTCCTGTTGTCCCTATTCCTGAGTTCTGGGATCACAAGTGTGAGCTACCACACCTGATTTTTTTATGTGTTCTGGAGATCAAACAGGGAGCACTGTACCATCTGATTCATCTCTTCTTTTGTTAATTATTAGTGTTACATTTAATTATTTGAGGAGAGATGTGCCACAGAGGAGAGGTGGAGGTGGAGAAGACCATAGCAGTCAGTGCTCTCCCTGTGACACGAGAGTCCTGGGGACTGAACTCAGTTCATCAGGCTTAGCTACAGATGACGTTTTCCAGCTGAGCCATCTCTCCAGCCCCCCCCCCCGAGAGTTTTGGAAGCCCATTTTCTACATTAAAACTAAATAATAAATAGCTTGACAGTCACTTTCTTTGCTTTCCTTGCTACCATACAGAAGTCATGAGGTCTAAATTTGACCAATCAGATGTAGTCAACTAAATTTTTAAATTGGGAGCTGGTCATTCAAACCAGTGGAACCAAAGAGAGGCCATTTGGTGGGCAGGCACAGTAACTGCTGTTGTACCAGTAGTCACAAACATTAGCCATTGACCTGTATCCAAAATTGAAGTGAAGGTTTTGGACTTGGAAGTCCAGCAGCAGTAAAGATGAAGGGGTGCTCTCACTAAGTAACCTGTTGTCCTGCTAAATGACAATGAAATCTGTGGACCCAGTCCCAATCCTCGTGATTGAGGCATAGCATTGACCCAGTGCAGCATTGGTTGGTTACACAACATGGATCCACACAGAGACATGAATTTATCAAATTGCTAATGTGCTGGAGACGTCCATGGTCTTGACTTTCTCGGTGATAAAGTGTACCTCATACAGATGAGAACTGATGGACTGGTGAGAGGGTTAGGCAGGTAAAGGTGTCTGCCACCAAATCTGATGATCTAAATTCAATCCCTAGAGCCCACATAGTGGAAGGAGAAGAACTCAGTCCCGTGGGTTGGCCTCTGACTACCAGCTGAGCACTGTGGCACCCATACCACCCCTCCCCCACATATAAATAAATATAAAATACGTATTTTTAAGGGAGAGCCCGTAAACTAGCCATCTTCTCATTCCTCCATCACAAGCCTAGCTGCCTTTCAACGTCTTCTCCAAAGGGCTCGACAATAAGGGACACTGTTGAAAAATGAAATCTTATGTAGTAATTGCCTTCTGCAAAAGTGGACCTCATTTCTCTGCTTGGATCTCCACCCTCATTTGCATTTGGGTTGGGAAAATCAATACTGTATGATAAGTATTTGTTTTTCAAGATCTGATAGCATGCAAATACGCTTTCCCATTTCCCAACTTCTTTCTCTGTCCCTAACCTTTGCACCCCCAGCAAAGTAGAAATGAGTAAACAAAGGCTGAGACACAGCTGTAGATTTCTCAAAGGCATGTCCTTCAGGATCTGCTGGAAGTTTTGGACATTATAGATGCTGTGTTTGCCACTCTGCCTTGAATACTTTTTAGGGGATACTGGGAGTTTAGATGACTTGAAGGACTATCCTTGGGAAAGAAGGGTCAAGCCAAGCATTACCATGACTGTAATTCCAACACTCAGAAGGGACAGACAAGAGGATCTTGAGGTCAAAGCCAGTTTGAGTTATATAGAAAGACCCTAACCAAAACTGGGGAAATGGGCCAGAATTAAGTCCCCACAGCACAAATTTAGACAAGTCAGATGTGGTAGCTCATGCTTATAATCCCAGTGCTAAGGTTGCAGAGACACACAAATCTCTGGGGCTTCCTGGTCAGCCAGCCTATGTGAGAGCCAACATTATATTTTAAGTTTTAATTACTATGCCTAAGAGATTCACGACATAAAAAAATGCCTCTGATCGACAAGCCTCTTGCTCAAGGACAGATAGTTCCTGAAATGCTGGAGGCTACTGTTTATGGGAAATAACAAGCCACATATTTTTTCACTCCCCTAAACAAGTTTGTTTGACCCATCTGCACCAGATGTGCTGGATCACATGTGAGAAGGAGGTTCACAGGCAGGAAATATGGAAGAATATATGCTTGGCTCTAATTGGATGTAGGCTAGAGGTACGTTAGGATGTATGCTTGCCCTTGATTGGACCTGATGGGAAATGCAATGAATTATGGGTTTTCTTCTAAAGCCACTGCAAACTGTGACTCTGGGTCATTTCACAGGAACCTAGGTGTGGACCTGGCCAGAGCCCAACCAACTGGCCATTATTTAATTAAAGCTTGCCTCAAACTTGGCTTCAAATTATGGTAGTGGTGTTATTCTTGGTCAGTGGGATTATCACTTAATCACCTTAGAAAACTCTAGGTTAATGAGAGATCCTGTCAAAAAAAAAAAAAAAAAAAAAAAAAAAAGGACAACAGCTAGAGGAATAGGCTGTCCTCTGTCCTCCATATGCACACCTGTGGGCACTGCTGTGTGTGTGTGTGTGTGTTGTGTGTGTGTGTGGTATGTGTATGTGTGTGTGTGTGTGTGTGTGTGTGTGTGCGCGCGCGCGCCGAAGATCTAAACTCACTTTCTCATACATGCACAGCAAGAGCTTTCTCCACTGATCCATTTCCCCATCCCAGTGGTAGTTAATCCTGCCCCTCAACTTGAATGGATTGAGAGTTACCTAGGAGATGTGCGAAGCATATTTCTGGGTGTGTCTATGAGATTGCTTTCAAAGCCATTTAAATTGGAGGGGCTCTCATCTAGTCAAGAATTTTATTCATTGCTCATTCAAAACTTGGAGAGATTATTGGAAGATAGTGGAACTGTTTGAGGTAGCCCCCATTGAAGGAAGTTGGTCACTGAGGGCTCTTCCTGTTTTTTCACCCAACTTCCTGTCAGCCATGATGTGAGCTGCTCTCTTGGCTTCCCATCAATCAAGAGATGAAAGAACTCCTCTATGACACCCATAACTGTATCGTTGAGCCTCACCACAGGCCCAGAGCCAAAGGCTGTTGACTGAGATTTCTGCAAAATGTAAGTCAAAATAAACCTTTCCCAAGTTGTTTATGCTAAATATTCTGTCATGGTGACAAAAAAAAAAACTGATTCTGAAATAGCCTTCAGGATCCAAAGATGGCTACAGTATTCTTCTTTTTCCCACAGGGTCTTCTGTAGTGCCAATGAATTGATAAAACTTCTTTCCTTCTGTATATGCATATAGGTTAGTGTCTGTTGTATAGACACACACATACATAGGCCACAAGAGGATGTCAGGTGTCATTCTCTGTCCCTCTCCACCTTAGTCCCTTGAGACAGGGTCTCTCGCTGATCCTGGAGCTAGGCTGGTGACCAGTGAGAGCCTGTTATCTTGCTGTCTCTGCCACCCTCCAACACACACACACACACACACACAGAGAGAGAGAGAGAGAGAGAGAGAGAGAGAGAGAGAGAGAGAGAGAGAGAGAGCCAGCGCACTGGGATTACAGGAGCACATGACCATACCTAACTTTTATTTTTACTTTTTCTATTTTAGGAATATCTTGGTGGAGGCATTCTGGAGAAGTGACCATGACCACAGCAACTCGTATAAAGAGAATATTTAATTGGGGCTGACTTACAGTTCAGAGATTCAGTCCATTATCATCATGACAGGGAGCATGGCAGCATGCAGGCGGACATAGTGCTGGAGTAGCTGAAAGTCCTACACCTTGCAGGCAACAGGAAGCCAACTGACTCACTGGGCAGTATTCTGAGCATAGGAAACCTCAAAGCCAACCCCACAGTGACACACTTCCTCTAACAAGGCCACGCCCACTCCAACAAAACCACACCTCCTAATAGTGCTACTCCCTATGAAATTATGGGAGCCAATTACATTCAAACTACACACTCAGCCACCTGACTCATCCTCTCCTTCCTTCAGGTCTTCTACCACTAAGTCCAATTTACCTGCCTGCTAGAATGTTGACTGATCTTGTTGGCTTGATTTTGTGCAGGTGACCACAGCTGTAGTGAGTTCTGAGTGTGATGGCCAGGGCATGTCCAAAAGACAGTATTTCACAGAGCTCCTCCCACCCTCCAGGTCGAACATGCCATCCACCCAGCCTTTAGATATTTAGAGCGTTTGGGGGTGTTGACATAAATTCCCCATTTAAGATGAACAGTCAGTGGTCACTGTCCTCAGCACTTTGACCAGTTATGAGTCTCTCTATTAACTGCTGAGCACCGCAGGAAGAGACTTCCCCAGCCAGTGTTGAGAGCAGCACTAATCTATGGGCAGAAACAATCAGTATTCAGGAGCAGTTAGACAGCATGACCAACTAGAAAAACAACAGTGGAAGGTTCCCCTCCTGGGACCCATAACTTCCCTAGCCATGAGCTTTTAACCATGTTTACAGTCTGAGGATAATGGTGTTTTTAAAACGTGGGTTCTGGGGATTTGAACTCCAGTCCTTGTCCCTTTGCAGCAAGCCTCATCCACTGAGCCATCTCCTCAGCCTAATACTGCTTTGTATTGTTTTAAAAATAAATCACCAAACAAGGCAGTAAACACCTTTAATTCCAGGATTCTGGAGGTCTAGGCAGGCAGATCTCTGTGAGTTCAAGGCCAGCCTGGACTATATAGTGAATTCCAGGCCAGCCACAACTACGTAGTAAGATCCTGTCTCAAAATTAAAGAAAAGAAAAGTAGTCAGACCTAGTGATATACACATTTAATCTCAGCATTCAGGGGGCTGAGACAAGGAGACTGAGAAATCAAGACAGCCTGGGATACATCATATAACTTGGCCTCAAACTCACACACACACAATACCAGTAAGTCTGGTGACAGGCTGGCCTCTTCCAGATCTTTCTTCTGTTTGTGGAAGGGAAAAGCAGATTGGATAGTTACAGAGGCTAGTGATGGGGTTTTAATTTTTAATTAACTTCAGTTAGAAATTTTTTAATGTGGTAAAATGAATAAAACATGAACTTTGCCATGTTAACTGTTTTAAGGGCAAGATTCAGTGGCATTTAAAAACATTCATGACATTGTATAACCACCACCACTGTTTCTAAAAATTTGTCTCCCCACAAAGAACCCATTGGCAAGGGCTTGGGACATGGCACAGTTGGTAGAGGTCTCACCTAGGGTGCACAAAGCCTGGTATCAATGAGAACAAGCAGGCAAAGAGCAAACACTTCCTTTTTATATTTTTTTCTACAGGATGCCCCAGAAGGCATGACCCAAACTAAAGGTGGATCTCCCCACTTCATCAATTAAATAATTAAGAAATATCCCAGGTGGTGTATGCCTTTAAACCCAGCACTTGGGAGGCAGAGGCAGGCGGATCTCTGAGTTCAAAGCCAGCCTGGTCTACAGAGTGAGTTCTGGGACAGTCAGCAGTCAGGGCTACACAGAGAACCCTGTCTTGGAAAACCAAAAAAAAAAAAAAAAAAAGGAAAGAAAAGAAAGGAAGGAAGGAAGGAAGAAAGAGAAAGGGAAGTACCTAGCAGCCTGTGTTTTAGTTAATCCCAGATATAGTCAAATTGACAACCAAGTATAGCACCACAGTGATGAAACCCTGCTTATACTCTGCCAGTGAGGAGTTAGGGGCATTTATTTTTTATTTATTTATTTTTTTGCATCTACTCCTCCGGGGTGAGTTTGCTGCATTTATTTATTTATTTATTTATTTATTTATTTATTTATTTAAATTAGAAACAAGATTGTTTTACATGTCAATCCCCATTCCCTCTCCCTCCTCTCCTCCCGTGCCCCCCACTAACACCCTACCTATCCAATACATTTCTGCTCCTCAGGGAAAGTGAGGCCTTCCATGGGGGGGGGGCTTCAGAGTCTGTCATATCCTTTGGGACAGGGCCTAGCTAGGCCCTCCCCTGTGTGTCTAGGCTGAAGTAATATCCCTCTATGTGAAATGGGATCCCAAAGTCCATTCCTACGCTAGGGATAAATACTGATCTACTACAAGAGGCCCCATATATTTCCAAGGCCTTCTCACTGACACCCACATTTATGGGATCTGGATCAGTTCCATGCTGGTTTCCCAGTGAACAGTCTGGGGGCCAAGAGCTCCCTCTTGTTCAGGTCAGCTGTTTCTATGGGTTTCACCACCCTGGTCTTGACCCCTTTGCTCATCATTCCTCCTTTTCTGCAACTGGATTCCAGTTCAGTTCAGTTTTTCGCTGTGGGTATCTGCTTCTACTTCCATCAGCTGCTGGATGAAGGCTCTAGTATGGTATATAAATTAGTTGTCAATCTTGTTATCAACGGAGGGCATTTAAAGTAGCCTCTCCACTGTTGCTTAGATGGTTAATTGGTGTCATCCTTGTAGATCTCTGGACATTTCCCTAGTGCCTGATTTCACTTTAAACCTATACTGGCTCCCTCTTTGATGGTACCTCTTATTTTGTTCTCCTCTATTCTTCCCCCTACACAACCTTCCTGCTCCCTTATGTCCTCCTTACCCCTCCTTTTCTCCCCCTTTCAGTCTCCTAGCCCCCTCTATCCTCCTCCCATGCTCCCAATTTGCTCAGGAGATCTTGTCCCTTTCCCTTTCTCCAGGGGACCATAGATGTCTCTTTTAGAGTCCTCCTTGTTGCCTAGCTTCTCTGGTGGTATGGATTTTAGGCTGGTAATCCTTTGCTCTATGTGTAAAACCCATATATGAGTGAGTGCATATCATGTTTGTCTTTTTGTGACTGGGTTACCTTGCTCAGAAGGGTTTCTTCTAGTTCCATCCATTTGCCTGCGAATTTCAAGATTCCATTGGTTTTTATCCGCTGAGTAGTACTCCATTGTGTAAATGTACCACATTTTCTGTATCCATTCTTCAGTTGAGGGGCATCTAGGTTGCTTCCAGGTTCTGGCTATTACAAATAATGCTGCTACGAACATAATTGAACAGATGTATGTCCTTGTTGAATGAATGTGCTTCATTTGGGTATATGCCTAAGAGTGGAATTGCTGGGGCATAATTTGACAACAGAGTGCCTACCTAGCATCTCCCAGTGAGGGGCTGCAGAGTGTGGCTCAGTGAACTTGTCTAGCTTGCACAAGGCCCTGGATTTGATCCCCAGCCCAGCAAAAAATAAATGCACACATAAACACAGATACATGTGCGCACATATTGTCATAGGACGAAGGTCTCTAGATGCTAGATGTGGCATTTCATTTCTGCTTTCTTCATTTGTGATGTAAGATTCCTCCTCCTTGGTTAAGGAATGTTCAGTCAGGGGACTGACTGCACCGTGGTCTTCTTTGGCAAATGTAGAGTCCAGTAAATTAAGAACTTCAAAGAAAACCCTTGCTTGGCACCTGCTGATCTCAAGTGCCTTCGGTCAGCACACCAGAACAACATATCTTGGGGTATCTGTTGTTGTTGTTTTATTTTCTGAGCCCAGGTTTAACCATCCTGTCACTGATTGACATTTGGGCTGGTTCTGGCCTTGGCCTTTTCAAGTCTAAAGAATGCATCTGTCCTTTCTTGTGGAGAACACCCATCTTCCCATTCAGGACTCAAAATCTGTCGCAGACTTCTCAGATGATCAGAAGGAAAGGTGAGAAGTGGGTAAGCAGCATTCCTCCACCAGTATTGGAGGATCGTGATGGAGGGAGGTGCCTACGCCTGGTAGTCTCTCCAGGCTAGCATAGGGCCATATCAATCTCATTCTCCTGCTGCCTAAAACCCCAGCTTCATCGGGTGCTGCTGTCAGGTGTCCTGAGAAGCACAGCTAGAGAGCTGAGTCCAGCCTTGGTCCATGCTGGGCACTGCCTGTGTGACAGACAATGATGCAAGGTCAGCTTGCCTCTGCCTAGCACCACCCTCATCTCTCTATCTGGCTTGGAACTCACTGTGTAAACCAGGCTGGTTTCCAACTCACAGAGATCAGTCTGCCTCTGCCTCTAGAGTACTGGGATTAAAGACATGCACTACCATGCCCAGCTTGTTTCAGATTTAAAAAAATATATAACATTTATTAGTCATGTGTGGAGATGCACACCTTTAATTCCATCAGTCCAGAGGTAGAGCAGGAAAATCTCTGTGAGCTCAAACCTGGTCTATAGAGCAAATACCAGGCCAGCCAGGGCTACAGAGTGAGCCCTTGTCAGAAGGAGGAGGAGGAGGAGGAGGAGGAGGAGGAAGGAAGGAAGGAAGGAAGAAAGAAAGAAAGAAAGAAAGAAAGAAAGAAGAAAAGAAAAAGAATTATATCTTTATTGTTGTTTTTTCAAGACAAGGTTTCTCAGTGTAGCCCTGACTGTCCTAGAACTCATTCTGTAGACCAGGCTGGCCTCAAACTCATAGAGATCCACCTCTCTCTCTGCCTCCTGGGTGCTTGGATTCAAGGTGTGCACCACCACTGCCCATCAGAAGATTACATTTATTTATTAATTCTCATGCGAATTCACATATGCAAGCATGTGTGGGGTTATCTCTTTCCTTCCATCATATGAGTCCCAGGGTTGGAAGTTCAAGGTCATCCTCGATACTGTTCTCCTTAGCTTTTATCAACTTGATACAAACTAGAAGCACCTGGGAAGAGGGAGTCTTGGTTGAGAAATAGCCCTTATCAGGTTGGCCCATCTGAGGGACATTTTCTTGGTTAATGATTGATGTAGGGGGGCTCAGCCCACTGTAGGTGGTGCCACCCCTAGTCAGACCGTCCTGGACTGTGTCAGAAAGGTAGCTGAGCAAGCCATGAAAACCATGTAGGTGTGCAGCATTCCTTCACCAGTTTCTGCGTTTGTTTCTGCCTTGGCTTCCCTCGGTCATGGACTGCAAGCTGTAAGATGAAATAAACCCTTTCCTCTTGGTTCGGTCAATGTTTTATCACAGCAACAGGAAAACTAGGACACCTACTTAGTGAATTCAAGACCAGCCTGAGGTACATGAGGCCTTGTCTCAAAACAACAACAACAAAAACAAAACAAAACCACCAAACCAAACAAAACTCCAAACCCTTAGACAACAGTGTAGTAATGCCAGCTTGTTCACAAACACACAGTTTGCTCATACCTGGGTGAGGTGATTCCAAAATGTGTGATCTATGGACTTTCCTAGTTACCCAGTGGGAGGGAAACCCCATACTAGAGGGTGGTTTGACACCAAACCATTTCATTGGAAACCTTCCCTTCTGTCTCATTCTCCCAGTCTGTTATTGGCATTTTCTGATCCTCTACAGTGCACAATATGGCCTCATAGAAGGGCTGATATAGCCAGAAGCTGAAATGAAGACATTGTATTACTCCTTGCTATGACCAAGTATCTTAAGGACAATTCAGTGTGTATGTGTGTTGCCGGCCTCCTGGAGGACAGCTTAAGGAATTACCATGTTTATCATGCAATTTAAGGTAAGAAGGCTTCGTTCCGGCTCACGGTTTGTGGGGACACAGTCCAATGGAGCCTGAAGCTGCTTGCTAACACTTGGTCCAATCAGGAAGCAGGGAGCAGAGAGGAAATGGACTGAGCTTTTAAAAGCTTAAAGCCTGGGTCTGGAGAGGTGGATTAGGATTCAGTTGATGTGGGGTGGTGGCTGCGTGCACACAAACCATTAATCCATCAATCCCAGCACTCGGGAAGCAGAGTCAGGTGGATCTCTGAGTTTGAGGTCAGCCTGGTCTGCAGAGGGAGATCCAGGACAGCCAGGACTATAGAGAGAAACCCTGTCTGGGGTAGGGTAGGGGGAAGAGTCAGATGACTTTTGCAGAGGACTGGAACTCAGTTCCCAATATCCACACTGGGTGGCTCATAACCACCTGTAACTCCAGCTCCAGGGGACCCATAGGCACCTTGCACTCACTCACTGCACATACCCAGGCAGAGACGCAGACATGGACATACAGACATGTGAATAAAAATAAAATGAATCTCCTTTTTGAAAGGTCACTTCTAGTGACCCTATTTCTGCATCAAGGCTCCACCCACTAAAGGGTCCACAACGGTGCAACCAGCTGGAGACTAAGTGTTTAAAGACATCAACCAGTGAGGGACATTCCACACTGAGCACACAACTGATACCGTCATCATTATTAACAAGGGGTTAGTCCTCCCTGTCCTCCTGGTTCCAGCCGCTTGCCCTCTTTAGCCCTGAGTCCTGTCTCCCATCATGCCTGCTTTATTTTTATCTTACATTTTCATCAGTTGCGTGATAAAAATGTTAATTTCTCAAGCTGTCCCCCAGGAGGCCTGCAACATGCACACTCTGAATCTGCGATGAAGCCATCAGCCTTTGATGGAGGCTGGAGATGAAAAGCAGTGGGCTTGATTCCCGAGGAGAGGGGCCCTGGCATGCAATATTTAAGCAGCCCCTTCATGAAAGGGGAGCGCTCGAGCTCTTAACATCAGTTTCAAGAAAGTCAGACTTGATTCTCAGCCTTAGCCTGATGTTTGGGTACACTCCGTGCTTTAAATACTCATTTCTGCTGCCTTGATATTTTAATTTCTTTCCTTTTTAAGTTTGACAAGCCCAAAGAGCCTTCAAGAGCTCTGTCACAAGCAAAGATGTGAGGCAGGGACCCTACAATCCAAGGGGGGGATTTGTACTGACCCTAACAAGTTATTTGTCAAAAGTACAAAGTTGAACTGGGGCTGGTGAGGGATGCCTGTAAAACCAGCACTTGAGGAGGCCGAGGCAGAAGGATTACAAGTGCGGAGCCAGCTGGTCTACCTCGTAGGATGTTATCTCACAAAAAGAAATAAATCCTTTTTAAATTTTGTGCAGCATTGATCCACCATTTCTGTCTCTGTCTTTCTCTCCCTTCCCTCTTTCCTTTTAAGTGCAAGTGCACACGAGTATGTATTCCTGTGTGTGTGTGTGTTTGTGTGTGTGTGTGTGTGTGTGTGTGTGTGTGTGTGTGTGTGTGACATGCCACAGCTCACAGGTGTCGGTCAGGGTCAAACTGGTTCTTCCACCATGTGAATTCAATGGATTGGCTTTAGGTCTTCAGTATTGCATGAATCACAAGCATTTTTACCTGCTGAGCCATCTTGACAGCCCCCTTACTTTCTTGTCTCTCTCCCCTAACCCCCCACTTTTCCTGTTTCTGATATTATTTGTTTGTTTTGATCTCACATACCTCAAGTTGGCCTTGGCCTTGAATTCACTCTGTAGCTATGTATGGCCTTGACCCATCAAGTGCTAGGATTACAGACATGTGCCATGCTCTGTGTAGTGCTTCATCTGTACCCAGGGCCTCTCACATTCTAGGCTAGTATTCACTCTCCCACAGAGCCACGTTATCAGCCCCTCACTGCTCAGTGGAGGATTCTAGAACACTGTACCACTGAGTCCTATCCCCTCAGCCTTCCCTGGAAGTGCTCTGAGCAGGTCCTCTATACTTGGCCTTGCTCCCAGCCCCCATAGCCATTTAAATCAATTGCTCATTGGTTGTAGAATTGATCCATGAGTTCAACTCATGCTGCACAAACTGGTTGCATCTAGACAGGAAGAACTCATAATCAACAAAACTTGACTTCCTTTCAAAACAAAAGTCACACATATAATCTGCCACTTACCAACCACACACTTGGGAATCAACCACGATGTAGGAATTTTTAGCAATATGCTGCCGCTCGAGCCTCCCACATTTTCTGGAAGTGGCTTTGCACGCTTGAAGCGTCAGCCAGCAAATGTAAGCGGCTCTTTGTTTAGCTAACTGTTATCACAGTTACAGAAAGAATCATAAACCTTCATGGATTGGAGCTTCTTTTTCAAATGTATTTTTGAAGCATCATGCCAGACAATATTTTTAAGTGGAAAAAGACTAATTTTCACGTAGTTCCATGACTATCTGTCTTGATAGCTCAGAGCATTACTTAGCCATTTCTTAATAAACTGAAACAGAACTATCTCACTTATATTAAGCACTGGAAACGAAAGGAAAAAGTTAATTCCCTTTTAATAGAATATTCCAGATGCCACTTGAAAATTGTTGAAATAATTAATGAGTGTCAGAACTAATGTTTAATGCCGAGTGATTTTTTTCCTGTGGTACAAAGTAAAATACTTGTGGACTGGAGGTGTGGCTCAGTTGGGAGAAGACTTGCCTAACACATGTGTGAAGGCCTAGGTTCCTTCCCAAGTATGGTATAAAATCAGGTGTGGTTGTACACGTCTGTAATCCTAGCATTTGGGAGGCAGAGGCAGCGTTCAAGATCATCCTGGGCCACACAGTGAATATGAGGGCACATGAAACCCTGCTAAAGAAAGCAGGGGTGGGGGAGAGGGAGAGGGAAGAGGAGGGAAGGAAGACAGGAAAAAAAATACTTGTATCTGGATGTGTTTTGGAGGCTCCAGCTGGCCCTTTGACACCGGAAAGAAAGCTCTCCCATAATTCCATAGCAACCTCACTTAGCCATGTCTTCCCCATACCATGAAATCATTCCTAGCTGAGATCTGCACTTCCTATGGAAGTAGGAAATTAGTCCGAGCATGTGCCATGAAACCCTCTGTGTGGTTCTCTCTCCTTCAGAATGGAAAATGTACTTAAGGGTTTAGATGAAATAATCTGATGGATGCTGTAATTACCGAGGCATGATCTTTGTCGCATAGCAAAGAGAATTCATTAAAGATAGGAACAGCTGTTTCTCAGCATTTCAAAATTCAAAACTGCCTTCTGTGTTCTGGTGGGATTGGAATCACAGAAGAATCGGCCCACTACACCTCATTCCACATTATGGAGACATTTGGATACTTGTACCAGAACATATAGTCTGGGCAAAATGATCCAATTCTAATAAGTCTCTTATTGTTCTATTGTAGCAATGAAAAGTTCCATTAAAAGGAAGGCTCTGAGAGGCTTTTTGAAGGTGGTACCTCCCACTTTTTCCAGTACTGGGGAGCAGCCGCAGGAGATACCAAGCAACAAACCCCTAGGCCCTCACTGGGCGATTCTAGGCAAAGGGGCTGTACCACTAGCTTCATCCCCAGCCCTCTTTTTACTTTTGATTTGGATGCAGGGTCTCCTAAATTGTCCAGACTGGCCTGGAATGTGCTGTGTGTCCAGGTAGACCTGCACCTTGCCATCGTGCCCCAGCCTCCTGAGCAACACCACCAGGTCCCACCCTACTGACAGCAGACTTGATTGACTCTTACTCCACGACCACAGAGACTTTGAACACTTAAAGCCCTCTCACATTTTTATTAGCACCCGGAATTATTCCTAAGTTTAAATAATTGCAAGTGGTGATGATAATAATACTGATCTATTGTAAATATTGCCATTTAGAAAAAAATGAAGCTGTCATATCACTCTTCAAATGCAGCCAATAAAATCTCCACATGAGAGTAATTCTGTCTCCCTCATCCTTTCCTCAGGAGGTATGGCCAGGTCTTCCTTTAATAGTCCCCAAATTTTTAATTTTCTTCTCTCCCTTGAACTCATATTTCCATCCCATTTCCCCTACAGAATGGTCTTCTAGTGCAATATATTTTTATGCTTGGTAATATTTTATTAATCACCCCCTCATAATTCTCTCAACAAAAAAGTATATAAGTTAAAATTACATTTTTTAATTACCTGTGACTATAAAGCTCTAGAATTAAATATTTTCTGGCATGAGCTAACAGCACATTTATGGGTATCCAATTTATCAAAACCAACTCATTATACATTTTTGTAAATAAGTATGAAGCATAGAAATAAGATTTCTCTTACAATGCCATCTCTGTGGGATAAATGGAACTGTCTTTTCTTTCCTATGGTTCTTCTGTGAACCCACCGCTGAGGAAGGACCACTAGTGCTGCAATGAGATACCTTCCAGCATCACACTTCCTCCTATTTGTATTGTGTGTGTGTGTGTGTGTGTGTGTGTGTGTGTGTGTGTGTGTGTGTGTGTGTGCTGGTGTGCATCTGTGTGTGAGTGCTCCGGCATGTGTGCACAGAGACCAGAGGTTGACATTGGGTGTCTTCCTCAGTCACTCCCTTACTTTCTGAGGCAGGGTCTCTCACTGAACCTGGAGCTCACAAATTCAACTAGGCTGGCTGTCCAATGAGCTCCGGGGACTCGTCTGCCTCTGCCACCCCAGTGCTGAGAATATAGGCACACTATAGCTATGTGGTGCCGTGGGTCAAACTCAGGTCCTTGTGTCTGCCCAGAAAGCTATTTACTGACCAAGCCATCTCCACAGACCATTTTTATTTTTAGATAAAAGAAAATAATATTGGTTCATAGTTGGGCTTGGCAGCACACACCTATAATCCCATTACTCAGGAGGTTGAGGCAAGAGGATGAAGTGTTTGGGGCCAGCCTTAGCTACATGTGCAGATCCTGTCACAACAAAACAAAAACAAACACAAACAGGTTCCAAAAATTAGTAGGCAGAAATGAAAGATGTGACAGCAGCAATCCAATTATCCTGATGTATTCACATTCACACCCTGATCCGTGGACTTAGTTTTCTTGTTGCTGTCATAAAATACTCTAACAAATGGAACTTAAGGGAGGTTGATTCACTGTTCAAGGGTACAGACTATCATGGAGGTCTGGGGACAGAAATCAAGCAGTTGGCTACATCGAATTCATAGTCAGGGAGCACAGACTTGAAGGATGCATGCTAATGCTCGACTCCCTTTCTCCTTTGTATACAGTCCATGATACCAGCCTAGGGAATGGTACCACCCACAGAGGCACACGGATGTGGTCTTCCCACATTAATTAGCGAAGGTATGCCCAAAGGCCAACCTAACCTAGGTTGTGCCTGAAAGCTTGTCCTCTTGACTGGTATCTTCAGGGCTCTGGACAGAAATCCAAAGCTTTGTACATGCTATCAAGTACTCTACAACTGAGCTATATTCCTTAACCATACCATTTGTTTTTTAATGAAACAAAGTCTATGTACACCTTGATGAATGGTGGCCTACTTGGCTCAGGGGAAGACTTGGAGGGCAGACAGAATTCCTGTGGAGCTTCGAGTGGGGTGGGGTG
Organism: Cricetulus griseus; assembly: GCF_003668045.3. Lineage (NCBI taxonomy): Eukaryota > Metazoa > Chordata > Mammalia > Rodentia > Cricetidae > Cricetulus > Cricetulus griseus. The sequence continues at coordinate 81,034,972 of NC_048597.1, forward strand.
AGAGGAGTCACATTATTACTTTGACAGAACCAAAAACTATTCGGATGACAAATGGAGCCCTGCTAGAGCAGGCATGCAATCTTACAGCAAGAACAGAAGGGCGAGGTTAGAGACAGCTAGGACACACTGACTCCAAATTAACAGCTCAGTTCTTGCTTTCTTACAAACACCAGCTATTACCTCTGTTTCCTTGGCCATGCCTCCAAAATTGAAGCCTGCATCCCAAAGAAGGCTTCATTCTTTTCTAACTGAGCAACACAAATACTTGCTTCCAAATACTTGCAGAAGGAGACCCACTGTGTAGCATGAGCTTTGGAATCTCATCAAAAGATGAACAGACAGACAGGCAGACTGCTGCTGAGTGATTAATTCAACTTCAACAAATTCACTAACTATGTGCAAGTGGTCGGATTGCGAGTGTGTGTCCCTGTGATATCTACCACCTCTGTGGTGGGAATGGCCATGGTCTCTCTAAGGAGAAACCAGGAGTGCAAAGATGCAGACTCCGGGAGTAGCAGGGAATGGCAACACAGCAAGTCAATTTGTGTCAAGTTTTCAAACCTCCACGCTGCACAGAATGTCTTCCCAAGAATGTCATTTTCTGGTGTGTGTGTGTGTGTGTGTGTGTGTGCACGCGCGTGCGCGCGCGCGCGCACACACACACACACACACACACACACACACACGTGAGCACAAATGCACTCACCTGCACATGGGGGGGAGGTGGCAATGGCTGATGTCAGGTATATTTCTCAATCATTCTCCGCCTTATTTTTTTGAAATGAGGTCACTCACTGGCCCCGTACTTGTTCTATTGGCTATAGGTTGCCTGGCAAGCTCCTGGGATCCTCTTGTCTTTATTCCCCAGCACTTGGGTTATAGGTACACACAAGATTTTACGTAAGTGTTGGGATTTGAACTCAGGTCCTCACACTTGCACAGCAAACATTTACCTCCTGTGGTAGAGTGAATGTAATTGGCCCCCATAACCTCATGGAGAGTAGCACTATTAGGAGGTGTGTCTTTGTTGGAGCAGATTTGGCCTTGTTGGAGGAAGTATGTCACTGTGGGGGCTGGCTTTGAGGTTTCCTATGCTCAGGATATCACCAAGTGTCTGAGTTGACTTCCTGTTGCCTGCAAGATGTAGGACTCTTAGCTATTTCTCCAGTACCATGTCTGCTTGCATACTGCCGTGTTCCCTGACATGATGATTATGGACCGAACCTCTGAAACTGTGAGTCTCCTCAATTAAATGTTTTCCTTATATATAAGGGTTGCTGCGGTCATGGTGTCTCTTCACAGCAATAGAAACCCTAACTAAGACACCTACTGAGCCATCTCCCCAACCCCTGCTGCCTTTTGTCATTCCAGCTCCATGTGATGGCTTTCCTTCATCCAAGCCAGTTCTCCAATTTTCTGACACCCCCACCTGCCAAGTCAATCCTATCTGACACTAACTCCTGACATTAGTGCCGACCTCACGCATTAAGTAGTGAGTCCCATAAGATAAACCTTACTTCTAATATAGATAGGAAGTACCAGTGATGGCCCACATTAACAACTAACAGGCTATACATTTGCAGATTTCTGTGAGCAGCCTCAAGAACTCACTAGAATGAATCACAGAACGCAAAAAAAAAAAAACACAGAGAAGAGAGAGAGAGAGAGAGAGAACACATGCACTTGGAGGTGAATAGCCCATTCCCCAAAATCATAATGCTTAGTGACATTCCAGTAGGGCCTGACCACTGCCTCCACTCAGGGGCTGGCAACTCCAGGGTGTCCAGCCAGCCTGCTAGTGAAGCCCAGTAAGCTCCTTAGAAGAGCTCCAAGCCCCCAACTATCTGGGCTCCTGAGGAGCCAGAGCCTGGAGATACCATGACTCATTAGCTTTTATTTTTAATTTCATGCCACTGAAGATGTGTTGTAATGAAACTAGCTTAAATGTCTCTCTCTAAAAGGAGGATGGGTGGGGGTAGGGAGAAGAGAAAGTTAAGGCAGACGTGGACAGATAAGAGATCCAAGGGGGCTGGGCATGTAGTTCAGTTGATGGAGTGCTTATCTAGCATGCATGAAGGCCTAGTTTGGTCCCAGGCCAGATGTGGTGGGGCCCTTCTGTAATTCTAGTTCTTGGAGAGTTGAGATAGGAGAATGGGAAGTTCAAGGTCATTCTCAGCCACACAATGAGTTTAAGGCCACCCTAAGATACATGAAATCCTATTTAGAGAGAGAAAAAGAGAAAGAGGAGGGGGAAGAGAGGAGAGGATAAGCAAGGATTTTGCAACTTAGGAGACTTTTGTAAAGAATATACAACATGTATGGGCCAGGGAGATGAATCAGTGGGCAGAAGCACTTTTTTGCTTACTCGGCAGGCATAAGGACCTGAGTTCAAATCCCCAGAACTCCTATAAAAGCCAGATGTGTTAGCATGTACCTGTAATCCCAGTAGCCCTATAGGAAGCAGGAAGCAGAGACAGGAGAATCCCTGGTAGCCTGTGGACTGACCAGCCTGGCATACCCAATGGTAAAATAACCGAGAGACTTTGCCTCAAACAAGGAAAAAGGTGAGGACCATGCCTCTGACCTGAACAGTGCATCCATGACGTATGCATCGCATTCACACGCACACATGTACACATTTTAAAAAATGTATATCACTTCTATGATCAGGAAAATCTCAGTTACATAAATACCTAAAGCTTGGATAGCCTTGAGGACTCTTGCTTGAGTCACTTTCAGGGAGAACCTGAATTTGAGCCCCTAGACCTATGCACTCTGCAAAGGTAACAGCCAGGTGACAGCATGGGCCAGGATAGTAGTGACATTTCTGGGGTCTAATGGGGTGCCATGTCCTGTGGCACTGTACAAGAAGATGGAGAGATTTGCTTAGGGTCATTGTGTGTTCGCTACAACTCAGTCTTCCATGCTCCCTACCCTACCCATTAAGACCCTTCCCAGCGGTCTCCTCCTTCCGGCATGAGCCTCTCCCTCTCCTCTATCCACTCTCTTCTGCCATTTCACTAAGGGAGATTGAGTCTCTCTTGAAAGGGCCTGACAAAACAGCTCACAAAAGTGTTTTTTATTTTAATAATAATCGGCAGCAGATGCTTCCCCAGCGAGACTCCGTGCTTGAGCTGTGATAAACACAGAAACTGGAAAGTCACTTTATTAAACCATAAATGTTCGTCACAAATCATGGCTAAATTAGCCCATGGCGGAAGCTGTGTAGAAGCCGGGCCTGGGTGCTTTAACTTTGTGATGGAGGGAGAAGGTAATGACACACTTTGAACACCTTTCACATTAGTCTTTAAAAGTCTCCAATGACATTCCGTCCTGCATGGTTGGAGGTGCTTAGCATAAATGTGGGCAGGAATGTCTGGAACACCTGGAGGATACTAAGAATGATGGAGAGAACGGAAACGTTCGTTGCCTTTGCTGCCAACCCCAGGTACACTTTTTTTTTATATGAAAGAAAGCATTTAATTGGAGGCTTGCTTATATTTTCAGAAGTTTAGTTCATTATTGTCATGGCAGGGAACATGGTAGCATGTATGATGCTAGAGCAATAGGTAAGAGATGCATCCTGATCTGCAGGCAGAGGGATGGGGGAGACTCTGGGCTTGATATGGGCTTTTGAAACCTCAAGGCCCACCCCAAGTGACAAACTTCCTCCACCAAGGCCACGCCTCCTAATCCTAGTCCTATCAAAGAATTCTATTTCCTCCTGACCAACCATTCAAATATATGAGCCTATGGTGGGGGGTCATTCTTGGTCAAATCATCACAACTGGGTAATAAATTAATTAATTGCTCATGATTTTCTGTGGCACTTGCCCTGAACAGATTTTTTTATTGAAAATGTGCTTTTTGTGTGAGGAAATGCCTCAGAAGGGTAAAGGATGTGCCACACAAGCATGTGGATGGCAGGTACAATTTTTATCTTGTAAAACAGGCCTTAAATCCAGCTAGAAGGTAGTTGGTTATTTTCATGACATTTGTGCCACAGTTGCACAAAGGGCATGTTTTGCTAGGCTCATTTGTTGGTCATTATTGAAGTTCTCAAGGGTTCGTTGCTGGGTGAGACTAATGATTACTTATCTACTCAGGTAGCATATCTAGCATCTTCCAGCACCATGGAGGCTAGGCAGTAGAGATGAGACTTCCAGGTTGGTACAGTTTGATTTCTCTATGTTCTGTGACTCAAGTGTGTGGCCTCTCCAGCAACATGGTCTTAACACATCAAATTCTGGAGGGTAACCAAGGCAATTGCCTGTATTGTTTTGAGGTTTTTGTGACCTCCCTGGCCAACAACACTAGAAGAGTTAAGCCATTCCTGGGGCTGGGCTTTTTATTTGTTAGCCTCTGGTGTCTAGTAGTGGCATTGTTGTCCTGTTATAGGGTAACTCCATTTTAACTCTTTTCAAGAATATATATAATATATGTATATATATATATGTATATTTCACAATAGTACATTTCCATATGACTTTATAATCCTTTTTTACTCCATAATTCCCTTTTAACCCTTTATACCAGTGCATTCTAACTCCCCTCCCTTTAAAGACCTCCCTGTGGGTCCTTAGTAATTTCATGACCTTCATGACTATTCCAAGTAAATTGCATGTACCTGAAGATTCAAAGCCAGCATGCATGAGAGAATACATGCAACATTTGTCCTTCTGGAACCAAGATACATCAGTTGGGATGATTGTTTCCAGTTCCATCCATTTACCTGTGAAATTTGTAATTGTATTTTCCTAATAGCTGAGTAATATTTCACATTTTTATTCTCATTCCATCTTCCTACTGTCAACTCACAGGTAAAGGCATAAGTCGTAGAACCTGTTCCCTTCCCAACAAAAAAATCAACTCCTTGGACATTTGAGAAGAGGTTTTGCTGTAACATGACAAAATGCTCTTTCCAGTATTTTCTTTTCTGTCCAGGCCGAGCTAAGGGAAGATACTTTGTATTCATAGTGGCCAGTTTCCAAGATGGGGCCAGTGGGTTTGTTTGGGGTTTTTGTTGTGGTTGTTGCTTTGTTTGGTTTTGTTTGCCTCTGGATCCATCCTGAAATAGCCTCTCCAGAATGAATAGACAGTCAGTAGGACATGGCAGAAGTGACAGCAGAGGCTGATTTTGAAAGGCATTAAGACATCCATATTGGATCATTCATCGGAAACAAGTTGTCTTGCTGTGTGCTCAAACTGTTACACGGAGTTCTCCACAATGAGAGAGTGAGGCTTCTACTCCATGCTAGCACAAATTACTAGGCATGCTGACAGCCATCTTGAAACTCCAGCTTTAGTCAAGCCTTTGGATGACACCAGTCTCAACTGACACCTTTGTGTGTAAGGGTGAGTGTGCACATGTACTTGTGTGCGTGTGGAGACCAGAGGTCAGCCTCAGGGGACTTTCTCAGTCTCTCTCCACTTTATCTTCTTGTGATAATGCCTGGAGCTCACTGACTTGGCTAAACTGGCTGGCAGCTAAATCCCAAGGATTGGCCTAGCTCCACACCCCATGTAGTGGGATTACAAGTATTTGCACCACTGCATCTAGCTTTCTAATGTGGGTTCTGGAGCTTGAACACAAATATTCACGATCATACAACAGCCACTGATCTGTCTCCCAACCCTTTGTCTGGCATCTTAATTGAACCTCATGAGAGACCCCCAATCAGAGCCACCCAGCTAATTCACACTTCTATTTCTGGCAAGCAAAAACTGTAGAAAACAAAAGTGGCTATTATTTCAAGTGGATGACTACTTAGATTCAATGTCCCCCTTTTATCCATTGGGAAGACACTCCAAGACTGGCAGAGGATGCCTAAGACCATTGATAGTACTGAACGTTATATAATTTCACTTCTTGGATGCTTTTCTTTGACATAGCTCTATTACCAGCTTTGATACTGTAGAACTCTGGGCCCATCATTAAGTTAAACACCATTATCAAGTACAATAAGAGCTCTTTGAACAAAGCCCTACCATAATATTACAATTGATATGGCTACCGAGATGGTTACTAAGCAGCTGACATACTGCTTAGTATATATAGACTGTACACACTGAATAGAGGAATTATTTGCATCCCAGGCAGGAGAGAGGGAGATGACATAAAATTTCATCACTCTATTCAGAACACAATGCAATTTTAAAAGATAAACACTATTATAAGAGGTATTACTATAACATTTATTTTTGGGTTTTTTTAAATCTGCTTTAAAAGACATTTAAAATATATTTAAAAAGTTATTTGTCGGGCTGTAGAGATAGCTCTGTAGTTAAGAGCACTTGCTGTTCTTGTAGAGGACCCAACTTCAGTTCCCAGCATCTTTTCTTGTTAGGCTTCACACTTGCCTGTAACTCCAGCTCTGGGGAGTCCAATGCCTTCTTCTGGCCTCTGTGTGTACTGCACACATGTGCACATGCACCCAGAGAAACACACAAATACATAAATGAAAATAAAATGAATATTTTAAAAAATCATTAGCCTAAAACCTAATGATACTATGGCTTTTGTTTAAGACTCCATCATTTGAGAAATTTGTTTGTTTCTGCCTCTTGAGAAATAGACAGATTAAAAACAAACCAAAAAAGTTGTACATTGTTCCTGAAATTTTCCATTAATATTTTGGACCCAGGTTGAAACAGAAAGCAAAAACATGGACTGGGGAAGAATCCACTATAATCTGCCATTCAGTTGCATGTGACTTGATTTGTGGAGACCCTAGCACAGAGGAGGGGTCATAGTGGCACTCTGGTTGACCCTGAGCCAGCATGGTTCTCCCCTGCATGGAGGATGGTACGGCCAGAAACAAGGTGGGTGGGTAGTGAGAAGAAGCCGTAGGAGGTTTTCCCTGTGACATGACTCACGTTCACTCAGCGATGGCTCATGGTGGCATTTGTTTCCCTTCTACTTATGCCCCTACAAGTACATTCCCGGCCATATTTATTCATCAGCATCAGGATACCTCAGTACTCTCTCACCCCCAGAACTAACCACGAAAAACAAAATTCACAACAATGAGTCCCAAAGAAAGATAAAAGACCAAAGGGCGGGGGGAAGAAAAACATTTTGGTTTCTCTTCACCTTTTACATTTTTTATTAAAATACTTGTCCATCATGATTATGAGTCTTGAACTCTAATGAGCCGCCAGTATTACTATTGTTTATTACTTCAGTGTGAGATTTTCTTTATTATTTGTTTGGGCTGTGACTCGGGAGTGCATTTTACTGCCTTCCTCATGACTGGCTTTAAAATATTTGATTTAAGCTGTCAGAATGCAAATAACACCAGACGTGCTCATACGTGGAGGCTCCAGGGAGGGTTTTATTGTTGGAGGGAGGAAAAAGTGAATAAGAAATGATGCTACTGACATATGAAAATGTTCTCTGTATTTACAAAAAGAAAAATAAATATTTTGAGGGGGTAAAAAAAATGAGAAAAGGAGAATGGGTACCAGGTAAAACGTCTGACAACATAACTTTCTGCTCTCTCTCTCTCTCTCTCTCTCTCTCTCTCTCTCTCTCTCTCTCTCTGTGTGTGTGTGTGTGTGTGTGTGTGTATGCCATGTATGTGTGTGTGTGAGTGTGTGAGTGTGTGTGTGTATATGTGTATGTGAGTGTGTGTGTGTGTGTGTGTGTGTGTGTGTGTGTGTGTGTGTGTGTTGTGTATGTGTAGGAACCCATTGAAGAGGGCATCGGATCTGGAACTGGAATAACAGGCTGCTATAAGCTGCCCAACATGGGTGCTGGGAACCAAACCTGGCCTCTTTGCAAGAGCAGTAAATAGCCACTGAACCATCTCTCCAGCCCCCACCCCTCTTTGAGCAGAGTCTCAGATAACCTATGTTGAGGAGTGCTCAGCCTGTGCTTCTCCTTGGCCACCTTCGAATATCTTGAAATGTCAAAGTCACCTCTGGATCCCTACCAAGCGGGCAGGGTATATCTTAGAAGTGTCCTGTTGCCCAGAGACAGAAGCAGGGCCAATTTCAGAAGGAACCAAGAGGCAAAGTGGCACTGTTAGAGTTTTCAGTGGTGTCCTTCGTAATGACAAAGGACAGTGAAGCTAATGACTACTATTCAAGACTAAACAGCTCTGATCAGTTATAGGCAGCCATTTCTCTCTGTTAATGGGGGAACAGACTCTGGGGAGCTGTCAGGCCCATGGTTAAGAATGTGCATGTTTGCCACTTCTGAGAACCCAGTATGTGATTGCTAAGACTGTGGCTGCCCAACTGGGGACTTTACAACTTTTCCAGATGAGCCAGAATCAGCCTTGAATTTGGGTATTATTGCCCCTCCCTGGTGATCAGCTTCACATGGCTTGTGACAAAATTCCTGAGAGAATCAACTTGAAGAATGGTTTATTTCAGCTGGTGGCGTGAGGGGTTTGGGTCCATAGTCCATAGTCACTGGGCTCTGTTGCTTCTGTTACTGTCGTGGAGAGAAGCATTGTGGTGGTGCAAAACTTCTCACTTTATGGTTGCCAGGAAACAGAGATGGGAGATGGGAAGGAGGGACCAGGGTAAGATCTAGTCCCCAAGGACAGACTCTCAAGGGTCCACTCTCTTCAACTCAGTCCCAAATCCTAAATTTCCACCATCACCCAGTAGTCCTTTCAGCTATGACCCATCAATGGATGATTCCATCCATGAGGTCAGATGAAGTCAGAGCCTTCTCCAAAGCCCCTCCCCTGATCATGGATGCACTGGGACCAAGACTTCAACATGTGAGTCTTTGGGGAAACACATCCACTAAACCAATGTCCAAAAGTAAAGAATTGTGAGAGACACAAGAGACATCCTAACTTTTATTATTCTATATTGTCATAATTGTTCTACTGTATTACTAGTCAGCGGCTATGTGTGCACATGTGTACACACTCTTGTGGGTATATGCATGTGTAAATGTTTGTGCACATGTGTTTGACATGTGGAGGCCAGTGTAGCAGCAGTGTCTTCCTCGTTCATTCTTCGCCTAATATTTCTTGAGGTGGTATATTTTATCCTTCTATTGCTGTGAGAAAACATCATAACCAAGGCAACTTACAGAAGGAAGAGTTTGTTTGGGAGCTTAGGGTTCAAGAGGGCAAGTGTTCATCACCATAGTGGTGGGCAGAATGCCAGCATGCAAGCATGGCATGGCACTGGAGCAGCTGTCAAGAGCTCACATCCCAACCAACAGGAAACAGAGAGCACACTGGAAATGGTGTGGGCTTTGAAACCTTGAAGCCCACTCCCAGTGACACACTTCCTCCAACAAGGCCACCCCACCCCATCCTTCCCAAACATTTCTACCAATTGGGGATCAAGTAATCAAACATATGTGCCTATGGGGACCAGTCTCATTCAAACCACCACAGATGAGGACTCTCAACTGATCCTGGAGCTCACAGGCTCCAATGAGTCCCAGGGATCCTTCTGGGACTTCGGCTATAGACACTTGATGCCACACTTAGCTTTTTATTGTTATGTGAGTGCTAGAGATATGAACTGAGGGCCTATGTTTGCTCAAAAAACACTTTACTGGCTGAGCCATCTGCCCATCATAAGTCTCAATAATTAAGGGAACAGAGTGTTTGAAGATTTCTCAATCACCAAGACAGAGGGAGGGGGGCGGGAGACTGGTAGATTCTAAACAAGTACTATACTACAGAGCCACACCCTAGTCGCTCCGGGATTCTAGGCAGGTGCTCTACCATTGAGCTGTGTCTCCAGCTCTTTTTTCTTACTTTTTATTTCGAGACCAGGTTTCACTAAGTTGCTCAGCAAGCCTTGAGTTCACTTTGTACCATAAGCAAAAAACTCATGACCCTTCTTCATCAGCCTTTGAGTAGCTATGATGATAGGCCTGGGCCATCAGTCCCAGCCTCTTCTAGAATATTTACAGGAAGAATGTTTCACTGGTGGGTAGTGGCACACACATGTAATCCCAGCACTTGGGAGGCAGAAGCAAGAAGATCTCTTGAGTTTGAGTCCAGCCTGGTCTACAGACCAAGTTCCAGGACAGCAGGGATACACAGAAAAACCCTATCTCAAAAACAAAACAAAAGAATGTTTAAGATTCCATCTCCTTGGTTCCTCCACCTAAAAGTGTCATGTACCACTCACTATGTATATGTCACTGTCTTAGAGTATGGCCACATAGTCAGGCCTGAAATCAGGTACACAGCTCTCATGAGTTGTGAAGGAGGGTATCAGTTGTTAAGCTTCAGGCCTTTTCCAAGCTAGAAAAACAAGGAGCTGGAATTAGCTAACTAACCCACACATCTCCTTCTGAATGTCTGCTGCAGCTGGGAGGGTCAGAGCTGGGTCCACTCTGGCTCTCTCTATTCCCCTCTTTCCTTTAGCTAGGCACTGTTTTATCCCTGTCCTTCTGTCCTGAAGGGCCTCCTTGTGGTTCCAAATCTTGCTGCTTGGGTTCTGCTGTATTTCTACGTTCATGCCCATGTGAATTGCAAAGTTGTTGTTTGTTTATTTAACTATTTTTAAGGTCTCACACTCACATTTCTGTGGGGATTGGAGGGTGAAGTTCACGGGGTGATAGCATCTTTGTTCAAGTATTGCCGTGTTGGTTATAACATCCATGGGGCTGATTTAACAAAATTCATAATGTATTCAGTAGTTGATGGCTTCAGCCTAATTGGACACGAATTGATAATACCATGCAGCGTTGTAATTAAATTGCAGTAAAATTATCCCATCAAATACTGTATACGTACACACACTTGCTCATGAAGCCATCAGTGGCCTTTGTTTTGTGTATGGTCAATTACATTTTCAAAATGGAATTCTCAAAAGACCCCAACAGATGAATCAAGATGGAAGGAAAAATGAAAACCACCAAGGCCTTTAGCCTCCTCTGCACTGACATGGAACCACTCAGAAAATGGTTGTTTTCCAACAATGAGAAAAATTAGTTTTCCAAGGAGGTGGTTTGGGGGCGTGATTCGTTTTCCATGTTTATTTCAGTGATCATAGGGTTATAGAAGCCCCAGGGTGACTTCAGTGCAATGAAAAGAAGTTGTTCATACATCACCATGAGGCATCCAGGCCATGCAGGAAAGAGCAAACAGAACGTCTTCCTCTTTAAAACCAGCCTCCTTAATGATGACATGCAAAGGCAGGTGTGCGTGGGAATAGAGTCTGAGGTGCAGCTCGTTAACTCTGATTACTTTTGGCTATGTGGTGAATTATTGAATCACAAGGGCATCTTCGGGTCTAAGATTTCATTCGGGGTCTGAAACACTCCTTCCAAAACTGCCCTAAGGAAATTAGGCCTGGTAACAGAGACCTGTCATGCCCCTTACTCAGGAGATTGAGGCAGGAGGATCCCAAGTTCAAGAGTAGTCTGGGCTAGTGAGCAAATCTGAGATCAGTATGGACAAATTAAGGAGACTGTTTTCAAAATTAAAGGTAAGAAGAGGACTGAGGATATAGGTCAGCAGTAGAGCCCACGCCTAGAATTCCCCAGTGAGGGGCTGGAGTATGGCTCAGTGATAGAGTACCTCCTTAGTATGTGCAAGACCATAAGGTCAATCCCTGGTGCTGCAATAAACAAATAAACCAGTAAATAACTTCTAGAAAAAGAATGAAGGAGATTTGTGAGAACAGCATGGGAAATGGAGGAACTCCCCCTCTCACCCACGGGGGTTTGGGCTGCCTTTTTATCAGCCTTTTGCTATGGTTGAGTGGAAGTTGTCCAACTCTGGAAAAGCAGAGGAGAGCAATGCCCTCATAATGAGCTGTCTGGAGTGTTCCCTCTCATTTGAGTTATGAACGCTGATTAGTTCCAGGGGGACTCCAGCCTGAGCCAGCCCCATGCTCTCCCTACTGCCCCCTAGTGGTTCACAGATAAACATTCAGTTAACTAACTCCAGCTAAGACACCTGCTGGTGGCATGGGCCAGCACTCCTGGGACTGAAGCCAGAGGCAGTCTTGGCTTCATAGCTTGTTGGGGGTGGGAGGGGCAACAAGATGGCTCAGCAGATAAAAGTACTTTCAGAGTTTGATTCCCAAGACCCATGTGGTGAAGAAGAGAGCTGACTCCTCCAAGGAGCTGTCCTCTGGCCTCCACTCTGCACCATGGCACGTGGGGGCCCACACACATACACACATTCCCACAAAAGAAAATGAATACAAACATAATAAAAATGAGCTTTAAAAGGCTGGCAGAATTAACGTCAACAAAAGTAACATATATGTACATATCTATGTGGATACAGTTGTATGGATTAGAGGTGTAGCTCGGTGGTAAAGTTTTTGCCTATAATTACAAGATCCTGGTTCCATTTCCAGCACTAAAAAATAAATATGTAGAGGGTAGAAAGATGTCTCATAGTTAAGAGTATTTCCTGCTCTTCCAAAGAACCCGGGTTCCGTTCTCAGGTTCCATGTTTTCAGGTTGCTGGCTCACAACCGTTTGTAATTCTGGCTCTAGGGGACCAGCATCCTCTCCTGACCTCTGAGGATATCTGCACACACAGCACAGAGAGAGAGAGAGAGAGAGAGAGAGAGAGAGAGAGAGAGAGAGAGAGAATGACAGAGACAAACAGAGACAGGGAGACACACAGAGAGAAATAAAAATAAAATAAATCTTTTAAAACCATAAATCCAGTAAGACCCACAGTGGTAAGTTCAAGGGCTTCCACAGCCCTCCTACAGCTTCTGTTAGTCACTCAAATGACTCACAAGCTGCCGAGATTGCTCAACATCAGCATGTGTCAGTGTGATGTAGTCACCCATCACTCCTGTGGTTGACACCGGCAGGAATACGATCACTGTATCATGGGGCCAGAGCTTCGGTGTGGTGGGCCTATGTGCTCTGACCAGGCAGTCCCTGAACACTGAAAGGACAATATTTCTTGCCCCTAGAACAGTTGCAACTATCAGGAATGGGGCTCCTAGTTACTTAATCATCTTTCTTTTGGCTTTTGTTGTTACTTGGTTTAGTTTGAGGTTTATTTTTTAATTAATTTTTTATTTGAAAATTATTTTTCATTTTACATACCAACCCCAGTTCCCCCTCCATCCCCTCTCCAGTCCCCCCACTCTTCACCCTTCCCACCCTTATTCACTCCTCAGTGGGAGTAAGGCCTTACTTGAGGTGTCCAAAGTCTGGCATACCAAGTTAAGGCAGGTCCAAGCCCCTTCCCCCTGTATCAAGGCTTAGCAAGGTATCCCAGCATAGGGAATGGGCTCCAAAAATCCAGTTCATGCCCCTGGGTTAGGTCCTGGTGCCAGTGCCCAGGCCTCCCCCATCAGATGAAGTTACATAACTGTCACCCACATTCAGAGGGTCCAATTTGGTTCCATGCAGGCTCCCCAGCTGTCAGTCCACAGTCCATGACCTCCCACTAGCTCAGGTCATCTGTCTCTGTGGTTTTCCCCATCATGGTCTTGACCCCTCCTTTTTTTATATGATCCCTCCTCCCTCTCTTCATCTCCAGGAGCTCAGCCCAGTGCTTGGCTGTTGGTCACTGCAACTGCTTCCATCAGTTACTGGATGTAGGTTCTATGATGACAATTAAGGCAGTCACTAATCTGATTAAAGGGGAAGGCCAGTTCAGAGACCTTCTCCCTTACTGCTAGGAGTCTTAGCTGGAGTCATCCTTGTGGATTCCTGAGAATTTCTCTAGCCCTGGGATTCTCTGTAACCCCCTATTGAGGTTTATTTTTGTATATGTGGGTGTGTGCACGTGAGTGCAAGTGCTGGGGGAGACCAGAAGAGGGAACTGGAGCCCTTGGAGCTGAAGTTACAGAGGTTGCAAGGCACCCAGTGTGGGTGCTGGACAATGAACGGGGCCTCTGCAAGAGCAGCAAGTGCTCTTAACCACCGAGTCATGGCTCCAGCCCTCTTGTTTTGTTCTTAGATTCTCTGTCCCATGTAGCCAAGCTTGACTATGAACTCAAGAAAGATCTGATCCTGTGCTCCTGTCCTCCTGCCTCCACCTCCCAAACACTACAATTACAGGCATGAGCTGTCATGCCTGGCTTTCTTTTGTTTTTTGAGCTTTGTATCTTACATGGGCAACACACACACACAATCACACACACACACAATCACACACACACACACAATCACACACACTGAAGTCTAGAAGTGGTCAGAGGCCAGGAAGAAAACCAAGAGAAGGTCACCTTTCACCGCTATCTTAACTGCAAGTTAATCCTGGATCCTCCTGCATTGTCCTCTCTCTCTCCCCATCCACTCAGCATGCATTCATTTTTTAGTGCTGCTGAAGCAGAATAGTACAAGCTTAGAGGCAGGTGGGACTAAAACAATAGAAATCCATCATCTCATAGCCCTGAGGAACTGAAATCCAAGATTAATGCATCAGCCTTGAAGGATGGAGCCTACTACACCAAGCCGTGTTCCCAAATGCACCTTGTGGTCCAGTAACTCCAAGGTTCACAACTTTCTCCCTGTAGACACCATAGTTTTTTATTTGTTTTTCTTTTGTCTATGTTTTTATGTCTGCCACACATGTATGGATGCCCTCAGAGGCTAGAAGAGGATATTGGATTCCTTGGAGTTGGAGTTACAGGGGGTTGCGAGCTGCCTGAAATGGGTGCTGGGAACTGAACCCAGGTCCTTTGCAAGAACAGCAATAAGTCTTAACTGCTGAGCCATCGTCATACCTATTTCATCCAAATGTCTACCTTCGTTCTACTGCCTTTGTTAAAAACAAAACAAACAAAAACAAAAAACTTTTTCTTTGTGTATGTACGTGTGTGTGTGTGTGTGTGTGTGTGTGCACGCGCGAATGTCTGTGTACTTCCGGGTGCCAGAGGTCGACCTTGGGTGTCATTCCTCAGAACACTGTCAATCTTGTTTCTTTGAGGCAGGGTCTCTCATTGCCTACTTTGTCAAGTAGGCTGAGACTGGCTGGGAGAGCTCCAGGGAGCCTCTTGTCTCTGCCACCCCAACTCTGAGATTACAAGTATGCACAATCTGGCTTTTTTATGTAGGTTCTGGGAATCAAAATCAAGTCTTCATGCTTGCACGGTGAGCATTTTCCTGACCAAACTGTCTCCCTAACCAGTTTTTAAATCTCTTTTGAATCTCACTATGTAACCCATACTGGCCTGAGAATCACAGCCCCCTTGCCTCAGCCTCTCACATATTAGGATGATAGGCGTACGCCATTGTGCCCAGGTCAGTGTCCTCTTTTAATGAGGACACCAGTGAGATTAGCCTGGGCCTGCCTGAATAGCATTACTGTAGATATCTAAAGACAAGTCTATGAGATCACACATACCAAGGCACTGGGATACAGGGTTTTGGCATCTGAATTTAGAATGATGACTGAACCCCACACATGGCAGTCTATGGACATGGTAACCTCCTTCTCTAAAGAAGCTCCAGGCCTTCTACCATGAAACTGTGTCAGCTCAAGGTCACTTTGTCCCCTCAAGACTGTTCTAAGGCTGGGGCAGTCAGTAAAGTGTTTGTTATGCAAGAATGAGGACCTGAGTTCAAACCCCAGAACCTACTATTTTAAAACAAAATACAGGTGCGGTGATATACACACCTGTAACCCCAGCTCCTGGGAGGAAGATGCAAGTAGATCGCTGGGGCTCCTAGGTCACACACAAACAAAAACAGTTCTGATCTGTCTGTGGAGAGGCAGCCCCCCCCCCAGATACTACCACAGGGCTTTATCTAGGCCATTGTCACAGATGGTGCCTCTCCAAGCTACATTTTAATACCTTCTCAAGGGCCCCACTCCTCACCTCTCCTCAGTTCAAAGTCTTATGTAATCAGGGGCTCATCAGCTGCCATCTGGGAGAGAGGGAGAAAGGGAGAGAGGGAAAGAGGGAGGGAGGGAGAGAGGGAGGGAGAAAGGGAGAAAGGGAGAAAGGGAGAGAAGGAGGAAGGTGTCTTTAATCTCTGAGCTCTGGATCTAGAGGGTGGCTATTGGGGGTTTGTGGGTAGGGCAAGGAAAAAAATCCCAGGTGGCAAGTACTGCTTCTGGGCTGGGACTGAAGACACAGCCACAGAGTGTTGTTATGCAACCAGCAAAATAAAGTGCTCGAAGCCAGTGGGGTAGTTGTGCTTGTTATATGAACATGTAAGTGTCCACAGGTGTGTAAGGGTGTGTGTGTGTGTGTGTGTGTGTGTGTGTGTGTGTGTGTGTGTAGATCAGGGAATGATATAAGATGTCCTAGTCAGTCACCCTCTGCCTGGGGCTCATGGATTCAGTAACAGTGGTTAACCAGCAAACCTCAGGACTCTCCCTGTCCCTATCCCCGTCCCCTCCTCCAGTGCTGTGGTTTCAGACTCATGCCACCACACCAGGCTTTTGACACAGGTTCTGGGTATCAAACTTGGGCTTTGTGCTTCTCTAACAAGGCCTTTACCCACTGAGCCATCTCTCCAGCCCCACTGCTGTCTTTAGGCAGGACCTTTCCCCTAAGTGATTTAGAAGGTTCTAGCTGGCACAGCCCCAGAGGTAGATTGTCCCTCCCTCCCATCTCACCACGCAGAACGGATAACCCACAGACAGCCTTCACTTGCACAGGCAACAGCTTGGAAGGGCCAGGAACTACACCACATCTGTTCCCAACACAAACCTAAAGAGCATTTAATTGTGTTCCCCTAACGCCCCACATTCATTTATCTCCTGACAAATTGTGGACTCATATCTAAATTAAGTTAGAGAAAACCAGACTGTCGATTTTCAATCAAAGGCAAACAAGTTTAGTTCTCATGCTTCAGAAGTCGGGCTTCTCTGGTACAAAGGCTCCTTCGAGACTGAGGGCCCTGAGGACTTGTCCTGAGGACTAGGGATCAGTTTGCACAGCAGGTTAAGTCTGGCAGAGATAGGGCTGTGTGAGGTACACTGTTGCAGTCAATCTGTCAGGCTTTTTTTTTTTTTTTTTTTTTAACAAACACACTCATGTGTACATGCATACGTACTTACACACCTGCGGACCCTTACATGTTCATATAACACACACAGCTTTCCCACTGGCTGTGAGCTTTTGATTTTGCTGATTTTTTGTTTTTAAAGGAACTGCTATACCAAGTCAGGAGCAGATGTGCTTCTGGGGGACCCTGGTTAGCAGCTGGTCTGAATTGGGTATGAGAGACTCCAGTATACAGTAAAAAGTTACCTGCCTTACCCAACAGGGTCTTCAGAATGTAATTAGGGGCTGGGGAGATGGCTTAGATGGCAAAATGCCTGCCAAGCAAGCATGGGGACCTGAGTTTGGATCCTCAGTGAAAATCAGGCATATTGGCATGTGTCTGCTCCTGCACTGGGGGAGTGGAGACAAGCCCTGGAGCTCATTGGCCAGGAGTCTAAGCCAATCAATGAGCTTCAGGTTCAATGAGAGATCCCGCCTCAAAACTAAGGTGGAGGGGCTGGAGAGCTGGCAAGTGCTGCTCTTACAGAGGAAGGACCTGAGTGTGGTTCCCAGAACCTACATCAGGGGCCTCTCAGCTGCCTGTGATGCCAGCTTCAAGAGATCCTACACCCTCTCCTGGACTCCACAGTCACATACACACACATACGTATAATTTAAAAATAAAGATAAAATCTTTTAAACAAAAAATAAGATGGGGAATGACAGAGGAAGATATCCAACATCAATCCCTAACTCTACACACATACACCATGGGCATTCATTCACAAACACATACATGCACACACAAAAAACCTACCACAATTATCACATGTCCATGATGCAGAGAGGGTTTGCACTTGACCTAACCCTGAACCCATCATCTCGTTCTTTTGCACAAAAATCCCTAAGATGTGTACATTATGACCACCACCTTGCAAAAGAGGGAACAAAGACTCTCAGAGAGCATAAGGAACTTGTCTAACGTCAAGAGCGGACCTGAGGTCCACACAGTATTCTGCCAGAGTCCCAACCTGGGTCCACCAGGGCTCACAGCTTCTGCTGTGACTCGTGTTCTTTCTCTACAGATCTGGAGTGGAGGTGGGGGTTGATCTGTCTCAGTTCCCTGGGCTATGGGGATTGCAGTGACTGAGAATCCCTGAACAGACAACGAGGACACTCTAATTTCTGTGACTCATCCTCCACTGGGACTTTTGATAGCAACCATGCAAATTCTCCAACCGAGAGTAGGGTGTGTGGCTCAGTGGTAGAGCCTCTGCCTAGAATCTCCCAGTGAGGAGCTGGGGTGTGGCTCAGTGGCAGAGCACCTGCCTAGAATCCCCCAGTGAGGGGCTGGGGTGTGGCTCAGTTGTAGAGCACCTGCCTAGAATAAGAGAATCCCTGAGTTCTATCCCAGTACTGGGAAGAATCTATCTCCAAATACAATCACATTCTAAAGTAACAGAAGTTCGGAGTTGAACAACATGTAAATTTGGGGGATACAATTCAACCTATAAACCCTCCACAGAAAGATCTTCCTGAGCCAGCCCTCATGCTACCTTCCTACCCTTAGGTGCTGAAGTAGCTTTGGTACCCACTGACACACCCTGACCTCCTCCTTCTGGCCTCCTCCCCACCCTCTGGAAGTCACCCAGAAGGGAGCAGGGGTCCCACACTATTTCCACACTACCATCTGCAGTACCTAGGACAGCATCAGACATACAGCAGGCACTCAGCAGTTGCTGAAGGGATGACTTTGTGGCTGCTCTCAGCTGGCTTCACCCTGGGGGCTACAATCTTCTGGGGAGAGAGAACAGCCTCCCAGCATGCAAAGTGCTCAGGCAAGGACACAGGGAAGGCAGCAGATGACAGTATTATCTGCCCTGCTATAGAACTGCAAAGGGCAAAGACAGAGCAGGGAGACAGCAGTAGCACAAGGAGCTAAAGTCAGAGGTGGAAGGCCACTGAGATACAGCCGTTCTAAGGTATTGAAGCAGGGGTGGCTGTTGTGGGGACCACAATGCCCCATTTAGGTCTTTGGAAGAGTTTCTGATGGGCCCCTGAAAGGAGCCTCCCACTTGGAGGTATATGGCATAGTTGAGAGCCTTCTTCCTTTCCCACAGAAAGCTCAGCCTCCCCGTCCCATGCTCTGAAGACGAGAAGAGATGCCCAGAATTTCAACAAAATCAAAAGCAGTGCATGCAAAACAGCTCATCAGCAAATAGGTGCCTGGCGGGTGCTGTCGTTCTTCCCCTACCCCATTCCCAAATCCACATCGATGAGGCATCGCCCATCCACAGGGAGATGGAGGTTCTCACAACCACCCCACCCCACCCCCCACCGCGCAGCCAGGGACCCCAGCCCTCCCTGGTGCTCACCGAGGCCTTTTCTCCCAGGGTGCAACGCTTCCTCAACCTGCTTTTTAATTAATCTTCTCTCGCCCGTGCTGTGCAGTTTCAACAGTGCCTGAGACCCTTTCAGTGGTGGATGTCACTGCTCCCCAGGAGCATCCCAGTAGGAGCCCTGTGCCTGCATGCCTTAATTAGGCAAGTTAATTACTTGCCAACTTGAAGGGCTGATCAGACCTCTGCAGGAAGCACACCTCCCAGGGCTGTTCTGGATTCTCACAGACCCAGGATATCCCTGGCTCCACAGGGCACACAACTGAGGAGGGGTATTTGAACACCCCACAATCCCACATTTATCATCTAATCAAGAAATCCAGCCGAAAAAATGTGATCGAACATGCCTGTAGTCCCAACATTCAGGAGACTGAGACAAAAGGAGTGTGGGTTCAAAGACAGTCTGGGCTGTGTAGAGGAACCCTGACTTTAAAATAATAACTTAAATAGACAAAGAAATCCAGGCATAGAATAGCAAAAGTTTTTGAAATGAGGAAATGGCTCAGTGGTAGAGCACCTGCCTAGAATCCCCCAGTGAAGGGCTGGGGTGTGACTCAGTGGTAGGGCACCTGATTAGAATGCCCTAGTAAGAGGCTGGAGTGTGGCTTAGTGGTAGAACACCTACCTAGAATCTCCCAGTGAGGGGCTGGGAACATGGTTCAGAGGCCTGCCTAGAGTCTACCATTGTGGAGCTGGAAGTGTTGCCCAGTGGGTAGAGCATTTGGCCGTCATGAACAAGGCCTTGGGTTCAGTCCCCAACATGGCCAAAGAAAAGTTTTTAATCGAGGTGGGGATTTTCATAAAACTCCAGACACAAGTGGGAAGTTAGTTTGTTCTAGAAATAGTCCCCACATCAAACACCTCCTTTGCCTGCAGGAATGTCCCTTGTGGCTCTCTCTGTGTGCAGGCCAATGTTGGAGGCAGTGGTCACTGAGATACTCACACACAGCCCAGGAACCAACTCCCCTGGCTTTGGCTCAGATCCCAGACTCCATCCCTATATTTTCACCTACCCAGAAGGTTTGGTCCTAGCCCAGGACAGGACCTGGGGGCGTCCTTCAATAATCAGGACCAGCATGGTCACCATCCCCAAGGCTTAAACATGTCTCATAACAAATTCTCTTTCATGCCAGTTTACCAGAGTTCTCTTGGAAAGATAGCGCCCCCACATCACATATGAACAAACTGACCTATAAAAGGGAAGTGTGAAGCTAGAGCTTCTCAACCTGTGGTTCACAACCCCTTTGGGGGTTGAATGACCCTTTCACAGGTGTCACCTACGACCATTGGAAAACACAGACATTAACACTATGATTCATAACAGCAGCAAAGTTGCAGCTATGCAGTAGCAATGAAAATAAATTTATGGTTGGGGTCACAGCCACATGAGGAACTGCATTAAAGGGTCACAGCATCAGAAGGTTGAGAACCACTGAGCTGGAAAGAAGGTTCAGTGGTTAAGAGCACTTGCTGGTCTTCCAGCAGACCTGAGATTGGTTCCCTGCACTGACATTGGACAGCTCACAACTGCTCATAACTCTCCTCCAGAGGATCTGATGCCTCTGCAGGCACCTGAACATGTATGTACATCACAAATACACACACACACACACACACACACACACACACACACACACACACACACACACAGTTGTTTTTTTTTTAAGGAAAATGTATTGGTTATCCTCCTGCCTCCACTCTGGAGTGTCAGACGTACAGGTTTGTGTCTCTACACCTTGCTGGGAATTATTTTGGATGCTTGTAGGTTTCAGGTATCTGTGTGAACACTGAAGCAGAGAAATTCAAAGGGCAATTGTGGGTGTGACTCTGAAGTTTAAGAGGAGTCTAGCCTGGAGACAGAAATCCAGGGGTTATTGATAAAGTGATGGTTTGAAAGCTAGTAGACCAGAGAATTAGCACAGGTCCAAGGTCTGAGCTGTGATATCCAACCACAAGAGACTACCAGGGAGATGGGGAGAGATCCTGGGGGCACCAACCAATGGGGTAGGAGGCTAAGCAGGAGACATGGGGTCCAGCAAACCCAGGGAAAGGTCCCCCCCAAAAAAAGATGGAATAAGCAATTGTGTCTGCCTGTGTTGAGTTGGCTGAGAACTAGTCTTGACCTTGGAGGCTGTGGGAATCTTATGTGCGCAGTTAGTGTGGAATCAGTCAGGAAAACCTACCAGGGAGGCAAGCTGCGGCTGCGGAGGACTTGGGTGTGGAGTCGTCACAAGTAGAGCAGCCAAGCTGGCGGTGGCTGGAGTAAGATGGGGGTTGAGGGAAAGGAATTTTTAAAATTTTTTTGTTTTGTTTTGTTTTATTTTTGAGACTTGGTTTCACTATATAGTCCAGGCTAGTCTCCAACTCATGATCCTCCCATCTCAGCCTTCTGAGTGCTGGGATTACAGGCCTGTACCACCACACACACACCCAGTTACAGAGGGGTTTTGTGGTTGTTTTTTTTTCTTTTTTTCTTTTGGTTTTTTAAGATGAGAGGAACAGTGACATCATTTCTCAAACAGGGACAGAGTAAAAAGAACGGGTGTATTGCTGATGCAAAATCGTGCCCGTTAAGTCTCACATCCCAGGGGGCTTTTACCAAATCCAGAAGGTATCAGGCAGCCCACCAGCTCCCAAGGCCACCCCCAGACAGATGTCATTGCTCTCCTAACCATGACTGTGTAAGGTAGATGCCAGGCCTGGCAACTAGCTCCTGCCCCCTCCCTCCCCCTCCCTAGCTGAATAATTTAGGTTCTATTCTAAGTTAAAACCAAATAAAGCAATTTAGAATGACTAATTCCTAGTGGAATTTATATTCCCCAAATGCCTTGCTGGTAACAATACTGGGAGCCATTTGTCCCTTTTATTTTAGCTGTGTGGCTTCTGGAAGGTGCTCCCAGCCTGGGGTGGCCTTGTTTCCAGTCCCAGAAGCAAGACAGTCACGAGTAAGACTCTCAACATTTCCCCGCCTCCTTTTCTTTTTTTTTTCTTTTTTTTTTTTTTTTTTTTTTTTTTGACAGCATTACACATAGCCCAGGCTGGCCTTGAATTATTATGTGACTAGGGACGACTTTGAACTCCTGCTCCTCCTGTTCTTGTTTCCTTTCAGTTGTGGTGATAAAACACTCTGTCCAAGAGCAATTTAGGGGAGAGAAAGGCTTATTTGGCTTATATTTCCAGATCGTAGTTCATCACTAAGGAAAGTTGTAACAGGAACTCAAGTAGGAACTTGAAGCAGCAGCTATAGGGAAAGCTGTTTGCTGACCTATGCTTTCTTATACAGTCCAGGACCACTTGCCTGGGCATGGGACCACCCTCTGTGAGCTGGGCCCTCCTTTGTCAATTAGCAGTCACAACAACACCTCACAGACATGGGCCAATCTAATCTGAGCAAACTCTCAAGTGTGATTTCCTTGTGAAGTGACTGTAGGTATGTCAAGTTAAGTAGGTATGTCAATGTTCCAGTGCTGGGATTGCAGGCAGATCCCACCACACCAGGATTCCTTTCTCTTCATTGACTCCCCTCAGCCCCAGCCTCCAGCAGGGCATACAGTAATATAGCTCCCAGCAGAAGGGACCAGCGCACAAGGTCACCTCAGCGCCTTACAGTTGCAGAGATGGAGGAGAGTGGTGAGCCAAAACAGTTAGGGGTCTCTCACGAGAGAGAGTGCTGCACACACAGGTCCCCCAGGGCTTTGGGAAGGAGGCATGAAGCATCAAGTTACCCTGCTGCAGGGGACTGACAGCAAATGCATGAAAAGCATTGTTCTTGTGCGAAAACATGACGGGACCAGGAGAGTCAAGGGAAAAAGGTGTCTGGTGGCTGCAAAGGCCCTGAGGTCAACATGCTGTATGTGTTCAAACAACAAGGAGCAGAGTGGGACCTTTAATCCCTGAACTTGGCAGGCAAAGGCAGGCAGGCTAGCCTACATAGAAAGTTCCAGTATATCCAAGGCTACATAGAAAGACCCTGTTTCAGAGAGAGAGAGAGAGAGAGAGAGAGAGAGAGAGAGAGAGAGAGAGAAACAACTCAAATGTTATGATAAATTTTTCCACCAAAAGCTGCCTGAGCCTCACTGCCACGTGTGAGCTTTACGCCAGCCACCCGCCCGAGTTAGACCCAAATGAATACATGTACAATGCTGCTTGGCCAATGACTAGGATTCTCATCTGCTAGCTCAGTCTTAATTATCATAAATCTATATATTTTATAAGACTTATCTTATCGGACGCCTTGTTGGCGTCCCTCCACTGTGGCCAGTGGATCACATTGTGCCGCTGGAGCAGGAGCGGAGGGGAAAAGAGACATACTTCCTGTTTCTCCTTCACTTAAATATGAGTCTCCTTGCTATGTCACTTTCTGCCTGGATCATCACTTCTCTACTACATTTCCCAGAATCCTCTTTGACTTTTAGTCCCTTCTAACTCGCTGTCTCATTGGCCAAACAGTATTTTATTTAACTATCAATAAGATAAGCATACACAGTACATTCCCCATCACTCAAACCAAAAACAAACTTTGCAAACAAATAAACAAGTAGACCAGAAGGGATTCTGCGGGGCATAGGGCTCAGGTCACGCCATGTTACCCTCAGCCCAGCATTTAGCCTAGAGCTTTACTGGTGGAAGGTACTGGATGGAGGAGAGGAGAAAAGGGGTATACATGGGAGAGATGACCACTGTTTGACTGGGTCAGGCTAGGGCTCTGATATCATGTCCTGCTGCAACATTGACTATTAAGGATTGTCTTAGTTAAGTTTCAGTTGCTGCGATAAAACACCATGACCAAAAGTATCCTGGCAGGAGAGAGTTTATTTGGTTTATAGGTTACAGTCCATCATGGAGGCAAGCCAGAGCAGGAACTCAAGACAAGAACCTGGAGGCAGGAACTGAAGCAGATCATGGAGGAACACAGCTTACTGGCTGGTTTCCCATGGCCTGCTAGGGCTACCTCAGGGGTGGCACCTCCCACAATGGGCTAGCTAGGCCCTCCGATATCAATCATTAATCAAGAACCTATTCTGCAGACTTGCCTACAGGCAATTTGGTGTAGGCATTTTCACAGTTGAGGTTTCTCTTGTATGGAGCTGACAAAAAGAAAAAAGAAAGAAAGGAAGAAAGAAAAATAGAAAGAAAGAAAGAAAGAAAGAAAGAAAGAAAGAAAGAAAGAAAGAAGAAAGAAAAAAAAGAAAGAAAAAGGAAAAAGAAAACCTAAGGTTAGTTGGACAAGGATGGTTGTGCTGCCTTCCTGCTGGGTCCCCTTGAAGCTGTCAATGGCTATGCATCAGATTCCCCATGACAAATCCAAGCTGGTTGTTATGGGTCTGCCTTGCACACTGCTCCCTCACTTATAGCAGAGGGCTTTGTCCTCCCCCGCAGTGCAGGCCTCTAGCTGACAGGCTGGGTAAAAAGTTCTGGGTCGGAAGAAGCAACAGACAGAGTTCACCGTTAAAATGAGAGAAACCGGAAACTGGAGTAGGAGAAACTGGAAGCTAAAGTAGAAGAAACTGAAATATCAAGCGGGAGGAAAAGCTCTGAGGAAAGCACTCAAGGGAAGTGACTCTCTCCAGGTGCCTGTGGGGTGGGTGTTTCTTCCAAATGAGACTGAAAGAGGGGTTTGTGTTTCCTGAGGCTGAAATAGGGGCCTACAGCCCTGCTACCGTCAGCAGCAGGCTCTGAGGTCAGCTGGACACTCCTCCATGCTGCGGGGCAAGCAGGAACTTAACACATGGACTCTGGAGGTTTCCACTGGACCTGTGTACAGGTTTTCTCACCCCTTCTTGGGAGAAGCAGAGCCCCAGGGGTCACAAAATGTTAGACACTTACTGTATGCCAGACAACCCACACAGGTCTCCTCATTCATTCTTGCTTTGGAAAGTAGCATTTCCCTTCCAGTTCACAGACAGGGACCTTTCAGAGACATTCATGGCTAGCAGAAGGTCACACCGCATAGGAATGGATTGAAATTCAAAGGGAGGGCTACCTGGATTCTAGCAGTTGCTACCAGCTCACATTGTATGATGTCATTTCCTGACTTCTGTGAATTGGCTCTCTTAAAGCTTGTCTCTATGGAAGAAAGCGCTTTGAACAGCTAATTCTCCCAGACTCCAGGGATCAAAAGGGCTTCAGTCAGTCTTCCTACTGTCAGGTTTCCCAGAATGAATCCGAAGGATTAAATTTATTGTGTTGTAAGCGACTTTCGCAGTATCCCAATAAAGGGACCTGATTTATGGCTAACACATTATTTTAAATACATTGGCAAATGATAAAGATCGGTCCTGAAAATCCGCCGCTGGAGAAGCTGTATTGCCAGAAGAGGAGAGCCAGCGAGATTAGATACTGCATTAAAAGATAGAGTGATGGATTAGGCCCCAAAGCGCAAATTTAGTGTGACTTTCCAGAAAAAAAAGTTGGGGGGCAGTAAATCCAGCGTGACAACGTGTGTACCGTGTACCAGTATTTGTCACTTTTATTACACTTTGTTCAGAAGTTGTAGATGGGTCATTATTTTAAAAACAAAACAAAAAAAAAACCACCCATACAATGCTCAATAAAACTTAGGAATGAGCGTCCTCTGTGTAAGGATTCAGGTTGAAACTCTAAATCCGAGTCACTGTGTCAGATCACAGAACATTACGTAATGGAAGCTCCTTCCCCTTATGTCCATAAAACATTCCAAGGCCAGAGAATGGAAAATCCCCTAACACTGCCTCTGAAGGCAGGTGTCACATCCATCATTCAAGTGACTTCTACAAAGGAGGGCGGAAGCAGGCAGGCGCACTGATTCTTCACCACCTAGGTCAGAAGTCCCTTATCTTGCTCAGACATCCTGGAGTGAATTGGATTGCTGTTCCCAGCTGTCCCTTCTTGTAACCAGGTAGCTTCTGTGCTTTGTCTGCCCTGGGCCTTGCAATGCTTTCTTACCTGGGGTGGGTATGTGTTGATGTTACCGGTGGCCCTGTGGCTTGCTCCACCCAGCACATGTGCTGTAAGCACAGATTGAAAGCATTGTTTATAGCCCTGGAAGGGTGAAGAAACCTGGAGGGCCCATGCTACAGATGCAGCCCAGAAAGGCCGAGCCCAGAAATGCCTCAGCTGGCCCATAGAATATGTGAGATAAATGAAGACCGCCGAAAGTCACTGGCATCTTTTGCTATACCACATGATTGCAAGAAAGCTTGACTTGGGGTCACAAGATGTAGTGGCTTGATGGAGTTTAGATTAGAAATCTTGAATGGAGGGAAGGAGGGGTGGATGGATTCATACATGAATTCATGGGTAGATGCATGGGTTGGTGGACAGATTCATACACAGATGGATGGTGTATACATGGGCAGGTGGATAGATGAGTGGGTTCATGGAAGGAGTACATGGATGAATGAATGAATGAATGAATGAATGAATGAATGAATGGAGAGATGAATGCATGGATGTGCAGGTGGACGAATGAACTTGCCCTCTCATCCTGTCTCCTCAGGAGGGGATGGTATTGCAGGCAGTGAGGGTTTTGACAGAGGATGGTGTCCCAGAATGGGGTCTCTTGTACATGAGTAGGCTGCTTATCTCACATCTCCTTCAGCCTCTGGTCTCATCTCTAGTTGGAGCCGCTACATTCACCCATCTCTTCCAGGTTTGCAAATTACCCTCTAAAGAGCCCTCCATTAAAGCCTTGCTTGTCAGCCTGTGACCCCATGGGAAGACAGTGGGACATTTAAGAAATGGAGCCTAGTGAGAAGAAGTTAAGTTATTGAAAGCATGGCTTGTAAGGGGGTGGGGTACTGGTTCCTCAGCATCTTCCAATTCTCAAATGTCCTGTGAGGTGACCTGTGTCTTCTTTGTGATATACTGGGCCACCACAGGTCCAAAACAGGAGAGCCAAGCAACCATTGACAGAAACCTCTGAAATGAAACTGAACCAAAACAAAACCTTTTTTTTTTGGCTTATAAATTGATTGTTCCAAGTTATTTTGTCACGGAAATGGAAATCCAGGTAACACACGCTGCTTTCCCTCTCGTGCTTCCTTTCATGGACGCCCCTGTAGGGGAGGGTTAGCATGGAATAAGGATCTTTGTTGACCTGCCCATTAGGATCTCCACCCTACTCCCCCTCCTCTAAAAATAGGCCTTTTCCTATATTGCTGGGGTATGAATAAGATGATAGAACCTTCTGGAGGAAAATTTGATCAGATCTAACAAAGCTATGTGCATTTCCCCATAGTCCAACAACCCCAAGCCTAAGACTCCACCCTGAAGGTACAGTTCCTACAGTACTGATTTGACACACACAGGGCAAGCCAGTATCCCTAGGAAGGTATCTGGATGGATGATGCTACACCCACACCATGGACCCTATGAAATTAACTTGTTAAAAAGAAAACAAACAAACAAGCAAAGCCCTGAAGCTGTTCATACTCTGGTAGGGGTTGTGCTGCTCTGTTGTTGTTTTTGTTTGTCTGTCATTTTGTTTTGTCATCTTGACACAAGGTAGATGATCTTTAGTGAGGGAACCTCGGTTGAGAAGATGCCTCCATCAGGTTGGCCTATGGTGCATTTTGTCGATTGAGAGGACACAGCCCACAGTGGGCAGAGCCTGGGCTGTGTAAGAAAGCAGGCTGAGCAAGCCACTAAGTAGCACTCCTCCACGGCCTCTGCTTCAATTCTTGCCTCAAGGTTCCTACCCTGCAAGAGTTCCTGCCTTGCCTTGATGATGGACTGTAAGCTGTAAGCCAAATAAGCAGCCTCCCCCACGTTGTTTTTGGTCATGCTGTTTTATCACAGCAATAGAAAGCAAACTAAGTCAGGGATGCTTTGCAAAATGTCATGTTAGGTGAAAAAAAAAAACAAGATATGAAAAAGTCTTTACTATGGGGCTACATTTTGTATAAGAAAGAAGGAAGCTAGGCATGGTGGTGAGTGGTATTACAGGCAGGAAGTGCAATCACTTCCTGAGGAGATAGGACGAGAAGGCAGGTGCATTCGTTCATCCGTTCATCTGTACACCTATGCGTCCGTGTGTCCATTCATTCATCCATACATAATCCCAGCACTCTGGAGGTTGAGACAGGAAGATCTCAAGTTTCAAGCCAAAATAGTGTATGTAGTGAGTTCTGAACTAACTGGGCAGCATAGCAAGATCAAAACAAAATAAAAGAGAGAAGAAAGAAAATAAGAGAGGAGGGAGGGGACATCCGACCTACGGCCTTGATGAGGAGGGAAGATAAAGAAATGTAAAACACACCTGCTGGATTTGTTTGTTTGCTTGTTTGTTTGTTTTTTGAGACAGGGTTTCTCTATATAATAGCCCTAGCTTTCTTGGAACTCAATTGTAGACTAGGCTGGCCTCGAACTTAGAGATCAACCAGCAGAGTGCTGGGATTAAAGGAATGTACCACCACCACCTGGTTACCTGCTGGATTTTTTACAAATAGAAATAGAAGAATAAGCATCACAATTAATGAAATCAGCTAGGTGTGGTGGTACTGAGATTTAATCCCAGCACTCAGAAGGCAAAGTTCAATGTTAGCCTGGTCTACATAGTAAGATCCAGGACAGCCAGGGCCACACAGAGAAAACCTGTCTTGAAAAACAAACAAACCAACAAAATAATAAGAGAAAATAATGAAATCAAGAGTCAGTAGTGTGTGTGTGTGTGTGTGTGTGTGTGTACCTACCTCATCTCTCTCTCTCTCTCTCTCTCTCTCTCTCTCTCTCTCTCTCTCTCTCTCCCTCTCCCTCTCCCTCTCTCCCTCTTTCTCTCCCTCTCTCTCTCTCTGTGCCTACCTCCTCTCTCTCTCCCTCTCTCTCCCTCTCTTTCTCCCTCTCTCTCTCTGTGTACCTGCCTCCTCTCTCTCTCTCTCTCTCTCTCTCTCTCTCTTTCTCTCTCTGTGTGTGTGTGTGCGTGCATGCGTGCGTGCGTGCGTGCGTGCGTGTGTGTGTGTGTGTGTGTGTGTGTGTGTGTGTGCAGGTGCACATGTGTATGCAAGTGTGGGTACGTTTGGAGGGCAGACTTCTATCTCCGGTGCCATTTCTCAGGTCACCATCCACTTTGGTTTATGAGACACTACCTCTCTCTGGCTTGAAGCACATCAATTTGACTAGGCTAGCTGGCTAGGAAGACCCGGAGATCCTCCTGTCTCCCACCCCCCAGAACTGGAATTGCAAGCACATGCTAACCAACCTTAGCTGGCTTTCTTGCTTTATTTGTTTGTTTGCTTATTAGCAGTTCTGCAGCTCACACTGGGGTCCTTGTATCAGCACAACA
The DNA here is from genome assembly GCF_003668045.3 of Cricetulus griseus. NCBI lineage: Eukaryota > Metazoa > Chordata > Mammalia > Rodentia > Cricetidae > Cricetulus > Cricetulus griseus. The sequence continues at coordinate 81,064,489 of NC_048597.1, forward strand.
AGGCCTTTACCAACTGAGTTATTCCCCAGAATCAGGTACTTTTCTGATGTTACCTTTTTGCTTTTCTGTCAGAAAATTAATTCCATGGGGCTGGAGAGATGGCTTCACAGTTAAGAGCACAAATTGCTCTTGCAGAAGATCTGGGTCCTGTTCTCAGCACCTACACAAGGCAGCTCACAACCACCTGTCATTCTAATGCCAGGAGATCTGATGCCCTTTCCCAACCCCCTATAAATAATCTCATACACAAATTCACACAGAAACATACACATACACAAATAATAAAAAGTAAAAATATTTTAAAATTAACTTCACAGGGTTAGAGTGGAAGTGTCTGAAAATTATTAGAAGAAAAATAAATGAACCTAACGATGTGGGAGTCTATACCACAACAACGTAGAAGATAATTTTAGGTAATTATTTCAAGTTTGAAGAAATGAATTCCCTCAAGCTTCATTACTTGGCATACCTAGGCCATAGTAGGTACTCAATAAATGTTTCTATGAATGAATGAATGGATGAATGAATAAATCACCCAAGATCAGGACCAGGAAGCTGAAGGTTTGTTCCAGTTCTACTTCTGTTGCTGTGATAAAACACATAAACCCAAAGCAACATAGAAGAGGAAAAGGTTTCTTTGGCTTATACTTCCAGGTTCATCCAGGTGTCGATGCATGCCTGTGTTCCTGGCACTTGAGAGGCAGTGGCAAGAGGATCTCTGTGAGTTCAAGGCCAGCTTGGTTTATATAGCAAATGTTGTGATTCTTTTCCACAAAAAAAAAAAAAATACACGTTTAAGGGGAGGCAAAGGCAGGAACTCAGGCACCTCGTCACACCACATCTGCAGTCACAAGCAGAGAGAAACTAGTGCGTTCACACTGCCCACTCACTTGTTAACGTTCATCTTGTGTAGCCCAGGACCGCCTGTCTAGGGAGCCGTGCTGTACACAGTGGGCTGAATCCTCCTGCAACAATTAGCAATCAGGTCAATCCCCAACAGACATGCCCACACTCCAATCTGACCTTAGAAGTTCCTCAGTTGAGTCTCTCCTCACAGGTGACTCCAAGCTACCTCAAAGTCAGTCAGGACAGCCCTCTATCACCTCAACTCAGCTGGCTCTACTCTGGTAACAATTTGTAGCGTTTCAGTCCTGGGAAAGTTTCTGTTATTGCTCCTGTTGTCATTCTTGGTTAGTTGGTTGGCTGACTGGTTGACTTCAAGTTTAGCTGATTTCAAACTCCTAATTCTCCTGCCTCAACCTCTTCAGTGATGATACTACAAATGTGAACCACAACCACCAACTAGTCCGATGTAAGTTCTTCTTCATCATAAAAAAAAAAAGAGCTACAGGTTGGTTCTATGGCCCAAACTCATGACCCACCTCCTCTCAAGATGCTAAAAATCAGTTCACTAGCCTCCCTACTCCTCCTTGACACTTCCTCTCTTCTTCCTTTACCTCCATGGGAGCCATGCCTTAGAAAACACTTGCTGTCCCATCACTAGCATTTATCTTAAGCAGCAGGAATGTATCAGGTCATGGTTCTGGGAGAGTCCGTGGTAGAGCCCATGCTAGTATGTGCAGTGCCCAGCTTCAATCCCTAGTACAAAAAAAAGCTTAATTATTAATAAATATGAAACATTAATGCATGGCTGGTATTCGTTATTATTATATACTGTGGTCTTAAGCATCTCAACCCTCATGAATACCAACCAGACTGATGCTGCCTCCAGTGGGTCACCTATCAGGCATTTTTCATTCTACCCTCTATCACAGAGACTTCCCCAGCTTGCCAAGGCATGGCCCCAGGGGACAGATCTGCCACTACACCTTCCAATCTTGGAAGAAGGACAAACCACTCAGGGGAGAAAAAAGGGGAAAAAAAAATGAAGCCAAGGAGGAAAAATAACCATTGCCACAAGGACACAACCAATTTCGTTTTTAAAATGCCAACAGCTTAACACTTTCTCATCGATGTGATCATTAAAGTTACAGCCCCCCTGAGCCACTCAATAATGTCCCCAACTGTTCAACTCTTCACAGGTTTTTGCTTCAATAGGCTACTCAGGAAATGTCAACCCGTATGCTGAGTCAGCAAATGTCAGAACCCTTTCTGCTTTGAAATGTCCCTCGAGGGCTCATGAACACTTGGTCCCCAGAAGGGGGTGCTGTTTGAGGAAACTTTAAGGTGGCAGTAGATGGCAAGAAGTGAGGCTTGAAATTTGAATCTACTACCAGTACTAGTCTGAGCTCTTTGCTTTCTATGTTAACAAACTGGACCACAAGCTACCACAACCACAGATGCAGCTGCTGCAGAGGTCATGACTTCCTTAATATGATGGACTGGATAACCTCTGAAACTGTGAGCCAAAATAAGCCCTCCCTGCCTTATGTGGTTCTTGCTAGGTATACTAATACTAATACTATTTTTCTTTCTTCAACAAAATTCTTAACAAATGCAACTTAAGGAAAGAAGGTTTATTTTGGCTTATGTTTTCAGATAATACAGTCCACCATGGCCCAGTATGGGAACTGGGGTTTGGTGTGGGCCATGAAATCGAGAGCTGGAAGCAACTGATCACATGGTACCTACAGTCAGGAAGGAGAGAGCAATGAACACTGGTTCTCCGTTCATTTTCCCCACATCTAGGGTGGTTCCTCCCATCTCAGGTAACCTACTGTAGATAATCCTTCACAGATGAGCCCAAAGGCTTGTTTCCATGGTGGTTGTAAATCCCAACTAGTTGACAAACAAGATTAACCACCACAGATAGTCAAGCAACAGGGAAAGCAATTGTGGCCAATGAGAAGGCTCAGCAGGTAAAGGCACTGGGTGCACTGGTCTCCTGGCCTGAGTTCAATCCTCAATACATAATAAAGGTGGAAGGAGAGAATTGACTGCACAAAATTATCCTCGGACCACCATATGCACACAGTGGCACACTTACACACACACACACACACACACACACACACACACACACACACAAATAGTAAGTAAATTTTTTAATTTACAAAATCCAGTAACTAATACAAAGTCTTAAGGAGCGAGGGGAGACTCATGTCACTCAAGACAAGAGACCCCTTTTCAGTCCAAGAAGCCTAGGGAACGCTCAAGATTACTTTTGCAGAGAGCTTGGGGTCCAAACTACCTAGGCCAGACCCAGAAAGTGAAAGTGCTGTGGATCCACAATTCCACCAGGACTGGAGAGTGTTGAGTAATGCCCTCTTCTCTATGAGTCAAATAGTAAGTGATTTCATTTCCAAAGGGATGATAAAACAGGAGGCAGCTGTGTGGGGAGGGTAGGCAGGACCCAACATTCGGCTCCTCCGTTCAAGGTACCTTGGTTCTGCACCCCAACAGATGAAATAGCACATTTGTGTATGAAGAGACTCAGAACAAAGGACAGAGAACAGTCTATCCCACTCTCAGTGGCCTTGGTGATGCTTGACATTTCTGGGAAATGAATTTAGCACAAAAACCAACAATTCAAAGCCTCGTGCCAAACAACCGATTCGAATAGAACCGGTGAGAGGAGCAACCACGTGATGATGAGGCACTTCCTGAAATAGTCATCCCTTGTTGCTGTTGTCCCTGTGAGGAGAGGGAGGCAAGTTGTCAAGGGGCAGGAGTAGGATGGAGGTCGCCTGCTGAGCAAATGTGGGTAGGAGGAGAGTTGTTCATTATGTTTATTAAGATTCTCAGTCCACAAGCTCCCAGACCTGGCCCAGTCCTGCCTCTAATGTCCTGAGGAATGGGCCATGGATGAAGATGCTGTAACATTACTGGCCATATGATACCCCACCATCTCCTCCTGTTTATTAGGTCCAAATTGACTTGCCCTTTCACCAATGCCTTAAACCTGTAGGAAACCAATCACCCAGCCCATTCCCCATCTCAGAGATGGGGACATTGAGTGGCTAACCCTCTCCCTCATCCCCATCTCACCTGCCACCTCTGACACAGCCTTGGTAAGGTGACGCAATGACTAATGTTAGTTATTAAATGGACAGGATCTAGAGTCATCTGGCAGATGGACCTTTGAGCATGACTGGGAGGGGTTATTTTGCATTTCTATTATGTTAATTCCAGTGGGGAGACCCATAGCAATTGTGGGCGGGACCATTTTCACGGTGGATATCTCCTGAGAGCTGAGTAGCAACCTGTGTTCATCCCTCCCTGCTTCCTGATAGTGGACACAATGTGGCTGCCTACTTGAAGCTCCTGCTACTAGTGAACTTCCCCACCATGATGGACTGTACCTGCAAACTGTGAGCCAAATCAGCACTTCCTCCCTGGAGTTGCTTTGGTCACTGGGATGGTAATGGGATCAGATGGCTAGAGTTCTGAGCTCAGATCTCAGTTTGTTCTCTCACTCTTCACAAGACCTTAAGCAAATTCATCTCCCCAAACCCTGACCAAGAAAAAGCAACCTAGCAGGCCAGGCATTAGGTGGTGCATACTTTTAATCCCAACACTCGGGAGTCAGAGGCAGGCATATCTCTGTGAGTTCGAGGCCAGCCTGGTCTACAGAGCGAGTTCCAGGACAGGCTCCAAAGCAATACAGAGAAACTCTGTCTCAAAACAAAAAAATCAACTTAGCTCATAATTGCAGGTTATAGTCCATTACTGTGGGAAAGTTGAGGCAGCAGGAACTTGAAGCAGCTGGTCACATCCCACCCATAGTCAAGAGTAGAGAATTAAAGCATGCACACCCAGCACTCAGCCAGCCTTCTTTACTCTTGGACATTCCAGGGCCCCAAACCAGGGAATGGCACTACCCACTTGCAGGTTGGATCTTTCCACATCAATTAAGACAAGCAGGATAGTCCCCTGAAAAGGCCAACCTGATCTAGATGACTACTCACTGACTGCCCAGTATTTTCTTTAGAACATAGAGAACTCAGGGTCCTCAAACACATCATGTTTTTAAAGACATGGCTGAGCACAGTGCAGTGATGTACACTGATGGGGGATGTCCTTCTGTATATATTTTTCTCTTATTGGTTAATGAATAAAACACTATTTGACCAATAGCCAGTAGAGGCAAGAAGATAGGTCGGACTAGGAGATGAGGAGAATTCTGGGAAAGATAGGCAGAAGGAGGATGCCATGGAGGGACTAAGAGGCTAGGGCATGCCAGGTATTCTCCAGTAAGATAAGGCCATGCAGAAATATATAGATTAGTAGTAATGGGTTAATAGGTAAGACAGAGCCAGACAATAAGAAGCCCTAGACATTGGCCAACAGTTAATAATTAATAAAGCGTCTCTGGGTGTTCATTTGGGGTCAAAGCAATGGGACCTGGTGGGACAAGAAAAAACCATCAACAGAACACCTGTAAGCCCACCACTAGAATGGCAGAGGAAAAACAACAGTTAAAGGCTAGCCTAGGTGACATAGTAAGTTTACAGCCTGGCTGCATAGTAAGACCATGTCTTCCTCTGTCCAAAAAAAAAAAAAAATCAGGAGAGAAAAAAGAAAGAAAGAAAAGAAACAAATGAAAGGGAGGGAAGAAAAAGAGGAAAGAGGGCCAGGGAGATGGCTCAGTGGGTAAGAGCACTTCCTGTGCAAGCATGAGGACCAGAGTTCAGATCCCAAGCATTCATGTTAAGAAGCCAATCATGGATACATGCACACTGTAACTCCAAAGCTGTGGTGGTTCTAGATTGTGTCAAGTTGACAGAACCAACCATCCCAAGAAGTTAGGATTAGGACCTCAATCTATCTCTCCTTGAGGTCTTCCATGGCCCTGCTGACTTCCAGTCTCCAGAACAGAGAGAGATTACATTTCTATTGTTTAAACCACCCAGTTTGAGATAGTTTGTGACAGTAACCCCAGGAAATGATTCAGGAGGCTATTTTCATCTCACCCTCCACACCCTTAGTGCCTTGGGTGTGGAGTATTAGTATTGACAGCCAACAGCAGAGGTTGACACATGTGGCTGGTGGCATATCATCCCAGCAGAACCTTTAAAGATGTTTAATTAAACTCATATCCATTACATTTCTGCTTATTTTTCCCACATGCCACAGTTAATAGTTGCTTTCTCTAGGTCTCTAACTTTTTGCTTCTGCCTGAGAAACACAGTAGTCCATGGTGGTGGCACATGCCTGTAATCCTAGCTCTTAGAAGGCTGAGGCATGGGCTGGTGAGATGGCTCAAAGGACAAGGCAGCTTGCTGAAGCAGAGCCTGATGACCCAAGTTTGATTCCCAGTAGTGCATAAACCATGCATGGTGGTACACATCTGTAATCCTAGTACTTGGGACATAAAAGCAGAAGAATGAAGAGTTCAAGGTCATCCTTGGACTTATAATGAGCCTGAATACAGGAGACCATGCCTCAAGAAGAGGAGGAAGGAGAGAAAAGAGAAGAGGGAAGGGGAGGGAGGAGAGGAGAGGGGGAGAGAGGAGAGGGGAGAGAGCAAAGCAGTAGTATAAAGCACCTCACCATGTATGAGCACAGTGCTCTCTATCCATTACCCACTGTCACTTTGAGATGCCTCCTGCCATTCTGTAATTAACCCAGCTTGTCCTATATACTATGTTTCGTGCCTCATCTGAATGTATTCAGTGGTAATCGTAAGTGCAACCAGCCCAGAAAGAGCTAAAAAGAAAACATGTGCCCCCTCAAGGGATCAGGATTTTCCCCAGGAATATTATGCTGAGGGAAGAGCAAGGGCCAAAGCCTGCCACCAACTAGAGGAGGAATGTCTCCCCTAGGAAGAGACTTCACATGTGCTTGATGGGGAAGTCCTTCTGTGTATACGTTTGTCTTACTGGTTGATAAAGTACTGTTGGCCAATAGGAAAGCAAGATAAGTGGGACTAGGAGTCAAGGAGGATTCTGGGAAATGTAGTAGAGATCCAGGCAGGAAGTGACATAGCAGTCAGACTCATATATAAGCAGGGGCAAGAAAGAAGTCGCTCTCTTTCTCTTCTTCCTCCTTCTGCTCTCTGCTCTGGAGCCACCATGTGATCCTGGGAAGAGGACGCCAGTGGAAGGCGTCCACCATTAGATAAATCTTATGATTATGGTTGATAATTAAGACTGAACTAACAGATGAGAAATCCTAGTCATTGGCCAAGCATCATTTGTACTTAACATAAGACTCTGTGTGTTACTTGGGACCTTAACATGGCAGTGGTCAGAACTTGGGCAGCCTGGCAGAAAACACCCTCATGGCAGCAGAGTTCGGGTGGCTTTGGCGGAAAGACTTATCATTACATGTGCTGACAACTAGTCGAGACTGACAGAGACGGTCAGTGATGGCCAGGACCACACATTGAGCAGAACTGCCTAATTATGACACCTGAATTTAAACCTTATTGAAGGCTGCAAAGATGGGCTTGGGGTCAGACACTGAACTTTCTTACTGTTCCTCCTCCCAACTCATCCACATTGAGTAACTCTCCTATCTCGGCTTTTCACTATTGTTTATCTCTTTGATAGGCATCTTGAGAAAAGTGCCTGAGTTCAGCTTGTTAGGGCTTCTGGAATCCACATGTTGACCCTAAGGATTCTTGTAAAACCCACCTTCCAAGGAGACAAGGGGAAGCCAGAGTGTGATCCAGGCACTGGGTGGAGTAAGCCAGACCCAGCTCCCATCCATCTTCAGAAACTCAGCTCTCTAGTTTGTCAACAACAACAAAAAAAAAACACAACTGTCACCTCAAAGGAGCTAACACATAGCTTACTCTGGAGCCAAATATAAATGACCATGACACAGGAGCACAGACTCAGGTTACCCCTTATTACATTTTCCAGCATGGCAAGATTTTTATACTAATAGAACAAAGGAAGTCATAAATCAAAGCACTTCTTTGTTATTTTGGTTTTGTTTTCTGTTTTTTTCAAGGCAGGATCTGACTATGTAGCTCTGGATGTCCTGGAACTCATTCTGTAAACCAGGCTGGCCTCGACTTAGACATCTGCCTGCCTCTGCCTCTCCAGGGCTAGGATTAAAGGTGTGCATCACCACACCTGGCTTATCAAGGCACTCCCAAATACATTGGTAGGAACATAAGGTAGGTGGGTTACAGCCAAGTAGGGAACTACTTGATAGGAACTGAACTCTGCAAGAGCAGTACAGCTCTTAACAGCTGAGCTGTCTCACCAACCCCAGATCAATCTTTGGTTTTTGTTTGGTTTTGTGGGTGGGGGGGGCGGAAATCAGGGTCTTGGACATATGAGGCAAGATGTCTACCACTGCTCTGTACCCCAGCCCTTTGTGTAACTTTTAGCTTCTTCTTTTTAACTAAGAATTAGCTTGGAGGTAATAGCTTAGATCACATTGATGAAAATCAATAGAGAGTAAATTAAACATAAAGCTGAATTCATCCTGATCGTGTTCTTTGTTGCCTCTGGCTAATTTGATGACAGAGCAAGTATTTTAATCTTCTAGACTTAGAGTTTTTGTTGCTGGACTCCTTGAGAGGAGGGGGTAATTATACAACCCATTTATCAAAAAGATTAAGGAAACAGGAGGGGTGGGAATTGGTTTACAAGCATCTAGGAATTACAGCAACTTGATACGGAGATATACAGAGTTTCTCAAATTATGTAGTTTCTCCTCCCCTCCTAGGCTCCACGAATCAATAGATATGACTTAAGGTTGATTATAACCAAGGGTCAGGAGACCACTTTTCCCCTGTCCTGGGATGGGAGCTTCCTTATCTTAATAAGGGACTGGCCTGTTGGGGAAAAGAAAAAGAAAAAAAAAAAAAAAACACTTGTTTTTCTGCAACTGTGTTACCATGGATACAGCATCCGGTCCTCAGCATCTCAATGAAAGAGCCCAGCTTCCCAGGTTTTTTTGTGCATATCATAATTTAGAATGTGTTTGGTTTTCATTTGCAGCCCAGTCTGCCAGCCTGTCGTCCCCAAGATTCTGCAAAGTTCAACCATAACGAACATGAATAAATCGTCTTCTCAGCTCCAGCTGCCTCTTGGGAAGGTATATTTCAGGGTGTTGGGAGGATCAGAAAAGTCCCTGGTTGGGGGTCCTCAGATTCACTCTTAGAGTCAGAGCAGACTATGTGTGATAGACTGTGGTCCTCCGAACGAAACAGCCACCATCCTCATCAAGTTCCTACTTGTAAGAGTCCATCTGGCCTGTGGCTTTTAACTTCCCCTCAGAGAAGATAGAGGTGGGAAGGGTCACTGGGCCCTTACTTGATGCCCCTAGCCATTGTATGTAATTCTACTCTGCTTGCCCCCAGGGTCTTGTGGTCTCAGGGAGGGCAAGAGTATAAAGCTGGAGAAGGTTGACTAAAAGGGACTCTCTGAAGCCATGGGGGAGCCATCATGTATGCTGGGTGAAGACTTCCAGTGTGGCTGCTTTGGGGTCACCCACACTCCTGTCACTAACCCAAGGACAATTCTGTGAAGACCTTTGACAAGGGGCAAGATCTTGTTGTTTAAGTCTCCCCAGAGATAAATCCTTGAAATACCAGAGTTATCTAGGAGACTTCTAGAAAATGACCAGTTATGGTCCTCCGTGTGTAGATAGACTGAAGTAGGTTTTATAGAAGTCCCCCCAAGGTGCACACCTTACTAAAACACCTACACAGAGTCTAGAACCCGCATTCAGTTCCATGAGTTCCAGGGTGAAGGCCTAGGGACATACAGCAATTGGCCATTGCTTCCAGATTTACACCTTGTGGTGGCCAGGGACTTAATGCCTCTGTCAATCATGTGTTCATTCTTGGACCAAGAGGTGCAGTTAACCAAATCAGTTTGTGTAGACTGAAGTCAGGGACTTGATGAGGCTCTGGAGCAGTGTGGTCCTCAACCTTCCTAATGCTGTGACCCTTTAAAACAGTTCCTCATATTATGGTGACCCCCAACCATGACATCATTTCATTGTTACTTCATAACTGTTATTTTGTTACTGTTATAAATTGAAATGTAAATGTCTGATGCTGTTAGGGGTCCCAACCCACAGGTTGAGAATAACTGCCTTAGAGGGAAGACACAGTTACTTGAGAGGGATGACTGGGGTTGGAGGGTACAGGGCGATTGACTTCCCTTTACAGCTGGGAAAGGAGCTTTAATATGGGTGAGAATGAGAGAGTTAGGGAAAGACAAAGAGAGAGAGAGACACACACAAACATTGTGAGAGGCATGTGGAGGAGTGGAGGTTGGAGGAGCCTCTTCAGACAGCAGCCCAAAGAACATTCTTCCCTGCCCTGCACTCCTCCTGAGGAGTCCTGGACCAAACCTCAGAACAAGGAAAGAGCTGACTTTTTATAACATTTCAAGGGTAGTGGAAAGTTCTGCATCACATGGTTCAGTTCAACACAGTATACACAACAAGGAGCATGGAGGAGCCAGGTACTGAGGAGGACCGTAAATGTTTGAAGGCTTCTGGTAGCCTTTGAACAATCACTTAACTCTGTCCCAGGGAGACTGGCATCGAGGCACAGACAGATCTCTTTAGGCTTCCGGTTTGGGATTAAAGATTCAGGCCCTGGGACTAACCACTACAGTGGACACTGGTTTCCATGCTGCTGGGTGAGCCTCAGCCTCCAGCAACTGAGCAGATAGGGATTCACAGCAAAATCAGGATTCAGACACAGATAGATGGACCTGACAGGAGAGTGCATTCCTGAATCTTCTAGAACCTCGACCACCTTGTCTATCAAGGCAACAGGATAATTATGAAAAACCAAAAAGATAGCATCAACTTTGAGGACAAGAAAGGACAAGTGACTGGGTCCTCAGGTTGGGAGGGAGCATGAGAGAGGGGTGACCAGGACATAGGCCAAGATGCCAGAATGGAGAGTGGATAGACAAACAGGGAAACAAAGAAGAACTTGGGGCTGGGCATGTAGCTTACCTGGTAGAGTGCTTGCCCAGCACACATGAGGCCTGTGTTCCATCCCCAGGAGTGGGTGTAGTGGTGCATATCTATAACCCTTCACTCAGGAAAGGGAGGAAGGGAGATCCATGTTAAGGTCATCTCTGGATACTAATTGAGAGCTCAAGACCAGTCTGGGATACAAGAAACCCAGTCTCAAAAAAAAGACCAAGTGTGGTGGCACATGCCTATAGTCTCAGCACTTGACACTTGAGATGCTGAGGAAGGAAGGCTGGGAGGAGGGAACAGAAGGAAACAGGGAGGAAGGCCGAAAGGGAGGGAGGGAGAAAGGGAGGGAGGGAGGGAGGGAGGGAGGGTGGAAGGAGGGAGGGAGGGAGGGAGGAAGGGAGGAAGGGTGGGAGGAAGCCAGGCCAACCAACTTACTTCTGACAAATATGCCAAGGCCCCTTGTCTTTGCAGAATCCAGTCACCTGCTATTGATAATCCGTTGGTGCCTTTTACAGCTGGGCCTTAATATTTTCTTGATCGGGGCATTTGGAATGTTTTAAAAAAAAAAAAAACAGCAGAATTCTGAAGCTAATTAGGCCATTATTCTTCAAAGATTTAATTTGCTTTGATGGGCTAATCTATAATCATATTTCCAAACAGCTTCTATTTAATTACTGCACAAAATGAATGAGGTCCTGGGGCAGTTTGTGTCTGATAAACTTCACTGCTGTGGTCTGCATGTTTGTGACTACCCCCAGAGCCACACGATGAAGCTGAACCCCCAACATGGTGGCATGAAGAAATAAGATTCTGCAAAGGCGAGGGGCACCCTCGAGGTTGAAGCAGGAAGATCCAGAGTTCAAGGCCAGCCTGGGAGAGGTGGGGAAGGGACCTGGCTCTGTGGGCAAGATGCTTGCTCTGCAAGCATGGGTGTCTGAATTTCAGTTACAAGCATCCATGTAAAAAGCCAGGAATGGTAACGCACACTTGTAGCCCCAAAACTGGAGAGACAGAGACAAGAGGAGTTAACTTAATGGAATGGCAAGCTCCAAGTGAGAGACTCTGACTCAAAAGATAAGGTAGAAAGCACTAGAAGAAGTTTGACATTGGCCTCAGACCTACACACACACACACACACACACACACACACACACACACAGAGAGAGAGAGAGAGAGAGGGGGGGGCACACACCTATCCACTTACATAGAAGAAAAGGAGGAGAGAAGGGGGAAGGGAAAGTCAGGAAAGAAAAAAAGGAAGGGGGACAGAAGAAGTGAGAACAGGAGATGGGAGGAGAGAAGAGAAGGGAAAAGAAAGACCCTAGCTTTGGAACATGATTAGGTCATGAGGGTGGAGCCTCATGATCATGAGTAGCTCCCTTATAAAGAGGCTTTCAGGGTCTGTTTGCCTCTGCCACCACAGGAGTATATGATGGGAGCTGGGAGACAGAGCTTTACACTGCAGCCAGCACCCTAGAAGTTCCCTTTTTCCTTTAGGGAGCTTTGGTTTTCTGAGACAGGGTTGTAGCTCTGGCTGTCCTAGAACTCCCTTTGTAGACCAGGCTGGTCTCGAACTCACAGAGATCCTCCTGCCTCTGCCCCCTGAGTGCTAGGATTAAAGGCATGTGCTACCACCACCCTGGTAAAGCCAGTGTTCTTAATTAGAATCTTTATTGCTGTGATAAAACACCTTGACCAAAACAATGGGGGGGGTCAACTTTAGATGCTCAGGTCACTCTCTGTCACTGAGAGAAAACAAGACAGGAATCTGGAATTTAGCTAGCAACTAAAGCAGAGGCCATGGATGAGTGTTGCACATGGCTTGCTCAGCCTGCTTTCTTACAGCATCCAGGACTACCTGCCTAGGAGTGGTACCCTCCCCTCCCACACACCCCCAGTGAGTCTGGCCCACCCACATCAATTATCAAGAAAATGCACTACAGACTTGCCAACAAGCAAATCTTATGGGAGCATTTTCTCAACTAAGAATCCCTCTTCCCAATGACTCCAGTTTGTGTCAAGTTGACACAACGCTAACCAGCACAGCCAGATCCTTTACTGTACTGCAGAAAAGAATTTCCAGAGCAAGCCAGAGTGAGGCCATGCTAGTTCGATTATTAAGATGAAGGATGAGTGTGAACTTTAATGGTTTTTTTAAAGATTTATTTTATTTTATTTTCAATTGCATGTATGTATAAGGGTGGTGTGTGTGTGCATGTGATTACGGGTGCCTGTAGAAGCCTGAATTGTCAGACACCCTAGAGCTGGAGTCAATGGTGGTTGTGAGTCACCTGATATGAATGCTGGGAGTTGAACCCGGGTCCTCTATGAGATAGGCACATGCTCCCAACCCCAGAACCATTTCTCCATCCCTCAGACTCTAAATGTACGTTCAAGCATGAGAGGAAGGAGCTCTTGGAAAAAGGAGACTGCCCTATGCAAAGCATTGGTGAAGGCATCTGAGACAGACAGTTGTAGCTATCTATATACATGGTCCTGGGTCCTTCTGAGTTAAGAACCTCAAAGGATGTCATATGCAACAAGGTCTAAAGATTAAGCAAAGCTTCACATTTTAGTAAAATAAATAAATAAAGTAAAAATATTAAGACTTAACCAGGTTTATTAATTTCCGTTAAGGAATTTCTCCTTTGGAATGGAATGAGAAGGTAGTTTGACAATGTACCTTGTTTAGACTTAGGCATGAGATAGGTGTGTTAGCGTTAAACCCTAAGTGAGCACAGTGTGTTTTTAAGACCCTTTTTGAGGTACTTGTAGGAAGACAAGTCTCTTGGCAGACCACTTGAATTTAATTGATCAAATTTCTTCATTGTTGCTGTTCTCTTACATTTGTTTATTTATTATAGTGTGTGTGTGTGTGTGTGTGTGTGTGTGTGTGTGTGTGTGTGTGTGTGTGTAGGTGGTCAGAGGACAACTTCCAGGTGTCCACCATTGCGGGTCCTGGGAATCGAACCCAGGACTTGGCAGCAGACCTCTTTACCCATTGAGCCATCTCACCAGCCCAGCCTTATTTGAGACAGATGAATCTCTCACTGAAGCTCAGCTGAGAGGTCCCTGACATGTGCTGGGGTACTTGTTTGTGTTTTTGTTTTGGGAGATGTTGTCCCACCTGACTTGGAGCTTGCTAGGTAGACAAGGCTGGCCTCCAACTCACAGGGCTCTGCCTGCCTTTTGGGTGCTGAGATTAGAGTCATGTGCCACCACACCCAACAAACAGAGTATGTTTTGCATGTTTTCTTTTGTTAAGAAGAGTCTCACTACATAGCAGTCCTAGAACTTGCTATGTAGACCAGACTGGCCTCAAATTCACAGAGACTCCCACCTGCATCCTCCTGAGAGCTGGTGTTAAAGGCATATACCACCATGCCAGGCTCATGCCTGGCTGTTATGTGCATACTAAAGAGTAAGTTCAGGTAGCAATCAGTCTACTAAATAAGCTGCATCCCAGCCCCAGTATCATTTGTTTGCTTTTTAAAGACAATGTCTTTCCTCCCTGGGTAGTGCCAAAATGTCACGAGGGTGCCACCACACCCAACCGATGAACTATATAATCCGTTTGATGCAGTGAACAGAACAGCAAATAAAACTCACTAGACAAGTGACATCCGCGCATGGACCCTCAGGCTGGATTTTTTTCTCTTCTCTCAGACAGACCAGGGAGCAGCTGTGACATGAAATATGGGCCCTGTGCAAGCAGTTAGAAGCACTTATTAATGAGAGAGGTGATCCAGGAGGAGACAGTAGCGAGGGTGGCAACCCTGGCAAGAGGAAGGCGCTGGGGTGCCTAGTTGTCCCAGTTTAGCTGGGACTGTTCCATTTTACCCATTAAAAAGACCTGGGAGGAGAAGCTGGAGATGGCTCAGTGGGTAAGAGCGCTTGCTGTGTAAGCATCAGGCCCTGAGTTCTGATCCCCAGCATCCATGTAAAAAAAGATGGAATTGCTTTCAGGAGGCAGAGGCAGGCAGATCTACTTGAGCTTGAGGCCAGTCTGGTCTACATAGCAAGTTCCAGGCCAGCCAGCCAGAGCTACATATTGAGAGACCGTGTCTCAAAAAAAAAAAAAAAAAAAAAGGCAGAAGTGGCTGCACCCTGTAATCCTAGCAAAGTGGGGAGCAGAAACAGAAACCGAGGCTAACCGAAAAAGACCGCCGAGATCCAGGTTGGGGGGGGGGAGGATGTCTCTGGCCTCTGAGCATTCACGTGCACCCACTCACTCACACACACCACACACACACACCCTCACACACATAAATCATGTATAAATACAAAGAATTTAAATTTTAATGCCTCAGTGGGTAAAGGTGATTGCCACCAAGCCTGATGGCCTGATGACCTGAGTTTGATCCCTGGGCCCCACATAGTGGGAGAAGAGAACCAACTCCCTCTAATTATCCGGTGACCTTCGAGTGTACTATGGCATAACACCACACACACACACACACACACACACACACACACACCAACTAATGGATAGATAAATGCAGTTTATTTTTTTAATCACAGTGGCCTGAGAAACCCCGGAGTGTGAGGCAAGAGCAAATGGTATTCCCCAAAATGGATTAAAAAAACAAAAAGGATGAAACCCCAAGCCACCATTTACAGCTGGAACAGAGAATGTAGGGGAGGGGTAGGAAGACCCTGAGATGCAGCAGGAAGGTAGGAGGAGGTCTTGCCACCTATGGGGGCGGGGCGTGAGGCTCTGGTGGGCAAATCCGAGAGGCAGAGAGCGTGGGAGGGTGTCACGCGAGAGCATGAAGAGCTGTGTGACTTCTCAAAGACTCCTGGGATTGCGGTAAGAAGGGGCATGTGAAGGTAGAGGCCAGGCAGGAGGCTGCCACCCACAAACGCAGACCCTTCCGGAGGCTGGAGGAAGCCGAAGCCTGAGCTTCTTCTGCTGGAGTGGAGAGGTGGCAGCAGACCTTTTCAAATCCCCTTTCCCACTGCAGCGGCTGATGCAGCTGGGCCTCCCTCCGCTCCGGTCTCAGTGGAGACAATGCCCTGGATACAGCTCATCTGCCCCACTCCGATGTCTCAGTGAAAGCTCAAGACTACAGAGGCCCCCTCAAGCAGGCACAGTGACCAACCCTTGCCCTTGAGGTCATTTCTAACCCAGCTTCCGTAGTGGGTGCAGGCATGTCTTTCCAATACACCCCTCTTGTGGGCCTGGGAAGATGTCTCCTCACACTGGAGTAAGGGAAGGTTACAGCCCCGGTTCCAGCCGTAGGACAAACTTGTTGCTGAGATCTCACATGCCCTGACCACTTTTCAAGCACCTTGCGAGAGGAGCTGGAGCTAAGATAGTGATGGGCAGGACCACACCCTGACCAGGACTGCTTAACAAGGCATCGCTCTTGCCCTTTATTTAAATCTAAACCTCGTATCGGGACCCTGAAGATGGATTTGGTGAGGGGGCTACTGGGTCTCTGTACTTGTTCCCAATGTAAGGTTACACTGAATAACTCCCCTTTATCTGTTTCTCAATGTCTCTTGTCTGTTTATTGGTTTATTGAGCTGAGCTGAGCTTAGGGCTGAACTCTGAAACACCCTAACAGGAGAATTCGCCTCAACACGTCAGCCTCTGTTTCTCTAGTGCAACTTTTGAATGGGGGAAAGTTTGTGAGTCTGTGCGTCAGTCAAGCGTCAGCTGTGGGGTTGGGGTGGGGAGATGGCTCATCTGGTAAATGGCCTGCCCAATCAATAAGCACCTGAGTTCAACCCTCCGCAGGCATGGTGACATCGGGAGCTGGAGACAGGCTGGTTCCTGGTGCTCGCTGGCCAGCAGATCTAGCCAAAGCTGTGAGCTCCAGGTTCAGTGAGAAACACTGCCTCAAAAAATAAAGTGGAACACACACTACTACTACTGCTACTACTACTACTACTACTACTACTACTACTGATATTTAAAAAACATACGCCGGGTGTTGGTGGCGCACGCCTTTAATCCCAGCACTCGGGAGGCAGAGGCAGGTGGATATCTGTGAGTTCGAGACCAGCCAGGTCTACAAGAGCTAGTTCCAGGACAGCCTCCAAAGCCACAGAGAAACCCTGTCTCGAAAAAAAAAAATTAAAAAATAAATAAAAAATAAAAAACATACATTGGACATTGATTACTGATGAGGTTTCCAGGGTTCTGGAAAGAAGAAAAAAATATTTGGGACTCCTGAGCAAATGATTTCCTTTGGTTTGTTAATTGGTTGGCTGGCTCTGTCTTAGTTTTTAGACAGCTTCTTGCTAGGTAGCCTAGGCTAGCTTCCAATCCCCCCACCCTCTTGCCTCTGCCTTGCAAGGGCTGGAATTACAGGTGTGAGCCACCACATGGCATAGGAAGTAGATTTTGTGACTCAGGCTCAGGGTGTTGGGAGCTGGTGGGGACAATGACCAGAGTTCCTAAGATTTTCTTGGTTTGCCCGGGTCAGGGTTGTAAAGCTTCCAAGGAGCAAGGTGTGGTAGTGAACACTCATGACCAGCACTCAGGAGCCCGAGGCAGGATATGGTGACTTGGAGGCCATCCACAGCTTCCTAGCAAGTTCAAGACCAATCTGGGAGCAGACAAATGGTTCTGTGGGTAAAAATGAGCTTGCTACCAAACCTAACAATGTGAGTTTGACCCTGGAAATCACATCATGGAAGAAAGAAAAGTCCTACAAGCCATCCTCCTAGCTACACACACACACACACACACACACACACACACACACACACACACACACTATTCTGAGCTACATTGCAAGATACCATCTCATAGAGAGAAAGGGAGTGGGGAGAATAGAAAATGGGGTACAATTCTGTAGCAGTAGAGGGTTTGCCTCGTGTGTGGAAAGACTCGGGTTCCAATCCTAGCACTAAGCAAACAACAAAAACCCGCCTCCTTAGGTAGGACTTTAATGCACAAAGAATCTTTACTGATATGAAACAATGTAGGAAAAAGATCATTTGTGTGTTTACACACATGTGTGTCCATGCGCATGTGTGTTCATACATGTAGAGGCCAGAAATTAGCATCAGATGCCTTCCTCCATTGCTTTTCATCTTATATTTGGAGGCAGGGTCTCCCACTGAACCTGAAGGCTACAGATTCCACTAGGCTGGCTGGCCAAAAAGCCCCAGGCATTCTCCTGTCTCCACATCCCCGGCACTGAGGTACATGCAGTTATGCCTGTCTTTTACATGTGTGCTGGAGATCCAAACTCAGGCTCCTATACTTGCTTTGCTGGCTCTTTACCACTTTAGCCATCTCCTCCACCTGGAAAAAAATGATCATTTTGCACACAGCTAGAGGTCTAGAATCTCAGGAGGAGAGAGTCAGGCCTGTCTGTAGCTGGTCCCTATTATTATCATGACATTGAATCTGCTATGTAAACCACTCACAGAAATGAGATATAGCCAGGCAGACATTGACTCTCAGGTGCTAATCCAAGCCACTGGCCACTTCCAAGAGACCAAGACTCTCCAAGGACCTTGGCTTTGCTATCTAGCCCTTAGCAAAGCTTTTCACTCATCCTTGCCACCTGCAATTCATCAATAGGATAGCAAAGGCACCTGCCAAAATAGTGACCAGGAATACAGATGGCATCTGGGCATAGCTACAGAAAAATAGGGCCAGCTTCAGATACCAGTCATGTACGAGTCCTGGCACGAGTCTACATGTTCTAAAGAGAGACACTTGTGCCCTCCCTTTGGCCATCAGACTGTTGAGTCAATGGTCCCCACAGGAGTGGTATTCTCCCAGGAGTCCCATGCTGGGGAAAGGGAAAGATGGAGCTCTAAGCCAGCCATAGGGGGAGCTTGTCTCTCAGGAAGAAATTTCACACCATTTTAGCTACTTTGCTGGAGACACTGGAGCTGAGACAATGATGAGGCAGTTATGGGCTGGATCACACCTCAACCAGGACAACTTAGCTATGTGTACCTGTGAGAGTGTATGTGTGTGTGTGTGTGTGTGTGTGTGTGTGTGTGTGTGTACATATACATACATACATACATACATACATACATACATACATACATATATTTGGTTCTCTCCTTCTGCCCTGTCAGGCCATTAGGCTGGTAGCAAACACCTTTGCTTGCTGAGCCATCTTGCTGGCCCCATACCTCTTGTCTTCTATGTAAGCCTCATGTCATGATCCTGAAAATAGACTTTTTCTTCTTAATGTGACAATATCAAACAAATCTCCTTTCTCTGCTGTTTACCATGATTTTCTGACCCCCACCCCTTTCTCTATAGGTTGCAAATATCTATGAAACTCAACTAATAGATAAGGATGAACTTGAATTACTGATCCTCCTGTGTCCACCTCCCTAATGCTAGGATGATAGGCATGCCCCATCTGGTTTACATAATGCTGGGGATCAAACCCAGTGCTTCATGTGTGCCAGGCAGGCAATCTGTTGGGTAAGTTACATCCTGGCCCCCTCCTCCCTGTTGAACTCATTGCCTCCTCCCTGGGCTTCACGAAGGTCTTCAGAGGCTATACTAAAGATGGGCCATAGCTGACGGGGATTCAACAGTGGAAGTGTACTGCCTCCCAGTCTAGAGACTAGATATTTGAGACCAAAGTGTCAGGAAGGTCAGTGCCTTCCCACAGATGGTGTCCTTCACCGCTCAGCGACTGCCTTCTCCACTGTGGCTTTGGCTGATGGACTTTGGTCACCTGACACAAGTGCAGTTCATCTAGAGAGAGGGAATCTCAACTGAAAAAAAAAATGCCCCATAGGCATAATGCCCTGTAAGGCATATTCTTGATGAATGATTGATGTGGGAGGGCGGGGTCCACTGTGAGTGGTGCCATCTCTGGGCAGTTGCTTTTGGAAGGTATAAGAAAGGGGGCTGGCATGAGCCAGGAGAGTAAGCTAGTAAACAGTGTTCCTCCATGCTCAATCCTTGAGTTTTTTGTCTCCGGGTTCCTGCCTTGAGTTCTTGCCTTGGCGGCTTCAGTGATGGGCTGTGATCAGGATGTGTAGGCCAAATAAACCCTTTCTTCCCCAAGTTGCTTTTGGTCATGGTGTTTATCTGATGGGGAATGTCCTTTTGTATACCTATTTCTCTTATTGGTTGATGAATAAAACACTGTTTGACCAATACCCAATAGAGGCAAGAAGATAGAAGGGACTAGGAGACAAGGAAAATTATGGGAAAGGTAGGCACAGAGGGCACAGAGAGATGCCATGTAGGCCGCCAAAGGAGTAACAGGTATGGACATTCTCCGGTAAGCCAAGACCATGTGGAAATACATAGAATTATAAAAATGGGTTGATAATTAAGACAGAACTAGCTAATAAGAAGCCCTAGCCAGGCTGGAGAGATGGCTCAGTGGTTAAGAGCACTGACTGTTCTTCCAGAAGACCCAGGTTCAATTCCCAGTACCCACATGGCAGCTTACAACTGTCTGTTACTCTAGTTCCAGAGGATCTGATCTTCACCCCAATGCACATAAAATAAAGGTTAAATAAATTATTTTAAAAAAAGAAGCCCTAGCCACCGGCCAACAGTGTCATAATTAATAGAGCCTCTGTGTGTTCATTTGGGGCTGAAGCACAGGACCTGGAGGGACAAGAAAAACTGCCAGCAACATTTATCACAGCAACAGAAAGCAAATCAACACACCTGGTTATCCCTTTTTATACACAGGGACCCTTTCCCCTTATAAGGGCACTGATCCTGTTGATAGGGGCTCATCCTTGTGTAGCACGCCTGGCAAAGGTGAATACAATTTAAAAAGATACTTGTATCCCTCAAATTGACTATCAGACCATTTAAACAATGAGCCCCAGGAAACTAAAATTCTCCCCAGGAATCTATGCTGAGAAGACCTTTAAGCCTGAGCCAGCCAGAGGGGGAAACTTTCCCCAGAAAGACATTAGCAACTTGTTAGACCATCTTACAGAAGAGGCCACGATGGGTCGGTGCAGGCAGGACCACACCTTGATCACTGT
Source organism: Cricetulus griseus (assembly GCF_003668045.3). NCBI lineage: Eukaryota > Metazoa > Chordata > Mammalia > Rodentia > Cricetidae > Cricetulus > Cricetulus griseus. Next base: position 81,085,255 of record NC_048597.1, read on the forward strand.
GATCTGCACAACAAAGACCTTCTGCTTAAGCCTCCACCTCACTTCAGGACCCAGAATATGGCTCTGGTGGAGGGACAGGGTGCCACGGATCTCTGTGTCCCTCTTCCCAGTGCATTCATGTGAAATAAATCTCCTTCTGTTTTTTTACTTTTAATTAGACTGCTTTAATTGGATAATGGTCCACAGGTGGCTGAACCTGGGTTATTGGGGGCATAGGCTGTGACCCCCAAGTCCAGTAAACAACTAATGACTTCCTTTTAGTCTTAAAGACTCTATCTCTAAATATAGTCACATTCTGGGAGAATTATGGGAATTAGTTGGGAGGGTGGTGTTCCCAGGGAAACCGAGGTTCCCTTTGGGGGTTCTTAGTATCCTTAATAAAAGAATTTAGAAACACATTCAGAAGAAAGCTGAAAGACAATTGGTGTTTAAGAAGGAAAGAGTACAGCTTAGGTGAAAGCCCCAGCAGCCTCCAGGAGAAAGCTAGGTGTGGAATAGAAACGGAGACAACTTGCTAAGAAACAGAAAACACACCCAAGACTGGAAGTGGGCTAGTGAGCTGAGGAAAGCCCCCAGAAAGCCCTGGGCCACCAGTGTGTGGTCTTTACTAATCCCTGCCTCCCAGTGTATTTTGAGAGTTTAGTTTTGAGCATGCTCTGTTCCCTAAATGATGCTTCCCATCTTTCCCTGAAAACTGGTTTGCTTTACATGTTAACCTTGATGCAGCTTTCTCAGTTTCTGCTGTCCTCTCATAGAGGCTTGTGATAAACAAGATGCTGCAGAGACCACCAAGAGGCCCCGAAGGTGACTGACAAGCAGTAGGGAGCATGCGTACTTGCTCTAGGGAGCTCCTGCCTCCTTCCTCGGCTGACCTCTTCTCTGCTCTGAGAATCTAGCCTGGCCTTCCACAGGTGGATCATCCCATGTGCAAGCGCGCGCGCGCGCGCGCGCGCGCGCGCGTGTGTGTGTGTGTGTGTGTGTGTGTGTGTGTGTGTGGTCTGTCTGTCTGTCTGTCTGCTGTCTGTCTGTCTGTGGTCAATCTTGGCTGTTGTTCCTCAGAAACCACCCACCACCCACCACCCCACCCACCACCCACCACCCACTTTGTTTTGGGAGGACAGGATCTCTCACTGGCCTGGAGCTCACCAAGTAGGCGCAGCTGATTGGCCAGCAAGTCCCATGGATCCGCCTCTCTCTGCCTCCCCCCTGAACAGGAATTATAAGCACACACTTCCACATTTAGCTTGCTTTTCTTTTTAAATGTATTTGGTGTGTTTGGGGGGGGGGGGCGGCACATGTATGGAGGTCAAAGGACAGCATTCAGCATTAGCAGCAAAGCTTCTCCTTCTGAACCATCTTGCCTGCCCAATCCACACTGGCTTTTCTTATACCTGTGCTGGCCGGTGAACTCATATCATCAAGTTGGCATGGCAGGCATTTTATTAACTGAGCCATCTCCCCAGACCCAGAGTGCCAATTTCTGCACCCCAAGGCTTTCTCTTTCTGACTCGAATCTGCCAGTGAGGTTTCCTAATAGGAAATCACCTCCAGACTGAGGTCTACCAACGGACTATTTGTACCTGCAAGACCGGAAGTTAGCCTGTAAGCCCCAACCACCCAAGGACCTGGTAACCTCCTGGAATGCTGGGAGTTGTAGTTGTAAGCTACACCTGCCCAAGGACCAGGTAAGGTTCTGGAGTGTTGGGAGTTGTAGTTCTTGGGAAATAACAACGCCTCCTGTAAAAATACAGTGGCAGTATGGGTTTGTCCCTCTAAGGCCCAGCAAAACGTGTCTGGGGGCCACTCAGTTGCGAAGCTTGCTTCGAATTTGGTTCTGTAAACCAGGCTGGCCTCGACCTCACAGATATCCTCCTGCCTCTGCCTCCCAAGTGCTGGGATTAAAGGCCTGTGCCACCACCACTCAGCTTGTGTATAACTTTTTAATAAACATACATACACATTTGCTTGACTGAGATCAAGTTGCTCACTGCCTAGAAAATTTTAGTTTGACCTGAATAATATTCTGGAACTCGAATATTACAGAATAGATGTATAATGCATAGGTTTTTCAAAAATGATGGTAGAAACTTTTTTACAGTTTTTTTTTCAACAATTTTATTTATTTATTATGTATACAGTCTTCTGCCCACATGCCAGCAGAGGGCACCAGATCTCATTCAAGGTGGTTGTGACCCACGGTGTGGTTGCCGGGAATTGAACTCAGGACCTCTGGAAGAACAGTCAGTGCTCTTAACCACTGAACCATCTCTGCAGCCCACTTTTTTACAGTTTTAACCAGTTTTTTGCTATTGTTTGAAACTAGGTCTTATGCATTCCAGGCTAGCCTCAAATTCACCATGTAGCAAGGGCAACTATGAACTTCTGTACCTCCAGCCTCCTTTTTAAATGCTGGGATTTCAGGCGTGCATCCCAATACTGGGTTTTGTGAAGGGCTGGGTTGCTCTCAGTGCATGCTAGGTGAGTACTCTACCAACTGAGCTGCATCTCCCACCCACGTCTCAACCTTTTGATGCATAAACTTCCATAGCATTGTGTGCATTCACTTTATTGAGGAACAGATTCCCCAAACCTTTTTGGATTTTTTTTCCAGATTTCTAAAGTGAGACTCCACCTGTTAAAACACTGACTTGCTATCCCCCTCCACAAGCCCTGGAGCCCACATTCGTTCTGTCTCTGTGAATCTCATTATTCTGGGACCTTACAGTGTTACAGTAGCATTGAGAACCCACCAAGAGGAAGCTCATGCCTCTTAGCTAAAAGAATGGACTCTACTCTGACTGGAGGCATGCTGCTTACTGTTTCCTCCTCTAAGAGTTAGTCCAGATGAGGGGCTGGAGAGATGGCTCAACAGTTAAGAGCACTGGCTGCTCTTGCAGAGGAATCGAGTTTCGATCCCAGGACCCACATGGGAATGCACAACCTTCTGTAGCTCTCCAGGAGATCTGGTGCCCTCTTCTAGCCTCCTTGGATACTAGGTACCCAGTGGTGCACAGACTACATGAAGGCAAGATACATATACTTATAAAATAAAATAAAGATAAAGATTTTTAAAAAGTTAATGCAGATGGTTCAGCCAGTCACCTGGCCATGGGGCCACACCAGTCATCTTAAGCTACACTAAAGACATAGGAGGAGTAGTTAGGTTTCAATGAGATATAATGTACTTTTCCTTCTTGGAATTCCCACCATTTAGCAGATTCCCTTCCAGAATGCAGTCATCCAGCTCCATAGTCTGCCTGTTTCTCTAGTCACTCAGAAAAGCTTGACTTCCCCTTTTCTCCCTTTTATCTTTTTTTGGATCATCCATTCCGGAATGCTTTGGACCTCATTCTTTCTTGAAGCCCTTCCCCCCACCACATGTGCTCTTGTAATCCCAGAACTAGAGAGGTGAAGAAAAGAGGATCCCTGGGAAACACTGGCCAGCCTAGGCTACTGGGCAAACTCCAGGCCAATGGGAGACCCTTTCCACCACAAAATAATAATAATAATATGGATAACACTTGAGGAACACCTGGCCTACACACACACACACACACACACACACACACACACACACAAACAAGCCCACACATATACCCCTCACACAGAGAGAGAAAGCTATGCCTGGGGGCTGGCCCTGTGCTGTGTTCTCCTGGGCAATTTGGCTTCTTAGCTTGAGTACACAGTGCATTAAGTTAGTTGGCAGGAAAGACCTTGCAGCCCTTATGATCTGGGCTTGGCATCCCAAAAGCCATTCCCAAAGCCATGTTGTTATTTATTTCCCTCCTTCCCATCTATCATCTTCCCTGCCCCTCCCCTGTTCCCGCCATTCCACTCCACTAATGAGTCCCAAGGAGATGCTGCTGTGCCAGGAGCTGCCCTTCCCATTGGCAGACGGGAGGCCCTCAGAGCCTCTGGCACACTTGGCTCTGCTAAGTGCAGCCCTGACTTGGAGTTTCCATGGTGATGGCACCTGTAGTCACAGCTTTGGCTTGTTGCCAGTGCAGATAACAATCAGACCCCTTCCAGCTGCACTTGCAACCCAAGGGGACCAGAGATGCTAAGTGGGGAGGGGTTCTCTTCTCTTCACTCACCCACCATTTGGCCTGGATTGCTACACCCTGGGGGGCTATCCCACAAGCCTAGATAACCAGGGGTTTCCTAGCTCCTGCCATGACCTTATAGGCCTGCATTCTACCTGCTGTGTGACCCTGAGCTAATCCCAACCACTCTGGGCCTTCCTAAAATGGACACGGTACCAAGTTGGTCTTGAAGGATTCAAAATGCCTGTACCTGGAATACTTCTGGTCTAGTGTTGTCATAACGATGACAAAGCTTCGGAGGATGGTTCCTGTTCACCCTCCTCCACTCCCCACCTGATTCTGACCAGCTGGATTGAAATATATATATAGTGCCAGGGAGACAGAGGAATCAGTGAGGTTTGTGCTGGGCAAACACAAGGACCTAAGTTCAAACCCAGAACTCATGTGAAAAGAGTTGGTCGTGGTGGCATGGTTCCTGTGATGCCAACACCAGAGAGATGGAGTCCAGTAAGAGACACTGTCTCAAAACAAACAAACACGGCCATGGAGATGGCTCAGCCTGATGATCTGAGTTTGATCCTTGGGACTCACATGGTGGTGAAAAACACTAAAAAAAAATGTCCTCTGACCTCCACACACATGCCATGACATTAGTGTATACACACACACACACACACACACACACACACACACACACACACACACACACACACACACACCAAACACCCAAACCCACACCTACACACACTGCTCCATGGACCTAAAGACCTGAAGCCTGTCTGCTCCTTTGGCCACATCTGGTCCCAGAACCTTCAACCTAGACCTGTGCTCTGATAACTCTGTCTCCAGATAAGCAGAGTCAGGTCTAACATAATAGGACACAAAAACACTGAGTCCCTTAGCTTGTGTATGTGACCTCAGCCCCATATCTCCCTAGGGCTTTTGACTGAGAATTTAATGTCACATGACAGGTGCCTGGGGCTGTTTTGCCTGATGATTTAGTGAGACAAAGTGGGTCTTCTGTCAATCAGAGGACAGGCCACCACTGTACCAGTTTCTGGAGATAGCTAGATCTGGGTAGACCCAGGCACATAAAGAGGCAGCCACTTAGCAACCTATCCCATCACTTCTGAACTGCTCTTTAGTTAGATTTGTCTGTATTGTGATGTAATAAACTTGACAAGAGCTACTATTTGGGAGGAAGGAGGTTCCTGGAGATAGAACTGAAAGGCTTGTGCATACTAGATAAGCACTGTACTTCTGAGCTACATCCCCAACCCCTTACTGGGGGATTCTAGGCAGGTGCTCTACCACTGAGTCATGCCTCCAGTCCTTCACTGGGGGAGTTCTAAGCAAGTGCTCTACCTCTGAGCTATAGCTCCAATACCAACTGTTGTTAATAGCTCCATTTTTGAGTGCACTGCTTAGACAAGTTAAGTACTTTCACACTTTTGTGAACCCACCCTCATCATCCATCTACTGAGTGGTCCCATCCTCCCAAACTGAAACTCTGTACCCATTAAACACTAACTCCTCATTTCCCTCCCCAGCCCCTGGCTCCTGCCATTCTCCTCTGTGTTCTAAGTCCTCCTCATAGGTAGAATAATCTAGCATCTTTTTGACACAGAGTCTTACTATGTAGCCCTGGCTGTCCTGGATCTCACTATATAAACATACTCAACTGGCCTTGAACTCAGAAATCTGCCTGCTACTGCCTCAAAAATTCTGGAATTAAAGACCTGTGTCACCATGCCTGGCCCTCCACCCTGCTTGAGACAGGATCTCCTTGCTGTTTGCCACTAAGTATGCCAGGCTGACTGGTCCATGAACTTCCAATGATTCTACTGTTTCCACCTCTCCTCTCACTGTAGGCTCTCTGGGATTACAGCCCTGTGCTACCACACCTAGCTTTTATTTGGGTTCTTAGGATTTGAACTCTAGTCCTTAGGTTTGCAAAACACTTTACTGACTGAACCATTTTCCCAGCATGTAGTTTGTTTGGGTTTTTTCCCTTTTTTTTTAATTAACAAAGAAAATATCATCCAAGCAGTGGTGGTGTCGCACACCTTTGATCCCAGAACCTGGAAGTGCAGAGATAGGCAGATCTCTTCAAACCAACCTGGTCTACAGAGTGAGTTCCAGGACAGCCACTGCTACACATAGAAAGCCTGTTTCAAAAAAAAGGGGGGGGGGAATGAAAATCTCTCTTTAGTTTTACGTGCATGGGTGTTTTCCCTGTATCATGTGTATGCAGTATCCGCAGAAGCCAGAAGAGGGTATCAGATCCCCTGGAAAGTTACAAATGATTGTGAGCAGTCCTGTGGATGCTGGGAGTTGAACCTGGGTCCTCTGCAAGAGCAGCCATTGCTCTTAACCTATGAACCATCTCTCTAGTCCTCTTTTAACAGCAAGGAATTAAATAATCTCTGGATCATGGGCTGCATCATGAGAGGCTATCCTTCAGGCTCGCTGCTCTCCCCACCACCCAGGGCTGCACCATGAGAAGCTGTCTTGCAGAGCTGCTTTCTCCCCCAGGGTTCCATGGACATATGGAGTCTTGCTTAGAGTCACATAGTAGGTCCACATGGGGCCTGGGAAGGTAGAGTGTGAAGAACCTTCCCATTCATAAGCATCTTCCCATCTCACCAGTGGAGTTGGATCAGAGATTCAACCAGAATCACTGAGAGGGCCTGCACTCAGCAAAGAACCACCCCACCCAGGTTACCTCTGTGTTGGTAAGTCCACTGCCAAGGCTAGCTCACATTCCAGAGCATCCCTTTCTAGCTGGACCTTTTCTGGAAATAAAGGGTTTCCTGGACTGGTGATGACTTTGTGGGTAGAACACTTGTTGTGTGAGCATAAGGACCTGAGTTGAGATTCCCATTACCCCCCACACACACACACACACAGGCAGATACAGTAGAACACATCTGTCATCTCAACACTTCTACCATGAGCTAGGAAATGGACACAGGAAGATCCCTGAAAACTCACAGGCCAACTAGGCTGGCCTGTGCAGAACATCAGCAAACAGTGAAAGACCCTGTCCCAAATGAGGAGGAAGGCAAAGACTGATGCCTAAAGTTGTCCTCTGACTTCCACACCTGTGCCACAGTACACAGAGGGGTGGGGGAGGGAGAGAGAGAGAGAAGTGGGGAGAGGAGATTTCAAAAAGAAACAAAGGGATCCATCCTGGGCATCTGTTTCCCACACACCTGCCTCTTACTACCACCAGGTGCAGCTGTGCAAACCAGGTTCACAGGGAAGGTAGATGTCACTCACATGGCTTTTTGAGGCCGCAGTCTGCATGCTAGGTATCTTAGCTGATAGGTATCTTACTATCAGTGGCCCATTCCATAGGAAAAGCAAACAGCTTTCCAGAGAGGGCGTGGTTCCCAAAGGCTGCTGCTGTAGAGACAGCATCTTTTATTTCCAAAGGCTGGTGTATTACAGCCCAAGTCCTCGCCTTGGTGCTATCAGGACACAGTGAAAATTCTTAGGAGGCAGTGTGATTGGTGGGAGGTATCAGATCACTGAAGATTTTGAAGCCCAGCATATTTTATGCATGCAATCCACATGCTCATGAGACTGGAGTAAGAGGATCTCAAGTTCGAGGCCAGCTTGGACTACATGGTGAGTTTCAGACTATTCTGGGCTATATAGCATGACTATATCTAAATAGGAAGGAAGGAGGGATATAACACTGAATTATCAATACGTAGCCAGGTGAAGATTAGGGTATGTTTATTAGGGATATGCCTTACTTACAGAGCAACCTAGCCAGCCGGCAGGAAACATAGTAAGCAGTGCAAGCCGATGAAGCAAGGAAAAAGAAGGGACTACCATGTGCGAGCCCCTCACTCTTAAACCTCCCTCACGTCCCCTGACCATGCCCTGCCAGGCTTGGTTGGGCACACCTGTAGCCAGCCCCTAGGAGGCGTGGTTAGGGTGCCCCCTACAATGGGAAGGAAGGAAGGAAGGAAGGAAGGAAGGAAGGAAGGAAGGAAGGAAGGAAGGAAGACAGGGAAACAGGAGGAAAGACAGGGAAGGCTATTGAGGTGCTGGCCCCGCCTCTTTATTCAAGTGAATAGCTTGATCCACCATGTGCTCCCACCATGATATATGATGCTTCACCATGGGTCCAAAAGCAACAGAACCAATTCTTGGACATCTCCACATCAACATGAATGTCTCTACCATTGTGGTCAAGATGAACATTTCCTCTTCTTAAGCTGGTTGTCTCAGGTATTTTGTTACTGGAACAAAAAGCTGACTAACACAGTCACACAGCTCCATGTACTCAGTTACTGCAGAATAGCGTGGTCACACACTCTGCCACCAAGCCCAGGCCACGTGGCCAGGTCACCCATGGAATGCTACGATACTGAAGGAAACCCAATGTGTCTCACTAATCTAAAGAAGTTACAATGCAAGGGAATTTCTTTCTGTGTGCCTGGTTGAAGAGCAGAGATTCACATGGACAAAGTTCCTTGTAAACTCCCCAAATTCCTTTCTAAACCCAGGGCTATAAATTGTCATTTAATGGTAGCACCTATCAGCCAGACATGGGCACCGAGAGAGCCAAAAGACTTTATTACCTTCCCATAGTTTGGCCACCTTTGAAGCCTGAACTGCTTGCTCCTCTGTCTCCACACTGTAAGATTTATTACTCGTTCATAAAATGCCATTGTGGAGAGAGTCCCAAGCCACTTCTTTGAGAGAATTACTTTTCTGAGAGACTGGCCCTTCTTCTATATGAAGTACACTGTAATGGTTTTAATTACTTTTGTGTAGCTCTGACCAATGTGCCTCAGAACAGCTAAAGAGAAGACAGGATTTACGTTGGCTCACACTTTCATGATGGCAAGGGCATGGTAGGACAAAATGACAACTCCTGTCATGGTGGACAAGAAGCCCAGAAAAGGAAATGGAGGAGTCTGGAGAGATGGCTCTGTGATGAGAAGGTTCACAGCGATTCTGCAGAGGAACTAGGTTCAGTTTCCAGCACCCATGGCTGGCAGCTCACAACTGCCTGTAACCCTGTTCCAGGGGATCTGATGTTCTCTTTTGGCCTCTGTAGGTCCTACACTCAAAACAAGCATGCATGTGCACACACACACACACACACACAATTTTAAAATAATAAAAATATGGGCAAATGCGGGGGGTAATCCACAGGAGGCAAGAAGGTAGTTCAGTTCAACATGATCAGTAGCCGGTGTCGGTTCAAACTTTGGGTGTCTCACCCCGAGTAATTTATTTTGGACACATTTGAGCACAGCGCTGTTTGGTGAAAACTTTCCTGGTGATAATAACTCAATCCCATGTGTACAATAAAACACAAAGTAAGCTTAAAAAAAAGATCATACAAGACTACACCCAAACTCTCTGTAAAGTACATGTGACGTCTTCCATAAAGATGGGTTGTATAGACTGAGAAAAACAAGCTGGCAGTAGGGTCTGGGGGAGGATCTAAGTGTCTCGGCCACACAGACAGCTTAGAGGTCACCAGGCTATTAACCACCTCTCCTCCAAGCCATCTGGGCAGTACCAGGTTATGCATTCCTTCCTTTGAAGGAACATCCCAGGTTCTCCCAGTGCTTATCTGTGAGCACAAAGCTTCTCTGCCTCCTATGGGCAAAAAGATGATCTAGTCCTATCTGTTAGCATCCCTCAATCTTTTCCCATCAGCATTCTTCCAAGGAACTTTCTAGATCTTTTTAATTGCCCAAATATATTAAATACAGGGGAATAAGTTAGGTGTGGTGATGCACATCTGTAGTTCCAGTGTTCTGTGAGGCAGAAGGATTTTGAATGCAGGGCCAGCCTGAGCTACTATTGCATTAACTTTTCCTGAGAGACTTCACCAAACACAGCAGTGTACCCGGAGTAGACCAAGATGACTCTACTCAACTCTAGCCTGGTGAACCAGTGAGTTTATTCAGGAGACTCACATGAGCCCACCAGCATGTATGACAACTCTTGAATGTGGAGCCTCTGCCTTCTTCTTTCCTCCTCTTCTTCCCCCTGTCCTTTATGTGGGCTACCACCATAAGGTGTGGCCCAGATATGTTTGCCCACCTCTAATGATCCAAACAATAAATTCCATCACTGCTGTGTGGAGCAGCTTGGATTTTAGTTGACTCCAGATACAGTCAACTTGATAATTAAGATGAGCCATCAATCACACTCCTCCTCCTTCTCCCTCCCTTTAGCCTCATCTTCATCTTCTCTCTTCTCCTCCTCCTTTTCCTCACCAGCATATCACAAACAACAGTGCAGACTACTTCTGAAGACATTCTTGCCAAGCCATGCTGGATTTGTGAACTATTAGTCACCAGCCAGGATTGATAACACACACCTATAATCCCAGCACCTGAGAGGCTGGGGCAGAGGATTAAAGTTCAACCTGGGAACTTCAGAAAGGATTTTGTTTCAAATTAAAAAAAATTAAAAACAGGGACTAGAACTATTCGATGAGTTTTGAACTACCAGGGATGAACCTAGCATGATAGGCAGGTGTTTTACCACTGAGCCACACCCCTAACCCCTCACTGGGGGATTCTAGGCAGGTGCTCTACCTCTGAGCCACACCCCCAGCTCCTCACTGGGGAATTCTAGGCAGGTGCTCTACCACTGAGTTGCATCCCCAGCCCTCTTTACACTTCTACTTTGAAGTAAGTTCTCACTAAGTTGCCCAGCCTGGCCTTGAACTCACTCTCTAGCCCAGGCAGTCCTTGTACTTGCATCCTATTGCTCCAACCTCCCAAGTAGCTGAGATGACAGACTTGCATCACCAGTACCTGCTCCAAAGTGCTTTATAATTAAACCAAAAAGAAGCAGCCCCTCCTTCCTCTTCATCAAGATTGATACTTGATTATGGGTGTTGCTGGTAGGGGGTAGGGCCACATTGACAGTGGACAGAGACTCTACCATCCTCACTATCTGGGACCCAGCTGGTTCTCCTTGGCCCAGAGGAGAAGGCACTCACATCCGAAGTTAGCAGATTCCTTAATTAGAGCCAGACTATTCCAAGCTGCACCCCCCACCCCAACCTGGGTGGCCCCCGCTAGAAGAGGAGAGGACAATGTTGTGTTTATGCTTATGAGGCGGATCCGCTGGAAGAGAGCATTCTAAATGAGATTACATCTTATACATGTTTAATGTACTGTTCCCGCCATTTAAAATGCAGCTCTATTAAAATAGCAGGGGTGGGGGGAATTGACTCACGGAGCTGGGTGTGGAGAGAATAGATCAGCAGTGAAATGAATAATATATTAACAGAAGAATGCTGTTGCTTTTCATATTAATCGTATAAATCACAGGATTCTTGGGCTGTCAGCAGAAGTTAAGGAGGAGGGGAAAACAGACTTCTGGTTTCACAGTCTGGAAAAGACCAAGGCTGGTGAGGTATGGGAGCCAGATGCCTGGTGACCATGCTGGTTACAAGATGGGTTTTCTGGGCATGAAAATGAAGCTGCCAAGGGCCAGGGACTTCCCCCAGGGCAGTACTATTTACTGTAGGAGGGCATCAACTCAGCCCCTGCCTGTATCCCTTACTAGTGCTAACTGCTCACTGTGAGTATGAGAAAGATGAATGGGATGTGGTCCCTGCCTGCAGGCCAAGGAGACAGACGTATACACAGATGGTCCAGCAATGTGCAGCCGGGTAGAATAGAGAGAGGCCTTCCCAAGAAACACAGGTGGGCATCCCCAAGTGCCAAGTGTCCCCTCTCCCTGTAGATGAATTTTTTTCATATATATTTTTTTTTACATTTTTTGAGGCAGGGAGCTGGGTGTGGAGGTTGGTTTTTGTAACCTCAGGTGAGGAATTGAGAGGATCAGGATTTCAAGGCCATCCTCAGAGTGAGTTTGGGACCACCCAAGGCTACCTGGGAGTAGGTCTTAAAAGGACCTGTCTGATTCCATGAGACCCTGTCTCTAAAAGGAACAATATGAAAGGTCTGGAGAGGTGTCTCCATGGTTAAGAGCAGCTACTGCTCAGGCAGAAGACCCAAGTTATCCAACTTTGGTTCCCAGCATCCATGTGGGATGGCTCATAGCTGCCAGTAACTCCAGCTCCAAGGGACCTGGCATCATGGCTGGCCATTCAGCCCCAGGCATCTCTCCAGTGCTGGGATTGCAAGCACGTGCCACCAAAGATTTTCCATGTGGGCCCTAGGAATCAAAGTCGGATCCCATGCTTACACAGCAGCCATTTTACCCACTGAGCCACTGGAGCCAGGTCTTCAATGATGGGTATCTACTTAAGACCTACTCCCAGGTGCATTATCTGAGGCCCAGCAGTCATACACAGACCCATCAATGTGAAGTTATTAGTGGTATTTTTTAAAATTGCATTTATTCCTATGCATGTTCACTTTTGTGTTAGTGTCTATGTAAGGGTGCACACATGCCATGGTACACAGGTCAGAGTTCATCTCCCAGAAGTTGGTTCTGGCCTTCCACCATGTGGGTCCCAGGTATGGAATCAGGCTTGACAGCAGGAACCTTTACCCAGCCATCTCACCAGTCCATTAGTCACATTTATAAATAAATATTTGAGCTCTGACCATACTCACCCCTTCATTATTCCATCCCAGCCGCATACTGCCATTCAAGGAAACAGGTGGGCTCTCTACCATGCTTGGAGGAGGCAGTCAAGTGGCTTCCGCAAAGTCATACAGCTAATAAACACCTGGGCTGCTTCTCAGATGCAAACTAGCTTGGCACTATAGAAAGTGCTGTCATCTTCCCTCTATGTTTACCCACAATCCCCTCCTTCATGGCCAGGCCTCCACTCTAGGCCCTGTAAGTGGAGTGTTTGAGCCCAGCACTGAGAAATCAGACTTCTTTGCTCTGTCCAGGAGGTTGAGTCTTGTAAGCTGTGACTGAAAGTAGATGAAGGCGGTGTGCTGAGGAGGGCCAGGACCCACCAGGGTAGGGATGAGGCTGGATAAGTGCAAAGGTTGAGTGGGCTCTGATGAGAGGTAGGGCTGAGTCTGCTGTCCTGCCTACCCAGGTCCAGGCAGACAGACCTATAAACAAAAAACCATCTCCCACCTTTGAGATATTTTCCTCCTTTTCTGATGCTGGAGGGTTTGGAGGAAGACAGAATGCCCTGACAATGACCACACAACCATTCTGACATCTACTAGATGTCCCTGTCTCGTGTGACAAATTGTCCCAATAAAGCCGTGCTTTGTGGGGGCTGGTGAGATGGCTCAGCAGTGAAGAGCACTTGATGCTCTTGCAGAGGACCCAAGTGCCGAGTGACAGTATTCCTGGGGAGATGTGAGCAAATTTCTACTCACTCAGATAGGAGCCAATGTCAGACCAAAGTAAGTATACCGCAAAAGTCCAAGTTGGTGAACTGGTGAGACTTATTAGGGTTGGCTACAGGAATATGGGTGAGAGGTTACTTTCAGGAGCAGAGATGACTCAAACACAGATGCATCCCCAAAGCTCACCCCAGCACCAGTGACAACTCACAAAACAAGGAAATCTGGAGCACACTGTCCAACCTGCAGGCATCTCAGTAGACTGGAGCATGTCTCCTTCAGACAGCTCAGGCAGGCTGAGTCTTTTCCAGGCTGTGCAGTTGGTCTGAGCCTCTTCTAAAAAGGCTTGTCTGATAGGGTCATTCACTAGTTCTTGTTGCTGAAAAATACTTGAGGAGGGAGGGGCCTAGTGAATCTAGTTGATTTCAGAAACTTCCTGAGGCTATTGAGTAGTTCACTTCCTGAGCTTAACAAGCTTCCCTGTAAAAATGGAATGTTTCACCTTGCCTTTAACATCCTGTATCTTCGAAGAACTTTCCACCCAAAATTGAAGTTTTTCACCTGGAAAAAAATTGCTACACCACACCAAGTTTGGGTCCCAGCACCTACAAGTTGGATGGCTCACAACTATCCTGTAACTCGAGCTCTGGGGGCTCTAATGCCTTCTGCTGGCCTCCCCACATTCACACATGCACACACATGCAAAATGTAAAAACTTTAAACAGAAGTTTAAGAAATAAAATGAATTGCTTTGAAAAAAATGAATTGTTTTGGAAGCTGAGTCGATAGCTCAGCAATTAAAAGTGCTTGCTGTGCAAGCATGAGGCTCAGAGTACATATCCCTAGAAACTCAAGTTAAAACCAGGTAGGTGTGGTGGCATACCTGTAATTCTAGCCCCAGAGGTCAGAGATAGAATCCCCCAGAGCAAAATAGCTAGCAAGACTAACCATATTGCAGCTGTAGGTTTGATTGAGAGGCCCTACCTCATTGAAAAAATAATGGAGTTTGAGTCCCAACATCAGCCACGTGCATACACACACATGCTCACACATATGTGTGCATACACAAAACCATGCATACATGGGATGCGACTGAGTTCTCTAGCACTTGCCTAGAATGCATAAGGAAGCCCTTGTTTCATTCCCAGAGCTATGTAAAACAGAGTGGGGTTGTGCCTGTCTATACTCCTGACACTCAGGAGATGAAGGCAGCAGAAGTTCAAAGTCACCCTCAGTTGCTTATCAAGGTCAAGTTAGCCTGAGTTACATGAGACCCTGATTCAAAACCAAAAGGCAAGGGCTGGTACAATGGATCAGTGGGTAAAAGTGATTGCCACCAAGCTTGGCAACCTGAATTCAACCTGGGACCCACATGATGGAAGGAGAAAACCAAGACCAGAAAGTTGTCCTCTGATTCCCACATATCTGTGGTGACACATGCTGGTGTTCAGGTACATGTAGGCTTGTTTACAGTAAAAGCATTGCTACTGGGTTAATGTATGTTCAGGGCCAGCACTCCCTGATGTCCATAGCAATGGCCATCCAGGACAATTGGCCTCAGCTGCCCATCTATAGTGGACCTATACAGAGCTCAGCCTGAGGGGAGTGTTGGGCACATCACATGTGGGTCACTGTGACTGTTACAGCCAAACTGGATCCCTCTCCTGGCAGAGACCAGGCTCCAGCCTGGAACTCTGCCTGGCAGGCCATCCCCTACAAAGAGGCAAAGGGTTGAGAGAGAGAGAGCATCTCCATGACAACCATGATACCCACCCCCTGATGGGGGGGGGTCACTGGCTTCCCATTTCCAGGCCACAAGCTGGCAACTGAAACCCACAGGCTGGAGAAACTGGGGTGAAGACAGGAGCAGCTTCTGGCAGCAGGCAGATCACAAGCTCCCTAGGTCCCTGGGCTGCAGCCTGAGCCAGAGCAAGCTGGGGGAAAGTAGGCCAAAACACCGCCTGCGTAGCGCACCCTGCCTCCTTCCCACACTCCTGTTTCCTAATTCACTGGAAAGGGACCGGATGTTCCTGAAAGTACCAGAACCATGAGTGGGGCATGGGACTCAGATGGGAGCAGTTCTGAGCCTTGATGCGACCACCAATGTCCATCAAGCTACAGGCTTCAGAAGTAGACAAGGGGATTCCAGGAACCCTTGGGGTATGATTCTGAGCCAGAAAGAGAACAGAGACCCTTGACTTTCTGCAGCTTTTAAAAAACTTCTGTGGGCCTGGAGATGGAATCCAGGGCCTATTGTACTACAACCATGCCTCTTTCCTCTCACTAGGGGATTCTAGGCAGGGGCTCTACCACTGAGCCATACCCCAGCCCCTCACTGGAGGATTCTAGGCAGGTGCTCTACTTCTGAACTGAACTCAGCCTGTTTTCTGTGGCTTTTGTTCATGCTTGCATGATCATGTCTGCTGGCCAGGAGTGACTGACCACCAGTGTCCTGTTATGACACAAAATAGATTCTAGTATGAATGGCTCTGGTCTGAGTGAGTATGACCCTCATAACCATTTGAACACTTGGTCCCCAGTTTGACGTACTGTTTGGGGAGACTTGGGGGTGTGGCTTTGCTGGAGGAAGTATGTCACAGGAGGCGGGCTTTGAGAACTTAAAACTTCACCGTACTTGCAGTTTACTATCTCTGCTTTGTGCTTGAGGTTCAAGAGGTAAACCCTCAGCTTCATACTCCTCCCCCACACCTGCTTGCTGCCTCCATTCTGCCATTATGGCCTCAACTCTTTGGAACCATAAGCCAAAATGAACGCTTTCTTCTATAAGCTGCCTTGGCCCTTGTGTTTGTCATGGCAATAGAAAGCAAATGGATACAGAAATTGGTACCAGGATCATGGGGTACTTCTGTGATAGACCTGGCCTTGTTTGGGGTAAGATTATAGGTGTGTTTGGAACTTTGGGTTGGCTGTAAACAAAGTTACCCTTCCCTCCCCTCCCCAACTTGCTTTTGATAATGGTCTTCATCACAGCAATGGAAGGCAAACTAAGATACTCCATTTAGGAAAATAAAGGATAGCCAGGGCTAGGAATTGAAGTCAAGCCAGGAATGGTAGCACAGCTACTCAAGAGGCTGAGGCAGGAGGATAACAAGTTCAAGGCTAGCCTGGGCTACAGAGTGAACTCAAAGCCAGTCTAATAAGACCATCCCACACAAAAAAAAAAAAAAATGTGAAAACAGAACTGTGGTTACAGCTCAGCTGTGGAGCACTTGTCTAGACCCTCACATCTAGTTAACCCTTCTTTCCCGAGAACTCTGTTTCTGGCCGACAGACAGGTGAATTCTAAGATGTCTCTGTCTACTTTCTGTTGTCTCTGTGGAATATCATAGACTGAGTAATTTGTAAAGACTAAATGTTGTTTGAGCTTGGATACAAAGTGTCTTCCTCAAAGGCTTGTGGGTTGAAGCTCTGTCTGCTGCTGGTGGATCCAATCTTTGTGACAAGACTGGATCCTGCGAGTTCTGCTTTCATCACTAGATTAACCCCTCAATTGATTCCTAATATAATGGCATTATTAGGAGGAAGAAATAAGAGGGAGGTGGGGCCTAGCTGGAGGAAGTGGGGGGGTTTGAAGGGTGTCTTATCCCAGTTCCTTTTGTTAATTTATGCATGTATGCGTGAGTACATTCATGTGTGGCCATGTGCACATGTACGTGTGTGTGCATATGTGTGGTGGTAAGAGAGCAACCTCATGTGTCATTCCTTGGGCTCTGTCCATTCTTTTGTTTTGAGACAGTGTCTCTCAGTGTCCTGGAACTCACCAAACAGGCTAGGCTTGCTGACCAGCCAGCTCCATGAATCCACTTTCTGCCTCCAGAGTGCAGGTATTGCAAGCATGCAATACTATACCCAACTTTTTGGCTCTGGGGAATCCAACTTAGGTCCTCAGGCCCCTAATTGCCACTTAAAGATCCCATCTGGTCTCACAATGAGTAATATTCCACCTGAGTTGGTGGCACACACCTGTAATCCTAGCACCCTAGGGTAATAGTAAAACCCTATATCCAGATAGAAAGAAAAATGGATAGATAGATAGATAGATAGATAGATAGATAGATAGATAGATAGATTTACAGAGATAAAGACTGGAGATAGAAATGAATACAGATGTAGATATGTAGATGCAGGGTGAGTGTGGAATATTCCTTTACACTGTGGAATATATGTCATTGTGATTGGTTTAATAAAGAATCTGACTGGCCAATAACTGGACAGGATAAAATTAGGTAGGACAACCAAACTAAGGACACTGGGAAGAAGGGCAGAGTCAGAGGAGTCTTGAGCCAGATACAGAGGAAGCAGGACATGTACAAATGAGGTAATAAGCCATGAGCCACATGGCAGCAAGTAGAGGAATGGAAATGGGTTCATTTAAAATGTAAGAGTTAGCTAGTAACAAGCCTGAGCTATTGGCTGAGCATTTATAGTTAATATTAAGCTTCTGTGTGGTTATTTGGGAGCAGATGCCAGGACACAGAGAAACTCTGACTATATAAGTGTTTGTGTAACTTGGGTGTGTGTGTGTGTGTGTGTGTGTGTGTGTGTGTGTTGTGCGTATGTATGTATGTATGTATGTGTATTTGTGTGATGTGTGCTGCTATGCTGTGTATTATGTGTGTATGTGCATTGTGTATTTGTGTGTGTTTTTGTGTGTGATTCTTGTATATTTGTGTTTGTGTTGCATGTGTATGTGTGTGTTATGTGTGAGTATGTCATGTGCTTGTTTATTGTGTGTATGGTGGGGGTCATTGTGTGTACATGCTGTGTGTGGGTGTGTTGTGTATTTGTGTATATTGTGTGTATGTTTTGTATGTATGTATGTTTGTCAAGCTTTCTGAACCACCACTCTTGATGATGATCAGACATCTCTAATGAGAAATCTGGTTCATTCCCACACTCACTCATCCATTTTACCAGGGTAAGAAACTCTGAAACTCTTTCCAGGAGGCAGCCCCTGTGGGAGACTGAAGCCCTGCAAATATTTGTACTCTGGGAATTATTTGTAGCCATCTCTGGATCATTTTAAGAAAACTGTCCCATTTTCTTTCATCCCAATTTACACAAAATGTGCTCTGTGGGTCTTCACAGGACTGTAAGCAGACACAGTAACACTCAACATCCTACTATGTGTTAAAGACTCCAGGGGCAGACAGATTACTGAAGACAGCAAGAGGGATTGCCAACAGGGCATTGCCCAAACTAAGCAGCATCCCAGGTGGGTGGCAGGATGGAGAGCTTCCAGTGTGGATTCTGACTGTACTAGACCCTGACTTGATGGCTTGGGCATTGACTCCACATACACACAGCCACCACTCTCCTCCAAGCCCGCCCAGGATCTCAGGGATGCTCAAGTGTTAATACCCCACATGCTTTTGGGAAGGCGAAGTCATTGCAGAATAACCATCACCATGGAGGGGCCTTTTGTGTTTGATGACCACTCAGGTCTTCTGTGAATATATTACACAAGTCACACCTGCCTTCCATGGAGAGTACTCCATACTTTTGCAGGGTATTGGTTATTTTTACAAAGCTATGACAAAAATACCAGATAAAAACACCTTAAGGAAGGAAAAGTTTGTTTTCACTCAGTGTCTATATTAGTCAGAGTTCTCTAAAGAAAGAGAACTGATAGAATGAAAGTGTGGTATTGCCAGGCAGTGGTGGTGTACACCTTTAATCCCAGCACTCCAGGAGGCAGAGGCAGGTGGATCTCTGAGTTCGAGACCAACCTGGTCTGCAAGAGCTAGTTCCAGGACAGCCTCCAAAGTCACAGAGAAACCTTGTCTCAAAAAACCAAAAAAAAAAAAAAAAAAAAAAAAAGAATGAAAGTGTGTGTGTGTTGTTAGAGTGGCTTATAGGATGTGGTCCAAGTTGTCCAGCAGTGGCTGTCTTCTGATGGAAAGACCAAGGATCCAGTTGTTTAGTCCACAAGAATGGATGTTTCAGAATTCTAATCTGTTGCTGGAGTCCCAGAGTATTCCTGGAGAGCTGATGGTCTTCAGTCTATGTTGGAATCCCAAAGAAGTCAGTTCTAATGCCAGCAAAGGAATGCCTCAACAACACAAGGCATGAACTTGCCAACAAGAACAAGGGAAAGCAGGCAAAAAGCAAAAAACAAAAACAAACAAACAAAAAAAAACAAAAAACTTCCTTTTTCTACTTCCTTTTATGTGGGGCTGCCACTAGAAGGAGTGGCTCAGATTTAATGGATCTTCCTGCTTCAAATAACCCGGTTACTAAGGCCCTCAAAGAAGTGCCTAGCAGCCCCAGCAGCCCCAGTAGCTTGGGTTTCAGTTGATTCCAGATGTAGTCAAATTGGCAACCAAAATGAGCCATCACCATGTTAGAGGGGTTCAGCCCATATGGCAGGGAAGGCATTTGGAGCATGATAGTTCATATTGACAGCATGTGGTGGTGTTCAGGCCATAATGGACCAGGAATCAAGGGAGGGAACACTGGCATTTGGGTGTTTCTTCTTTTCCTCCCTATTGCATCTGGTCTCCAATACTATAGGACGGTGACCCCTGTCCTAGTTTCATTTCTGCAGCTGTGATAAAATTCACTGACAACAAACAACGTAGTAGAGAAAGGTTTGTATTAGCTCACAGTTCCAGGCTGTAGCCCATCATTGCAGAGAAGTCACAAAGGCAGGAGCCTAAGACATCAGGTCACATCACATCCCCAGTCAAGAGCAGAGAGAATGAACACATGTATGCTTAGTGCCCAAGCACTTTCTCTGTGCTGATACAATCCAGTGCTGTGGACTACTAGTTTAAGATGTGTTCCATGTGTTTGCTGTGGCACATCTGGTTAATGATGCAAAGATGTGTTCCATTCTTTTATGTTTCATTCGTTTAACTCTGTGAAGCTGTGTTACTTTGCCTGCCTAGAATACCTGATTGGTCCAATAAAGAGCTGAATGATCAATAGCTAGGCAAGAGAAAGGACAGGCCGGGCTGGTGGGCAGAGAGAATAAATGGGGGAGAAATCTAGAGAAGAAAGTGAGGAATGAGAAAAGGAGAAGGAGAGGAGGATGCTAGATGCCAGCCACCCAGCCACACAGCCAGCCACGGAGTAAGAAGGAAAGAAAGATATATAGAATTAAGAAAGGTAAAAAGCCCAGAGGCAAAAATGTTGTTAAAGAGAAACGGGATAATTTAAGAAGAAAAGTTGGCTAGAAACAAACCACGATAAGGCCGGGCATTCCGAAGTAAGAATAAGTCTCTGTATATTTACTTGGAAGCTGGGAGGTGGGCCCTCGAGTAAAAAAGCCAAACACACACACACACACACACACACACACACACACACACATTACTAAACAAATAAATAAATATAATCTTTTAATTTAAAAGAACTTGGAAGCTGGAGAGGTGGTTCAGCAGTTAAGAACACTGGCTGCTCTTTGCCGAGAACCCAGATTTGGATCCCAGCACCTGCATCAGGCAGCTCACAGCCATCTGTAACTCCAGTTCCAGGGGCAAGACACCCTCTCACTCTCACCCTCCTCTGGCTTCTGTGAGCACTGGCACACATGTACACACACACACACACACACACACACACACACACACACACACACACCGTTCAGGCACACAGTCATACTCTCTTTTAAAACAAAGAAAAAGAATATGGAGGTCAGGTGACTGGGAGAGCATAGTAGAACATTCTAGGCCTCATCTGGGAGGAACTTTTCTCCGAGGTGGACTTGAAGGAATGAAGAGGGAGGGGGATTTCCAGCCTGGTTTCATAGCAAAGGAGATGCTAGTAATTTCCCCCTGCTGCTATTGGCCCCATTAAAGATCTAATTTCTATTCACCTATAACTTTATTAGGCTCGTCCAAGCTATTCATCAAGGAAGGCTGTCTGGGAAAGGGTGTATCGTGGCTTTTATTAAAATGTCCTCTCCGTGGCAACTGCGTTAGATTTTATGCCCCTGCACACAGATCTGTCTTGACAATGGGAGTCTTCTCTCTATCGCTCCATTAAAAGAGGCTACAGGTAGGATGTCTGGGATTCAGATATCCAATTTTCTGTATCCCAGGTCTGAGCCTTACAGTCTTTTTGTTGTTGTTTTTAATCTTTTAGGTTTATTTTATTTTTAAAATTATGTATATGTGGGAGGTGCATGTACATGTAAGGTGGGTGTCTGCAGAGGACATTGGATTCCCCAGGAGCTGGAGGTAAAGGTGGTTGTGAGCTTCCTGGCATAGGTTTTGAACACTCAGCAAGAGCAATATGTGCTCTTAACCACTGGGACATCCCTCCTTCCCTGATTTAGAGTGTTACCTGGGTTTTTACCTCAAAAAAACTTCCATCCCGTGGAATGGCTCGCTGCCTCTCTTTCAGGCACTGTCCCAGTTTTCTTTCTGTTGTTGTGATAAAATACCTTGGCTGACAAAAAGCAACTTAGGGAGGAAGGGCTTTATTCCACTTACAATTCCAAGTTATAATTCATTATTTCATAGAGGCAGGAGTTTGAGACAGCTGGTCACAGTCAAGAGCAGAGAGAAATTAATGTACCCATGCTACCTGCTTGCTTGCTGCTACTTAGCTAGCTGTATTCACTCATATGATTCAGGGCCCAGCCTAGGGGATGATGCCACCCACTATGGACTGGTTCTTCTTACATCAATTAGCAGTTATGACAATCCTCCCACAAACCAACCTGACCTAGACAATTCCTCAGCTGAATGATCTCCTCTCTGATCATTCTAAATTGTGGCAAGTGACCTTTTATTATTTTTATTGTGAGTGTGTATGTGTGTGCCCATGCATGCCTTGGAGACCAGAAGGAGCCAGATTCCTTGGAGCTGGAGTTATTATAGACAGCTGTGAGCCACTTCATAAGTATTGGGCACTGAACGTAGACCCTCTACAGAAGTAGGACAATCTCTTAAGAGCTGAGTCATCTCTCCAGTTGACATTTAAGACCAACCGTCTCAACTAGGTTCTTAGCTCAGTTCTGGGAATTTAGATACAGCATTTTATTCCATAACACTTGCAGCTGACTCTCAGAAGTTACCACCTTCCCAAATTCTTGGCTGCTTTGCCCTTCAGCCATGCACTAAGGCCAATGTATATTATTTTGGAACGTTGTCCCTAGACAGAGCCTAAAGACTCAGGGTAAGGGTGGTCACCAGGCTACGGGAAGATTATGACAGGTGGCCCTAGGGGCACAGGCCTTGACAGGTTGTGAAAAACATTGAAGGAAACAGGTGCAAGAGCCTGTACTGGGTGACAGTTATCCACCAGTTGAGAGCCAAACAAAAAGCCTATCCTCTGCTTGGCAGAGACATAGTAATCTCCTCCCCCATGCTCATTCAAGGTCTAAGCATCAGGAAAGCCCCAGGGACACAGTCATCCAAGGGGTCTCTGTTGTACTCCAGCTGTCTTGGGCTTCATAATCGTCTGCCTATCACAGGTTCAATTTCCAAAGATTTGGTTGTTGTTAATGATAATTACTATACTGCTAAAGAGAGGATAATGAACCCACAAACATCTGGAGACAGAGCAGTCGTCTGCCACAGGGCCTGTCGTGCAGAGTAAATGAATCAAACCTCATAATTAATAAAATTGGATGCCAGACATGGTATGCAAGCTTGTAATGCCAGAGCCTGGGAGGTAAAGGCAAGAGTTCAAGGTCATCCTCAACTACATGGTCAATTCAAGACCAGCCTGGGTTTTACATAAGACCTTGCCTGGGGGAAAAAACAAAAACAAAAACAAAAAACTGGACTGAAGAGTTGGTTCCACTATTAAATCTTATGCTACTCTTGCAGAGGACCTGAGTTTGGTTCCCAGCACACACAGCA
Source organism: Cricetulus griseus (assembly GCF_003668045.3). Classification (NCBI taxonomy): domain Eukaryota; kingdom Metazoa; phylum Chordata; class Mammalia; order Rodentia; family Cricetidae; genus Cricetulus; species Cricetulus griseus. Next base: position 81,108,415 of record NC_048597.1, read on the forward strand.
CCAGTTCACAACCACCTCTAACTCCAGCTCCATGGACATCTTATGCCTCTGGCCTCCAGGGTCACATGCACTGAGGTGCACATGACCACATGCACACATACACATAATTAAGAATAAAGAGTAAATCTTGGGGCTGGAGCAATGTAGTTAAAAGTATGGCATTCTCTTGAAGAGGAACTAAGTTCAGTTCCCAGAACCCACATGGAGGCTCACAACTGTCTGTAACTCCAGTTCTAGGGGGTTTGGACACCCTCTTCTATCCTCTGTGGACACTGGGTATGTGCATAGTATAGACATGTAGGCAAAACACCCATACATGTTAACTTTATAAATTAAAAATAAATCTTAAAATGTGTGTATGTGTGTATGATATCCATGCATGTATGTATGTTTGCATGTGTGGGGAGGGGTGTGCATGTGTGTGTGCATGCATGAGGAGATCCAAGATTGATGTCCAGAGTCATCCTCTATCACTTGTTCACCTTATTCATCGAGGCAAGGTTTCTCAGTCAAACCCAGAGCTTATCAATATGGCTAGTCTCTAGTCTCTCTAGCCAGCTTGCTCTGGGAATCTTGTTTCCCCTTTCCAAGCCTGGAATTATACAGGCAGGCCATCAAGTCCCCCTGACATTTACATGGGTTCTGGGGATCTGAACTCAGGTCCTCATGCTTGCGGGGGTAGGTGATTTTTACCTACTGAGACATCTCCCCAGTCCCTCCACCTTATTTTTGAGACTCTCTCTGAACCTCGAGCTCACCGATTTCCACAGACTTGACACCTGACCTTTGTGTCTTTACTTGATGAAGCCTGTCCCTGACATAGCTCATCTCAGTCCTATGCTTGCTTCATTATTCTGCATGAAGGTCCATTCTCCCAAAAAGGAGCTGTTAGAATCCCTCTTGCTTGGGACGAGGGATATATTTATCTGCTGCTAGCCTCCCTTGCTCCCTTCTGCATTCTCCGTATAAGGCTCCAGTTCCTTTGTAATTCATCAACAGAGGCCATGCAGAATGAGCTCAGCTCTTACCCTGTAGCCAAATTGCCAGCTCACCTTTTAGAAGCCCACACCTCAGTGGAGGACCCTCAGATCTCTGTGTCCTGAGGCTGGGGATGACTCGCCCATGAGTCAGGCATGGGGCTGAGCCGGCACTACTATCCTGAGCTGCACCCTGTCTTCCTGAGCTATGTGTGAGGGAATAGGCTGAGGACATTGGTTCATTCATTGAACAAGCATGTCCTGGGTGCCTGCTGGGTGCCAGGCACTGGGCTGGGACCTCTTGTTGATGCCATCTGTGGTGGTTAGCTTTATTTATTTCCTAGAGTCACATGGGAAGAGAGTCTCAGTGAGGGGCTATTTAGGTCAAGTTGGCCTGGGGACATGTCTGTGGGGATTGTCTTACTTGAGTTAATTGATTTGGGGAGACTCAGCCCACCATGGACAGCACCATTCCCTAGGTTGGGGGGCACCATGGACAACACCATTCCCTTAAGTTGGGAAGGGGGTACACTAGGAACAACACTATTCCCTAGGTTGGGGTGGGGGGCACCATGGATAGCACTATTCCCTAGGTGGGGGGAAGGGTGGGCACCATTGACAGCATCATTCCCTAGGCTGTGGGATGGTGGTCCTGAACTGTACAAAAGAGGAGACATTGGGCTGAACGCATGCATCCATTCAATTCTCTCTGCTCTTGACTGTGAATGACATTCTTGACTGTGGGTGTCATGTGACCAGCTGTTTGAAGTCCTTGCCTTGAGTTCCCCACAATGATGGAGTGTGATCTGGAATCATAAACCAGACTAAGACCCTTCTTCCCCTAAATTGCTTTTTGCCAGGGTATCTTATAGCAACAGAAATGAAACTAGGACAACCTCTTACATAATTCCCCTGCTGATGCTGGGAGGAAGATGCCCACATGTCCATCCTATAGATATGGAATCTGAGGTTCCAGGAGACTACAGTCCCTTGTCAATGTCACCTAGCTGGTGCATAACAATGAGTCTTTGTGGACACCTGCCATCCAAGCACTATGGGGGGGGGGTAGAGGTAAGTGGATGGGGTGTTTAGGTGGGACTACAATATGGAATGAGTTTGAGGTCAGCCTGGGGTACATGAGACTATCTCAAAACAAAACAAACAAGGGCTGGCAAGATGGCTCAGCTTCTTGTAACCATGGTGGAAGGAGAGAACCAACTCCCAAAAGGTTTTGTTATTGTTGTTTTCTGAGACAGGATTTCTCTGTCTGGCTTTGGATGTCCTGGAACTCACTATGTAGACCAGGCTGGCCCTCAAACACAGAAATCTGCCTGCCTCTGCCTCCGGAGTGCTGAGATTAAAGGTGTGTGCCACCACCCATCTCCAAAAGTCTTCTAGCTTGGTGAAGCCATGAATTTATTGAAAGCTTACTTGCAGTAGCATGGATGAGGGGTTACTTGCAAGAGTGACTCCCAAAAATACCATGAAAAGCCCAGACCCAAGAGAGACTCCTGAAAATTTCAAGACAGAGAACCCCCCCATTCAATTAACTTTCTGCCTCTTGTACGCTCTAACATCTCCCAAGACTACCTGTAATAGGCAGGATTACATGGGGGCTCAGAGAGGGTTGCTCAGGAGGGAAGCCAATTCCAAGACATCTCTGAGCCCAGGATAACTTCATCTCGAGATCCTTAATTCTGTCTGTACAGACCCTGCTCCCCAGGATGACACAACCTGAGGTCTGGGTAGACATGGATTTTTTCTTTTAACTTTCACACGTATTTATTTATTTGTTTATTGACAGGGGTCAAAGGGAGTTGCATGCCACGGTGCCCAGGTGGCAGTCACAGGACAACTTGCAGGAGTCCATTCTCCCTTCCCACCCTATAGGTTTGGAATTCCTCCAACTTGGCAGTGGTGCATTCACCCAGAACCATCTTCCTGGCTCATGAATTTCAGAGGGGACAGTTTTCCACAAGTCTTTCTCCTAACAAAATTCCAAATTCCAGTAGACCTGAATTAACAGACATTTGAGGGCCAGGTACTGTGCTGGGTGCTCTGGAGCTACAGCTGTCAATGACTCCCATGAGGCCATTTCTCTCATAGATAATCCTTTCATGTGGAGGGATAGTTCAAGGGACATGTGTATATGGTGACCCACCTCCATTCTGCATCTCCACCCTCGAGGCAAAGGCTCTGGGATGCCAGGCACTGCCTGTTCTAGAACATATTCCACTTGTTCTGGAGTGTATCCGACCTGTTCTGGATTGGGCTCTGCCTCTTCTGGAGCCAGGCCCTGGCTTCCACAGCATGTGCGCTCAGGAGATTGTCATGTTGATGAAAATACCAGGGAGCCATCTGCAGGGTTCTTCCTCTCGATGCCTCTCTGGAGCCTGAAATAAACGAGAAAGAGATGTTCCTGGCAGGATCTGCTGAGGAGTTTCACCGCAGGAATGAAAATTGGCTGCAGTAGCAGAGAAATCCTGGAAGGGAGAGGGATTTCTAGGCTAACACACCTCTAGGAAAGAATGTAGGTGTGAGGCTGCGGAGGAGGTGAGCCCGCCGCCACCCATCCATACTGCATGTGCCTACTGTGTGCATGCATACAGGTCCATACACACCAACGCAGGTGTGCGCACCTGCCGGCCACAGGCAAGTATGAACATGAACTTGAGGAGCCCAGCAGACATTCCAGCCTAGATTTTCTCACACTGTTCACAGCCTCCCCTGTCACCTTCAAGCCTGCCCAACATCTGGAGTCACCTTGTCCTGATATATTTCGACCAAATTGGGCTCGGCACCCATCCAGGACCTGGGAGGGAAGCCAGATTCTCCCTGGCTCCCTGGGGATCCTTTGCGAGCTGACATGGCTCTGGGCCCACCTGGCAGCATATTCTGGCTTCCTCTGTGTTCTCCATCTGCCCTGCGATGTGGCATGCCCCAAGCCAGCCGGTCCTTCCTCAGCCAGACGCCACAACCACAGAGTAACAGACTCAAAGCAGCCGATAGGTGGCTTTTCCCAGGCTCTGTCACAGCCTTGACTGCAGTCAAACTGAAAGGAGAAAACCTTGACTCTAGATGTCCCTCAGCCAACCAGGCCTCTGGGTATCGCTCCTGACCCCTTCTCTTGCCATCAGAAACTGGCCTCTAGACTCCTTTACCCAGCAAAACATTGCTTAGTGACATGTGTGTTTATAATTTCAGCACTTGGGGACTGGAGGCAAGAAGACCAGAAATTCAAGGTCATCCCTGGCTACAGGAACCCTGCCTCATGACAACAACAAAATGAACGGCCTATAAAGAATTTGAAATTACCTTCTCACCTCCTGCCTCATCTCTTGCCTCTCAGGTCCTGCTCTGAGTACCCTAGGGTATTATCCCAAAGGGTAATAGATCTCTGAATCCTTCTAGAAACATAAGCTCAACAGCCTGGTATTTGCCTGAGAAGCTCTGGCCTTAAGCTGAACTGGCAAGTATCCAGGAATTTATAAACTGAGGCCTGCAGTCTTACAGAGGTGAAACCTAGGCCAGGAAGCACTGTGCTTATCTGAGTCAAGCCACAAGGTAGTGTATTTGGTGTTTGTTCATTTGGAGACATGGTCTCAAGCAGCCCACGATGGCTTCATGTATATATAGTCCAGGATGACTTCTAACTTGAGACCTCCTACCTCCATCTCCCTAGTACTGGGATGCTAAGGATCAAACCCAGGGCTTCATGCATGCTAGGCAAGCACTCCACCAACTGAGCTATCTCCCCAGCCTTCCCATTTTGAGTCAGTGGTTCTGGATATGCTGAGGTCTTCACCCCATCCCACAGGACCAATAAAGCTATGAGGGAGTGGGGGCTCCATACCTCAGAATCCTGCATAGACAGGGCTCTGTTATAGCTGAAGGTTCTAAACCTGCAGAAAATGCCTCCCCTAACATCTTGTTTCTCACTTTATATTTGACTATGAGATGGGCAGACCTTAGTGCCCTTCTGTCCCTTCCTTCCACGGCAACCTGCAAAGTATAGGGTGGCCCCATCCTCCTTCCCTCATGGGAAGCAGCTTTGCTAAAACCATAGTACTATTATGAATGGAACACTTGTTCCCTAACCCAAAACTCACATACTAGAGCTCTAACCCTCAGTGGAATCATAGTCAATAAGGAAGTATAAACAAAGCTAAATAAAGTCTTAAATGTAGGGCCCTGAATCTCGGTTCTGTTCCCAGCACCCATACTGCAGCTCATAACCACGCATAAGTCCATTTCCAGGAGATCCAGTGCTCTCTTCCGACCTCCAAAAGCACTAGGCACATACGTGGTACACACTGATATATATGTAGGGAAATGCACATAAAATAAAATAAATAAATCTTTTTAAAAATTTTAAGCTTGTGAAAACAGGACATGAAGCCAGGCGTTGGTGGCTCATGCCTTTAATCCCAGCACTCGGGATGCAGAAGCAGGCGGATCTCTGTGAGTTCGAGGCCAGCCTGGTCTCCAGAGCAAGTGCCAGGATAGGCTCCAAAGCTACACAGAGAAACCTTGTCTCAAGAAAAAAAAAAAAAAACAGGACGTGAAATTACTTTAATGGGTCTCCCTCAACACTTGTGTGTATTTGTGTTCATGTGTGTATCACAAGTGTGCGCCACCATACCTGGCTTTTTACATAGGTGTCAGGGATGGCGCTCAGGTCCTTGTGTGTGATTTTAGTAGAGTCCACAAAAGCCTGGATAAAGGGAAGTCAGGTATCTATTGGGGAATCACTGATGAATGGCAAAGCAATTGTCTGCGTACTTTGCCCTTAGGTGTCTGACAACACCATCTGCTCCTAGACCACTTCCCTGGGGCAGCTTCAGGAAGAATGGCTTTGATTCACATGGGACCTCCAGCCCTCACATGGCTAGTACACTCCTCAGAGGCCTGGTCTGTGGAAAGAGTCAGTAAACATTCTGGTTATAAGTGAAGTGATTCCAGGAGAGTGGGACAAGTAAGATGGCAAGAAAGAATAAAGACCTGAGACATCAGAGTTCTGGAGATGCAGCTCAGTGGTAGAGCACCTGCCTAGAATCCTCCAGTGAGGGGTTGGGTTGTGGCTTCAGTTGTAGAGCACCTGACTAGAATCCCCAGTGAGGGGCTAGGGACATGGCTGAGGGATAGAGAGAGGCAAGGGCATGCCTGGGCTGTGCCCTTGGGTGTCTCTGAAGCAGTGGTTCACATATACATGGTAAATAGCATGGGTTTGGCCACATGCTCATCCTCAGTGTCCCCAACAGATGTGGTTTCAGAGTGAGAAGCAGGGGGAGACACACAGAGAGAAACAGAAACAGAGACAGAGAGACAGAGACAGAGGATGCACAATTCTTTCCAGAAATTCAGGAAGCCAGGCCGACTTATGTGAGTCTCAGCACCCAGTATTACCATTCTTTTCCTGGGACCCAGGTCTTCACACATGTTGTCAAGTTCTTTAACATGAAGCTATGTTTCTCTTTCTTCATTCTGAGATGCTCAACTCTGGAGCCCAGGCTGGACCTGAACTCATTCTGTAGTCTACAGCAGTCTCCAATTTGTAATCTTCTGGCCTCAGCCTCATAAATAGCTAGGATTCCAGACCCGTTCTTGTTATGTATTTGTTGTTGGGGACACACATGTGCGCGCATGGAGGTCAGAAGCCAGCTTCCAAGAGAGTCAGTTCTCTCCTTCCACCATTGGGTCCCAGGGATTGAACTCAGGTCACCAGGTCTGACAGCAAGCACCTTTACCCACTGAGCCATCTTGCCGGCCCTTATTCATTATCAGTTGTTATTTCCAGCATGCATTTACAGAAAGACAGGCTCAGAGAAGTGGGATGACTGTCCTAGCTTTGCAAAGCACGCCTTGTTCCCTAGGCCACCACCCACCTGGGCTCCATTACCCCCCTCCCTGTCTACCCTCCCTTCCTCCTGTTTTGTCTTTAATGAGCCGGGTTCTTTGATAATAGCAGTGGGCCTTTTATGAACTAAACAAACTAAAGCTGAGGTTTTTTTTTTCCCCTTTCACAAAAGAGCTCATTGAATAAGCAATGGGCTTTTCTGCAACTATTTTTAAAGATGGAGCTGCAGGCACGGCAGTGAGCAAAGTCATATAGAGTCAGTCCACTCCTGAAGGTCACCCAGAACTCGGGGACAAGATCCACTGTTGGTGGCTACCCTGTAGACCCCATGTACTGGGCCTTTTTGCAAAACATTGCCACTATCAGGCAGTCTTCTTGGAACAGCCCTGGTAGCGGTATCCCTTTGTCTTCTAGAGGGTCCCCCAGCCTGGTCTCTTTGGCCCAAGGATTTTGTGCTATTTAGACATTGGTCCCCCTGGAACATTGCACTTAACTTCATAGAGCACCAACAGGGGCCGCCATTCCCACAAGCAAAGCTTTTCCATACTCCCCACATCTCATTCCTAGCCACTTCTTTTCCTTTGATGTACACACATGCCTGTGTGGGAGTGGGTACATGTGAGCGCAGTGTTCACAGAGGACAGAAGAGGGCGTCAGAGCCCCTGGAGCTGGAATACAGGCTTTTACATGCATTCCAACCTAGGTGCTGGTCCTCTACAAGAATAGCAAGTGCTGGGCAGTGGTGGCACGTGCCTTTCCTGCACTCGGAGGCAGAGGCAGGAGGATCTCTATGAGTTTGAGGCCAGCCTGGTCTACAAAGTGAGTTCTAGGACAGCCAGGGCAGTTTCACAGGGAAAGGGCACATGTGTGTCCCCAACAATAAATAAAAGTTAGCCTTGCTGGAAAAAAAAAAAATACAAGCAATGCTAGTACTCTCAGCCCCAGAACCATCTCTTTGTCCCCCAATTCACAACTACTTCTAAGGCCTCAGGGAGACTAAGGCCCAGAGAGGTCCACAAGGCTGTGTTTAGTCAAGATACCAGCAATCAAACCTGAGGTTCTCTGCTTCCTTGTGACTCTAGCTTTCAACATTGTTCCCTAACCCATTATAAATAACATGGAAGGTTCTAGAACTTTAAAGGCCTATCTGGGCCATGCTGCTGGGAACTGGGTTTTTATAAGAAGTAGGTGGAGAAATCTTAGTCGCTGTATAGAAATCTTACTTGCTATGTGCAAGTAGCCTCAATTAGCCGATCTGTAGATTGGGTTGATAGTGGCAATAGTGACATTTAATGTTTCCTGGCTCCTCAGCTCATAATTAAGAGTCCACTAGAGGGAGTCTTTGTGGCTTGTGCAAGGCCACAGAGCTTGCAGGGATGTGAGCCCAGGCAGCCCTGCTTACCTTACATGGTTGTTAAGAGCACAGTTTTTATTATACCATGTATTTATTTGTGTGTGTGGTGGGGCATGCTACAGCAGCCATCCACCATGTGGGAACTGAACTCAGGTCACCAGACTTGGTGTCACATGCCTTTAGCCATCTCACTGGATCTTGAACCTGAATTTAAAAAGAGAGAGAGAAACCCTGTCTCGAAAAACTAAATAAATAAATAAATAAAATCTTGGGGACTAATGCACGTATCAGTGTGGGTGTGCTAACCTGCAAGTGGGTTGATGTCCATGTCTTCCTGTCACCACCCTAGTTTTGAAATAACTTTCATTATATTTTGTTTTGTTTTAATTCTCATTCTCTCTCTCTCTCTCTCTCTCTCTCTTCTCTCTCTCTCTGTCTCCTCTCTCTCTCTCTCTGTGTGTGTGTGTGTGTGTGTGTGTGTGTGTGTACATGAGCCATGGTATACTTATGAAGGTCAGAGGATAACTTGTGGGAATCAATTCTCTCCTACCACGTGGGTTAACTCAGGATGTCTGATAGCAAGCACTTTTATCCCCTAAACTATCTAGCCTGCCCCACCTTGTCCTTATCTATCTCACTAAACCTAAAGCCGAAGCTTGCAGTTCTGACTAGTGCCAAGAGAACCCCCGGCCCCTAGAGTTTTACTCGGGATCTGGGGATCCGAACTCAGGTCTTCAACTGAGCCGCCCTCTCTGCCCTTCAATCTGGTATTTCTCCAGGAAAGTCCTTCAAGGCACAGGGCCTCTATTTCTCCTTTGGAGCCTTCATGCCCCCTGGTGGCCACAGAAGATCCTGCAACTCCACCACTCCTGATCCAGCTTCCACCTGGTTACTCCCAGAACAGGCTGGCTGTAGGCAGGTGGGCTTTCTGTTGCACTGGGGAGCAGCTGGGAAGCCCACCATGAGGGTGTCGAGGAATCCAGAGACGATTCTCAGCTGTGTCATCCCCAGCTCTGTGGTTTCGGAGAGATATTCAGTTAGGCAGAATATCATCATCACTAAACAATTTATGCATTTAACGAAATCCACCTGTCTAATTTCACACACAGAGAGCAACAGTGTTGTGTGCTCAAACGTCGAATCTGATAATCCCTCTTTCCTGCCAGGTACCTAGAGCCTGAAAACATCCCCCTGGGGAGGTAAGGAACGGGAGACAGTGGTTGCGTGGCTGTTAGGATCCACCCTAGAGGGAGTTACAAAGCCACTGTCTCTGGATTGGTAGTGTAATCCAGGCAAACCTGGCTCCGCCCCTTGAATTTGGCACGGTGCCTCTGCGCACCCTGGCAGGCACGGAAGTTTCTTTAAGAGAAAAACTCCGCCTACTTCTCTTTTTCTTCTGCTGTTGTCTCTCTGTCTATCTGTGTCTCTGCCTCTATCTCTTCTCCATTTCCTTCCCTTATCTTCTTACCTCCTCTCCAATAAACTTTCATACAAGTCACGTCTGCAGGTCTCTGTTCCCCATCTGCCCAGTCCCAGCCTTCTGTAGTGGAATCCGCCAAGGTCCCACGCGTTGTATTCCCGCCGCTGTATTATAACAGGTAGGACCTCTGCGCTTTTGTAACTGTCCTGGAAAGATGGAAGATGTTCTAAAGAGACACTTGTGTCCCTCCTTCAGTTATCAAACTCTTGAAACAATGGACCCCCAAGAACTTGAACTTCCGGCCAGAACAAGCTGAGGCCTGGTGCCAGCCAGAGCTTGTCTTCAGAAGATTTCACACAGTCAGACCATCTTGCAGGGGATTAAACCTATGGACCACTATGCCCTGCTGTTTTTTTTTTGTGTGTGTGTGTGTACTTTTAATTGTCTAATTGAGACACCAACCAAGCTTGGCTTGTTACGGTTTGCTGGGGCCCAGATTCTGACCCTAACAATTCTGGTAACAAGAAATCTCTTTGTCCCAACAACTTTGGGACACCTCCTTCCCCTATGGTCCCGCTCCCTGGGGGACCGGGTCATCAGGCACCCCAGGCCACCTGCTGGTCTCTTGAAATTTGACTCATCCTGGTGCTCTCTCAGAGACAACTACACTATAAACAAATCCGGTTTATCCGGGAGAGCCTTTCACAAAAGAATCATTGCCTGTGCCCTAGGCCCTCCGGGAAAGAAAGGGACCTGCCAGGATGTGGCCAACCTCTCACTGTGAGGCTGGCTTGAAGCTCAGAAGTTAGACACACAAATGGTTCTGGTTTGGGTTTGTTGGTGTTTTATCACATATTCTTATTTATTTATTGTCAAGGAGGCATGAATACAGAGGTTAGAGTACAACTTTTGGGAGTCTGTTTGAAGAACCAGCCTGCCTCCATCTTAGGCTTAAAAACCATCTTACAGTAAAGATAAAGTTCATTCCTGTTATGATTAAGCCTCTGTTTCTCAAGGACTGAGCTATACCCCACCTGTAACCTTAACTACAAATTCCTCTTCCAGGAATGGCAATCATGTCTTTGTTTCAAAAAGTTTATATAACCATCTTGCACCCCTACCTTTGTTTCAAAAGGTTGTTATATGACCACCTATGAGTACCTTGTCATGACACGCTGTTGTGGTCACCTTGCTTTGACCACATGTTATGTTCTGCTCCTGTAACCCCTCCCTTTTACCCCCATTTGTAAACCCCCTACCCCTGAGCTCTATAAAAAACCTTGTCTTCCTCACATCCAATGCTGACCTCTTGAACCCCACCTTAGGGGGAGGCAGCCTATGTACACGAATAAAAATCTTGTTTTAATTAATTTGGCCATGATGATTTGGGTCAGTGGTCTTTCTCTTCCCATCTTTGAGATTAATAGTTTTTCTTCTTCTACCATGTAATGAAGGAACCAGCTTCCTTTTGGCAGCCATAACTGCCGAACACGTGCTTGCCATAAACCTGCCTTGGTCACTTAGAGGTCAGATGCCTGTCTCGTGACAAGGAATCTTAGTCACTAGAAAGTCAGATGCCTGTCTCGTGACAAGTAACCAATCAGAGGTTAGCTGGTGGCACTATGCTTTACGACCCTGGGTGTGCTTTACGGACAAGCGCACAGCAATGACGTAGAGAGCATAGCAACCACCCTGGGAGGGCCTATGGGCCATAACAACCAGTTGACCAATCAACACAGGGCAAGCCCTCCAAGCCTGGAGGCACACCAATCGTGAGCCTGTGCGTACCCCTAGACACTCCCCTTACGCTGCTCTATAAGATCTTTTGGGAGCCCGTTGGAGCCGTCTTTTCTAGCTATCCACCATGGCGGGTGGGTTAAAGACCCGAGCTAACATGGGGTTAACTCGTTAAATTACAATAAAGCCTCGTGCAGTTTGCAGCAAGCTCTCGAATCCGCCTGGTGATTGGGGTGACCGTGAACGTGGCCTGGGACCCCGGAAACTTGAGTTTTCGGGGGTCTAACAGTAAGACCTGGGTATTGAACTTTTACCCACTGAGCTGTGTCCACAGCCCTGGTTTGTTTTTTTGTTTGTTTTTTGTTTTTTGTTGTTGTTTGGTTGGTTTTGGTTTTGTTTGTTTCTAATAGACAGAAGTAAACAAGGTAGACATAGGTGAAGAGGGTAGGAGAGACAGGGTGCTTTGTCCCTAGCCACCCCAGTGTTACCAAGGACCAGGAGCTCCAGGGCTAAAAAGGCCAGATGTGGTGGCATGGACTTGTAATTCCAACACTCTAAAAAGCAGAGGCAGGAGGCTTGCTGCAACTTCATGACTAGCCTGATCTACCCAGAGAGTTCCAGACCAGCCAAGGCTACTTAGTGAGTTTTGTTTAATTCTCTCCTCTTTCTCTTTCCCTCCCTCCTTTTCTTCCTTCCCTCCCTTCCTCTCTCTCACAACACACACACACACACACACACACACACACACACACACTACAGAAAGGGTGGGGTGGCAGTGGCTAGCAAACATTTTGTTCCAATTGGCCACTTTACTTAGCTCAACACATGCCTCACCCTCTTCTTGACATTGTGGGCCACACAGCCTCATGTCTCAGTCTCCTAGCAGCTGGGATGATAAGCATGCACCGCTGTGCCCAGGTTAGTAAGTGTTTCTGAGGCAAAGGAAGAGAAGTCCGAGGGTCTTTGTGATCTGACCTTGTCTCGTGGTAAACTAGGGTGAAGAGAAGCCTCCATCAGGTTTTTTTCTAAGTCTTTGTCTACCTGTCTGGACTACATTATCAAATGGATGTTTTGTTTTGTTTTGTTTTGTTTCATTTTATTCTGTGTATGAGTATTTGCATGTGTGTCTGTGCATGTGTATGCAGTGCCTACAAGTGCCAGAAGAGGGCTTCAGCTCCCCTAAAACTGGGGTTATAAATAGTTGTGAGCTGCCATGTGGAAGCTGGGAATCGAACCCAGTCCTCTGAAGATCAGGCAGTGCTCTTATTTAGAAAAAGACTGGAAAATGTCACTCCTTAATTTTAGTATGTGGGTCTTACGGCATTTTCCTTTATAAAAGGGTGAAGAGACAACACTGTCCACATTAGTCAGTTGATTCTGATGATAACAAGAATGATCACTGGGTACAAGGTGAAACAGAAGAAACTAACTTAGCACCAGAGCACCTATGTAGAATCCCCCAGGGAGGGGCTGGGGTGTGGCTCAGTGGTAGAGCACCTGCCTAGAACCCCCCAGGGAGGGGCTGGGGTGAGGCTTCAGTGGTAGAGCACCTACCTACAATCCCCAGGGAGGGGCTGGGTGTGGCTCAGTGGTAGAGCAATTCTTTGGAATCTGACTCCCTCTCTGGCCTCTGGGAATACTTCATGCACAGGCACATACCCTGCCTCCCTTCCCCACGTATACAGTGAATTTTAAAAATTAAAGTTAGGGACTGGAGAGATGATTCCGCAGTTGAAAGCATTTGCTGCTCTTGCAGAGGACCCTGGTTTGGGTCCCAGTAGCTGCATGGCAGCTCACAACCATTTGGGTTCCAGTTCTAGGGAATCTGATGCCATATTCTGACTCCCTGGACACATGGATAATACTACACACACATACACACACACACACACACACACACACACACACAACCCAATATTTTTAATTAAAATTTTAAAAATCTTTTGAGAGAGAATCTTTGGGGAGGGATCTGAGCAAGCATTGCTAACTGGGGAACAGGTGAAGCCACCACCTATCCTGATTCTACTAAGGAACATCCTTCACATTCTGACTTAGAATGCTCTCTCCCTCCAGGTACAGGAAGGATGCCTCCCATGTGACAGCTGTGCCTCAAGGGAAGGTCCATGTACTTGATACACCTCCAGTTTCTTTACTTTCAAATACTTCTTAAACAGAGGTAACATCTGTGGGGTACTACATCCCAAGCCCCATCATTGGCTCTTTGTTGCTGTCTTTGTGTCCCTTGGGGGAAAAGCAGTGACCCACAGGGTGACAAGCTGTGAACTGGTTCACCCCATGAATGAAATCCTTGTGGAACTCGAGCTTTCCTCAATGGCTCTCCTGCTGAGCCACACCCACCCACCCCCCAGCTCTACTTACTCTTCATTTTGATGCCCTGTCACAACTGCTAAACTAAAACCAGTTCTGTTACTCTTTATTTTGAAACAGGGTCTCACTAAGTTGCCCAGGCTGACCTTGAACTCCCTCTGTAGCCAGGATGTGGACCTCCTGGCTCAGTTTCCCCAAAATCAAGAATGACAGACCTGGTCTGTCAGTAGCTCTCAGCTACTGCTCCAGCCCCATGCCTCCCTGTACGTGGCCATGCTCCCCGCCATGACAATAATGGACTAACTCTCTGAAACTGTAAGTCAGCCCTCAGTTAAATGCTTCCTTTTAGATGAGCTGCCCTGGTCATGGTGTCTCCTCACAGCAATAGAACAGTGACTAAGACAGTCACCAAAACTCTTCATAATTATTGGGACCAATGAAGAAATTTGGCTTCTTCTGTGATAGACTTCAAGCTGAGTAGCAGTCAAGTTTCCATCATGTTCCCCAGGAAAGGTCAAGAGAAAAGGCTTAGGCCGCCTGATGTTCCCAAATCATGCCACTATCTGTGTGGGTTGATACCCCACAACACTTTCCAGTGTGGTGATTATATATATATATATATATATATATATATATATATATATATATATTCATATACCATAACCAAAAATAACTTGAGGAGGAAGGGGTTTATTTCATCTTACAGATGACAGTCTGTGCTGTGATACTCGAGATGAGGGGACCTTGGAGGATCCCATGATGGAATGAACACACCAGACAGAAAGAGGTCATTTGGGAAGCGTTATTGGGAAAGAGAAGGGAAGGGGGTAAGGGAAGGGAAGAGAGTGGGGAAGAGACAAAGAGAGACAGAGAGACTGGGAGACGTGCCTCCTCAGAGAGAGAAAGTAGGCAGAGCTTGCCTCTTAAAGAGACCTTTTGCACCTTCGTACAGAGACGGGGTGACTCTGCCAGGTCCCCAGGGGCAGAGCCAGGTTTGCCTGGATGATAGCAGTCCATCCCTGTCAGGCTTCTCTAAAGGAAGAACCGATGGGATGAATTACATTAAACGGTATTTGTTAGACCCATATGCAGGATGTAGTCCAGGTGGTCCAACAATGTCTGCTTCACACTAAAGAGGCCCAATATCCTGTAGTTGTTCAGTTCACAAGGCTAGATGTCTCAGCAGTGTCGGTCTGGCACTTAAGGCCTGGAGCAGTGGTTCTCAACCTTCCTAATGCTGCAAACCTTTAATCAATACAGTTCCTCATGTTGTGGTGACCCCTAACCATAAAATTATTTTTGTGGCTGCTTCATGACTGTAATTTTGCTGTTATCAATCATAACATAAATATCTGTGTTTTCCGATGGTCTTAGGCAACCCCTGTGAAACAGTTCTCAACCCCTCAGGTTGAGAACCACTGGTCTGGAGGTTTCCTGGAGAGCTGCTGGTCTTCAGTTCATGTTGGAATCCAGAAGTTAGTTTTAATACGGGTGAAGGGAATGCCTCAGGAGAGAGCAGGATAGATGAACTTGCCAGAGAGAGCATGGGCAAGCAGGCAGAAAACAAAACTTCCATCCTCCATGGCCTTTAATCCCAGCTACACCAGAAGCTGTAGGCTGGATTCAAGGGTGGGTCTTCCTGCTTCAGATAATGGGAAGCTGCCCAGCGGTTAGCCAGGAAACATGAAGAAATGCTGCTAACTTCTTGTTCCCAACCTTTCTTATACAGTCCAGGTCTACCTTGGGTGGGGTGGGGGGGGCATATGTGACCTCCCACCATGGGCTGGGCCTTCCCATATCAATTAGCAATTATGACAGTCTCTATCTCCAGCTGTTACATCCAGAGGCTAATCTGTTCCAGTCAGTACCCACCCACCCCCAACTGAGTGAGATGCCCTCAGATAACTGCTGGGCTGTGTCAAGTTGACAGCTGACCATTAATCAGGAGAGATGGCAAAAGCTGAGGCCACCCTGGCTTTGTTCACTGTAGCATCCTGAGTGTGGGAATAGGGAAGATTTCCTGAGTGGACAAGAGGTAAACTCCAACACCAAATGGTGTGATTTGTACAATGCTGTACCTTAGCTGTTGGCTGTCCCTGGAGACCCACATATTTTTTTCTTTTTAAAAATTTCCTTTTTTCCATTTTCATGTGTGCTTATGTATGTACATGTTTTTACATGTGTGTGGCCATTCGTGTGAAGGTCTAAGGCTGATGTCCAGAATCATCTTCCACCATACTCTTCTTCAATGAGGCAAGGTCTCTTAGTCAACCCCAGAGCTCACCAACATGGTTAGTCTAACTTGACAGTTTGCTCTGAGGAATCCCCTGTCTCTCCCTTCTGAGGCTGGAATTATGAGCAACTGCCATGCCCACCCACGACCTGAGGCCACTCACCATCCACAGCCACCCATGATCTACAGTCACCCACGATCTGTGGGTTCTGGAGATCCCAACTCTGGTCCTCAACACCTGCCAGGCAAGGGCTTTAACACTGAGCCATCTCTCCAGTCCTAGTCTGCTTTTTGATACAGAGTCCCAAGGGGTGCCAAACTCACTATGTCACTGAGGATGACCTTGAACTCTTGGTCCTCCTGCCTCCACATCCTGGGGATTACGGGTGCCTGGTTTATGGGGTGCTTGGTTTCATGCATGCCAGGCAATCACTGCCAACTGAGTCACCTCACTGTCCCAAGACCCACTAGTTAAAGAAGCACCCTTAATTCCCAGAGTGAGGCTATTGGGAAAGGATGAAGATGACAGAAGAGGAACCCGTGTGTGTGTGGGGGGGGGGGGTTGTTATTGGAGCAAGCTCTCAGAAGGGATGGAGGCACTCCATGTCTTTCTCTTTTGCTTTATAGCCATGGCATGCCTTTCTGCCATGCATTTCTCACCATGGGCCTTTGGTACCTCACCAGAGACTCAAAGCAAACTGGACTGGAGTCTCCAAAACTCAGCCAAAGAAATCTTGACTCGATGTTGGATCCTGGGAATTTAGATTAGTGCTGAAAATCCTGGGAATCGCGGAGGATTTGAGCGGGGATGAGTTGATCAGTAGTTTGAAAAACTGCATGGCTGCAGATAAACTAGGCTATGGCTCAAGAACCAAATAAATACTCAAGGACCTAGAGTAGAAGGAAGTTCATCCTCTGCCTGGCTAGCCTTCTGTGACTTCTTGCAAAAGCTTGTAGCACTCCCTGGTGTCTATTACTGGAATTGCACTGGGATTTCATGGAGGAACCAGGTGGTGAGAGGTTTGGATTATGCAGAAGGTTCCAGTTTAGAGGACAAGCTTGGGGTAGACTGGAATCAGATGTGAGAAGTTGAGAACTCAAAGGGCAAGCCAAATGTAGATAGGCTCATCATGGGCTCATGGTATCGTCTGAGCTGGAGACAAATATTAGGAGTCATTTCAATGGAAAGTGTGCTAGCTAGTTTTATGTCAATTTGACACAGTTAGAACCATCTGAGAGGAGGGAGCCACAGCTGAGAAAATGCCTCCATAAGATCAGACTGCAGACATGCCCATAGGGCATTTTCTTTTTTAAATTCCTAACATTTTTATTATTTGGGAACTTCACACCATGAATCCCAAACACACTTAACTTCCCAGTCCTCCCAGGTCTGCCCCCCTCCCTTGTAACCTATCCCTCTACCAAAAAGGAGGAGGAGGAGAAGGAAGAGGAGGAGGAGGAGGAGGAGGAGGAGGAGGAGGAGGAGGAGGAGGAGAAGAAGAAGAAGAAGAAGAAGAAGAAGAAGAAGAAGAAGAAGAAGAAGAAGAAGAAGAAGAAGAAGAAAAGTCCAATTTGTGTTGCCCATATACTCCCTGGAGCATGGGCAAACTCCCGCTGCCAGCCCCTTAAAGGAAACTGAGTCCCTTCCCCACCTGTACCCCCACCAGAAGCCATCAACTGTGGGGAGCTACACTTCAGCATCCCTATCACAGTTTTTAAGAGTTCCCTTCAATGGCTTCCTATCTAGGCTGCTAACTTTTTTGGAGGGTGGGGTGAGGTGGAGATAGGAGTTTGTTACAGAAGCCTCCTCTGTCCTTCTTTCTCAGCTGTGAGTCTGCAGTCATTGATACCATGGCAAAGTGCTTCCTTGCCCTCTACAGTCAGTGGGAGCATGGAGCATGGGCTTACACATGGTTTCTGGAGATAGCATGGACCACAGACATCCACATGGTCTCCGGCATCATCATGTCTCTGGTAGCAGTACAGGCTACAAACATCAACATGGCTCTCTGCCGCTGTGTGCAAGAGGATTATTCCACAGCAGTCCTATTATGTCTCTCTCTGTCTGCCTTATTCTTTTGAGACAGGTCTGTCACTGAACCTGGAGCTAGGCTGGCAGCCATCTTCCTGTTTCCATCCCCACAGTACTTGGGTTATAGGTGCGTCCGTGTGCAGCCATGCCTGTACATAAGAGTGCTAGAGATTCTCAGCTGTTCTGTCCTGGAAGGGGTTGAATGATCTAGAAGCTGATTGCCACTCGAGCATGGGAGTGGGAGTGTGAGCCTGCTTGCATGTGTAACATTTTGCTAAGTCTTCAGGAAGGTGATGCAGCTGTGGGGGTGTCTTGGGAATCTGTGCCCCTCTTGACTCTTGGACTTGGCCAAGGCTAGGCAAAGGAAACAGTCAGATAGGACACATGACCTAGTGGGTACTGCCACCTTCTGGAAACATTGGGAACTATAGGCAGACAGCCCTGCTCTCTTGGATCCTCTGAGAACTCCAACAGCCCTTTCTGCCCCCCAACAGAAAACAGGGTCCCCCTCCATACCCTACAGACCCAGAGGCCTCTCTAAGTAACCTCTCAAAGAGCTGTTGTTTTTTCAAAAGCATAATAAAGTCGTATTGCAAAGGAAAGCAATCACATTACAATTCTAGTAAGTTTCTGTATATGAATATATATGTGCATGTTTGCCTATGTGAGTAATTGTGCACATATGTGTGGTTAAAGGTTAGACTAAAGGCAACCTCAGGTCTCATTCACAGTAGCTCTCCACCTTGCATTTCTCACTAACTTGGAGACTGCTGATTTGGCTAGGCTGGCCAGCCAATGAGTGAGTCCCAAGGATCCATTTCTGCCTCCCCAGCACTGGGGTTACAAACACAGGCCCCCACACCTGTTTTCTTCCTTCCTTCCTTCCTTCCTTCCTTCCTTCCTTCCTTCCTTCCTTCCCTCCTTCCTCTCCCCCCTTTCTTTCTTTTGATTTTTTTGAAACAGGTTTCTCTGTGGTCTAACAGCCTTAGCTGTCATAGAACTCACTCTATAGACCAGGCTGGCCTGGAACTCAGAGATCCTCCTGCCTTTGTCTCCCTAATGCTGGGATTAAAGGTGTGTGCCACCACTGCCTGGCTACCACCATGCCTGTTTTTTGTTTTGTTTTGTTTTGTTTTTTTTATTGTCGTTGTTGTGCTGTTTTTTGTTTTTTTAAACATGGACTCTGGGAATCACACTCAGAGTCTTAAGCAAAGCACTTTTCCCGGTTCAGCTCTCTCCTCAGGGCCTGTAATGATTAATCTTCACTGTCCCTTTGATGGAATTTAGACGCATCTAGGAGAGAAACCTTTGGGCAAGCCTGTGAGGGCATTTTCAGATAACAAGGAGGAAAGACCCTCTCTGAATGTGGGCACAATTTCATGGACGCATGGAGTAAATCTTAAAAAGGAAAAGTGGCTTTTTCACCTCATGCTTCTGCTGCCACACCTTCCCTGCCATGATAGGCTGTCTGCCTTGGCACACCACGAGCCAGAACAAAACCCTCCTCAAGTCACTTTGGCCAGGTGTTCTAATGGCACTAACACAGGTGGGTCATTGCACCTATAAGGGTTTTACTTAGTCCTCGTCATCGCAGGATGCCTGAGAGACAGCCTGCTGCTTCCAGCATCGCTTACAAAGCTTCATTGACACACAGGGAACAAAAGCACTCTGCCACCAAGTGTTCTTGATGAAGCTTTTATTCAGGGACAATGGCAGGATGTTATGGGAATGAGGGGTACAAAAGAGAACACTGTTTTAGCAGGATGTCCAAGGGCCAACCAACAGTTACAGTGACAGGGAGCTACCTTTACAGTCTTGTCTGTCCTTATCCAACAGGTGCAGGCTGCCATGGCACACCTGGATGTGTGCACCTGTGCCCATCCATCCAGCAGGTGCAGGCTGTCCTAGTGTGCTAGTTATGCAGCTAAGCCTGGATGCTTATATCTGTACCTACTTCCCATCCTTAGTTCTTTCCTTTCCTTTCTTTCTTCTTCTTTCTCTTTTTTTTTTTTTTTTTTTTTTTTGAGACAGGGACTCCTATGTGGCTATGGATGTCCTAGAACTCACTATGTAGACAAGGCTGACCTCATACTCTGGTCAGAGATCCACTTGCCTCTGCCTCCCCAGTGCTGGGATTAACAGTGTGTGTCACCACACCAGGCTTCTACTTAAAATCTTTCAAGGTATCTTTTGCCTCCTGATTCTGCCTTCTGCTACCTTGGGAGTAACTGAGTGGGTAAGGTGCCTCACATAAACACACACACACACACACACACACACACACAGAGAGAGAGAGAGAGAGAGAGAGAGAGAGAGAGAGAGAGGGGGGGGGAGGAAGGGAGGGAGAGAGGGAGGGAGAGAGAGAGAGAGGTGCCAAATCCACACTAACCCAACCTTTATTTTTGCTCCAATTCTTTCTCTTAGTGGACACTGATCTTAACAGATTTCTTCAAAAGAGGGTCAATTTATAGAGCATTCTACACTCATTAGTGTTTATTCTGCCCTGCCCCCACCACCACTCAGCTTCCAGCCAACAGGCAGGGGACAGAATGGCCTGGTAATGGAACTGCAGAGGCAAAGGACAGAGGGCCAGGCTCAGGCACTGCATTTGAGTTTTGGTTCAGGCCCACCCCAGCAGCAAGCCTTGTAGATACCCAGAAGATGATGTGCCGTCACATCCGTGTGTATCCTTCCTTGTAGTGAGTGTGCCCATCTGAGTGTGTGCTATGCTACCTTTCACTATGCAGCCTTAACCACTTGTGACCTCCTTCCTAATTCTCTCTGGTTCCAGCAGAGCTGCATTGACAAAGGCTTTATGAATCCCCCGTGAGCAACAGCAGTGCTAACAAGAAAGCAACGGGGAAGAGGCAGCCAGGTCCACTTGGGAGAGTCTTAACAGAACACAACGAATATCAGAATCCTGCTCAGGAGGCGGGGGGGGGGGGGTGACAGGGGAAGGTGTACAGCGGTGACTAGAGTGCACAGATGAGTGGATGACAACTGGGACGGGGACACAAAGGACATATGACAGTAGCTGAACTGTACAGATCAGTGGCTAGTCTGGGCAAATGGCCACACCCGAGTAAACCCCTCCTGCTCAGTAGCATATGCCACCCTGCCCGAAGCTCCCAATGGGTGATCAGTGAACACAGAGAGGTACGAGGTGGGGAGTTCACACGTTGTAAGTTTTCACAGGTTTGTAGAGAGGTGGCAGCAGCCCGTGGTTCTCCCGGACGATTTCCAGGTACTCAGATGGTGAGTCCAGAAAGAGGGAGCCACAGCACAACTGGCAGCAGCACTTGAGCCCAGTGACCTCGGGGCTCTGGTCAGACAAGGGGGAAAAGTCAAAGTCAGCCACTCACGGTGAATAAAACGCGTGGGTCACTACCACCCCCAGGAGCCTCCTCCGCCAGCCCATTCGGTGGGTTTGAGAGCTCAGCAGAGAGGAGACAGTCAGATGGGGAACCAGCTAGCTGGGCAATTAATTCTACCCATGACTCTTTGGTGTATCATCCCAAACATCAGGGTTTAGCAGGAGTCCCTCCAGGCATCATACCTGGATCAGTGGTTCAGCCTCCATCCTACAGAGCACCTACCTCCACTATGTCCTTCTGTTGAGTAGCGCTCCGCACAGTCATGTACATGATGAAAACCAGCAACACAGTGATCAGCGTGGCACATGGGAAAGCAAAGACAAATGGCTGGAAGGCTGGGAGGGAGAGAGGAAAATTAGAGGATTGTATAGCTGGTGTTGAAATTCTGCTTCGAGGGTAAAAGCAGGTACCGCCAAGCCTGATGACCTGAGTTCCGTCCCAGGCGTGAACACTTGAGAGAAGGGGATATCTGACTCCTCAGAGCTGTCCCCTGGCCTCCACATGTGTGTTGTGACAAACATATACAAGCACACACAACAGGCGTATAGTAGTGGTGCGTGCCTTTAGTCCCAGCACCGGGGAGGCAGAGGCAGGTGGATCTCTGAATTTGAGGCCAGTCTAGTGTACAGAGTGAGTTCCAGGACAGCCGAGGCTACACAGAGAAACCCTGTCTCAAAAAAAAAAAAAAAAAGAAAGAAAGAAAGAAAAGAAAAATAAGAAAGAAAAGAAGAAGGATACACAATAGGTAAATACATAAGTGTTTCTAAAGATATATTAGCGTGTATGTGTTTATGAGTGTGTGGACATGTTATGTGTGCAGGTGTGTGTGTGTGTGTGTGTGTGTGTGTGTGTGTGTGTGTGTGTGTGTGTGTGCGCACAGATGTGTATGCACGTGGAAATCAGGACAACTTCAAATGTCATTCCTCAGGTTCCTTTGGCTTTTTGCTTGAAACGGGATCAAGACCTTCCGCAGGCTGGCAGCACCAGAGATCCATCTGTCTTTGTCTCCTAACTGTGTCCAGCTTTTTAATGGATTCTGGGGACCAAATTCTGATCCCATGTTTGCAAGGCAAGCACTTTCCTGACTGAGCTCAAATGTCTGGCTCTAAAGAAGCAAGCACAATGGAGGCAAGCACAGGCAAACCCCATTGGAGAAGTTCTTCTCCCATGTACATGTATTCTAACTAGACAAAGTCCATAGAAAATCCAGGACTTAATTTTAAAAGGGGGAAAGCTGGGGAGATGGTTCAGTGGTTGACCACTTGCTGCACAAGTCTGAGGATTAGAGTTCAAATCCCCAGAACCCACATAAATCCCAGGTGGGCACAGTGGCTTACCTGTAGCTCCAGCCATGGAAGGTGGGGACAGGAACACTGGAGCCAACAGGTACAGAGACTAGCCATATTAGCAAGCTCTGGGTTTGATTGGGAGACCCTACCTTATTGATTAAGATGGAAGAGTGATCAAGAATGGTTCTTTTAGATATTTTATTAATATTTAATTATATGTTATGTATATTAGTGCAGTGCCCATAGAAGCCAGAAGAGAGCATTGGATCCCCTGGACCTGGAATTACAGAGGCTGCGGGCTTCCCAATGTGGCCGCTGGGAACCTAACTCCAGTTCTCAGCAGGAGCAGTGCGCACTTTTAACCCCACTTTGGTTGTATTTGTATTTTGGCTGTCACTTTTATTTCTGTTTGTGTGTGATTGTTTTGCCTATATGTGCACATGTATCTGGTGTCTGTGGAGGTCAGAAGAGGGCATTGGATCCCCTGGAACTAGAGTTACAGCTGGTTGTGAGCCTGCCTCTGCCTCCCAAACACTGAAATTGTAGGCATGCACCATCACACTCAGCTTCTACCTTATTTTTAAAGATAGGGTCCCTTAACTGAACTCAGAGCTCACCAATTTGGCTAGACTGGCTTGCCAGGGAGCCCTAGGAACCTTCCTGTCTCTATATCCCTGCCCCTAGTACTGGGGTTACAGACACGGATTGCTGCACCCTGCTTTTATGGGTCCTGGGGATCAGAACTTGAGTCCTTGAGCTTGCACAGCAAGCATTTCACCAACTGAGCCATCTCCCCAAACCTGGACTAGTATCTTCTCTATGGAGTTTGTGGGGTTCTGGACACTCACCATAGCAATGTTGGAGCCAGCAGAGCCCAAGGGCCCCAATGAAACCCATGAGGTCATCCAGTGCCTGGATTGGGGTAGAGTTCTCAGGGTTCAGAAAGAAACCAGAGAATAGAGTGAGCAGTAAGGATGATGGCAATGAGGAAGTGGGAGCACGTGGGAGCAGACTTCATTGTTACTGTTTAATGATGTTGATGCTCATGGAGGTATTGGTGGAGTTGATAGGGGCTGTGCTACTAGGTTGGCAGAATTTGGTAGTGGTGCTGGTGGTGGTGCTAGGGTGGGTAGAGTATGGTAAATAATATTTAGTGGGGGTGATGAAGTTGGTAGAGTGTTAGGATAGTATGATGGAATTTGGTGGATGACACTGGTGCTGCTAGAGAGTTGGTGGTGGTATTGATGGAGTTTGGTGGTGGTTTAGAGGCCAGTAGAGTGCGATAGCATTGGTAGAGATTGCCAGTGGTGCCTAGACATTGGTAGAGTGTTGAGGATGATTCTGGTGGTGTTTGGTGTTGGTGCAGAAGTTGACAGAGTGCTAGTGTTGGTAGAGTTGGTGGTGGGGCTGAAGTGATAGAGTGCCATTGATGGTATTGGTGGAGCTTGTTATTGGTACTAAAGTTGGCAGGGAGTTCAGGATAATAATGGTGGAGTTTTGAGTTGGTGCTGAGGTTGGCAGTATTGATTGTTAGTGGAGTCTGGTGATGATGATGTTGGCAGAGTGTGGGGGTGGTGGTGGTGGTGGTGGTGGTGGTGATTTCAGCATTTGGTCATTGTAATGTGGGCTGTTTCTTTACCCAAGAGAACCACTCATGACCTTAGTGCTGGTGGAGTCAATTCTTAATGACCTAGGTAGGTTCAGCTACCAGATAGGGTTTTGATGCCTGTTAGTGGCACTGCAGCAGAAGGCAAGGCGTCACTTACTGGAGGGCCACACTTGAATCCTGTGGTACTGGTGAGCCCTGCTGATGGCATTCTCAGCACGGAAGATGAAGCAGTAGTCCCCAGGGTCCTGGAAGACGTGGGTCACGTTAAAAGACGTGCTGGTCACCAACACGGCGTGGCACTCTCTGTCCTCCACTGGGAGACATTCCGGCTTGAGGCCCCAGCACACCTCCAGAGGTGGGCTACGGAACAACAGATACACATTTTCAGAAGTGACTTAAGGAGCAGGAGCCTGACCAAGCCCAGGGATGGTGAATAGGGCAGAGACTTCAGAGTCTTCTCCATACAGGATTCCAAGCTGCCCTGGTCCATGTGATGGTTCATCTTTAATCAGACTTAGAATCACCATGGAAACAAACCTCTGGGCATGTCTGTGATGGGGTTTCAAGGTTAGCTTAATTAAGGTGGGAAGACCCATCCAGAATTCAGGTGGCACCATTCAATGGCTTATAGTCCTGGATTAAATAAAAAGGGGAAAGTGGGCTGAGCACCAACATTCATCACTCTCTGCTTCCTGACTGTGGATGTCACATGACCAGCTGTCCAAAGATCCCTCTGCTATGCCTCCCCACCATGAATGGTGAGCTCAAACAAACCCTGCCTTCCTTAGGTTGCTTTCACCAGGTACTTTGTCACAGCAAAGACAAAAATTAACTAATACATCTCAACATCAAACATTCCAGATGCAAGATGGGTAGAGAGGCCACAGAACACCCATACAGCACTCCAGGGGTTCACTCACCTCCCGAGGAAGTTCAAGGTCATTGTCAACTTTTGGAATGTCTGCAGGAGGGTGGGCCCCGAAATCTGGATGCCTTGAAGGGCCTCTGTAAGGAAGGAGGAACCCATAAGCCTGAGGATTAACACAAGCTGCATAGGTTGCATGCCCACCTCTGTGTCCCTGCCTCTCACCCATTCTCTTACCCACTGTCACTAAGTCATTGACTATGCCAGAAGAAAAGTGCCAGCCATTATCAGAGGCAAGGAAATCCTCCCAAGAGCTGGAGAGACAGCTCATTGATGACCTAGTTAGTTAACTCTGTCAGCTTGATGCAGCCTAGAGTCACCTGAGAAGGGAGTCTCAATTGAGGGATAGTCTAGGTCAGATTAGTCTGTGGGCATCTCTGTGATGGATTGCAGGAGGACCCAGGCCAATGTGGGCAGCACCATTGTCCAGGCAGGTGGTCCTGGACTGTATAAGAAAGCTATCTGAGCGTGAGCCAGTGATGAGCTGCCATGCAGCAGTCCTCCATAGTTTCTGCTGTGCTTCCTTGACATGAGTTCCCTTGTGAGAGGTAATGTTGTGTGGAATGGCAAGCAGGTGGCCTTCAGGTTCCTGCCTTGAGTTTTCGTCCTGACTTCCCTCAGTGATGGACTGTGACCTGGAACATCAGCCAAATAAACCTTTTCCTCCCCTGAGTTGCTTTTAGTCAGAGTGGGGCTTGTTGTTGTTGTTGTTTCTTTTGTTTGTTTCTGAGACAGGGTTTCTCTGTGTAGCCCTGGCTGTCCTGGAACTCACTCGGGAGACCAGGCTGTCCTGGAACTCAATGATCCACTGCCTCTGCCTCCCGAGTGCTGAGAGTAAAGGTGTGTGCCACCACCACCTGGCATGTCAGAGCGTTTCATCACAGCAACAGAAATGAAAATAGGACAATCAGTAAAGTGTAGAACTGAATTCCACCCTCGGCACCTGGAAAAATGTTGGGTACAGTAACATCGGCTTGAAATCCCAGAGCTGGGGTGGTGGAGATGTGTGGATCTCTGGGAGTCACTGGCTAGTCAAACTAACCTACTAGGTGAGCTCCAGGCTAGTGAGAAATGCTTATATCAAAAGAAGGTTGTTGAGGCAGAAGTGGTGGCTCACTCCTTTTACCCCAGCACTTGAAGGCAGAGGTAGGCCAATCTCTGTGTGTTCTGGGCCAGCCAGGACTACACTGTCAAAAACAATTAATTAATTTGAAAAATGTGGATTGACATCTGAAAACTTAATGTTTTCCTCTGACCTCCACACACAAATCCACACATGTGCATACTCACCTACACACACACACACACACACACACACACACACACACACACACACAAAGCATGAACTCAGCTGAACATGTACATCATGCACAAACCCCCACATATACACACATACAAAGAAATCTCTGAAAACTGCTCAATGCCAGATAGCAAGACTGATGTTTGCCATTCTCCATAGCCAGCTTAGATCCGAAACCATAATGACTGGAAAACAAGGAGCATCAAGGACCAGCGAGCTCCCTTGTGGTAGGTGTCGGGTCAAGCTCAGGCTCTGGGGGCAGGATGGCCTGGGCTCAAATGCCAGCTTTGCTACAGAGTGACTCTGTGACTCTGTCTGTGGCCTTGTGTGTCTCTCGAACAGACATTAACAAAGGAGATGGCTCCAAGAATATTCTTTCAAGTGTAGCCTGATGTTGGCCCAGAATCACGTGCATCTGGAAGAACTGTTGTCTGGGGTTCAAGTACAGCCAACCTGGAGGGAAACCTACCCCGAAGCCTTAAGGTGGCTGAGAAGTCGCCACTCTTCTGTGCGATGCCCTTCGTGGCATCCGGCTTTGTCTGCTCCCATTCTGCCACCACCCTGACGTTCACCGTGAAGGTTCCAACACTCGAATAGTTGTAATAGGCCACAGGGTTGTCAGTTATCAGCAAGGTCCTATACGATGACAAAGAGAAGGGACATAGACGTGACTGTTTCCCCTTCAGGGAATTCAGAAATGAATCCAGCAAGGCATCCTGGGAACACCTGCACTTAAAACATTTGAGAGACTGAGGCACCATCTTAAATTCAAGGCCAGCCTGGCCTACACAGACAAGCTTTGTCCCAAAAGTCAAAACAAACAAAAACCCATAGCTTTTAAATTTGTTGGTTCTAGCTTTCTACATTTCTGTTTGTTTGTTTTTGTCTTTTGAAGTGGAGTCTTATGAGCCCAGACTAACCTTGGACTTGCTCTGTAGCCCAGACTTGCCTGGGCTACATGTCCTGATCCTCTTGCCCACACCTCCTGAGTGTTGGAATTAAAGGCCTGTGCCATCATACCAGGCTCTCATTCTTTCTTAGGGATGAAAAGATTTCTCAGTGGTTAAGACCATGCATTTGCAAAGGATCTGAGTTCAGATGGTTCCCAGAATCCTTGTTGGGCAGCTCACAACCACCTATAACTCCAACTGGGGAATGTGTCACCCTCCTGTGGCCTCCATGGTAACTGACACTCATTTGCACATATCCATACACAGACATGATCCCATATTCACATGACTAAGAAAAATAAAAACAAAGCCTAAAAAAAAAACCCAAGAACAATTAAAATTACAAATATGAGGTTAATAAGATGGCTCAGTGGGCAAAGGTACTTGCTACCACGTCTAATGACCTGAGTTTAATTGATCCCAGGGATTCATGCAGTGGAAAGAGAAAACCAAATCCTCCAAGGTGTCCTCTGAACTTCACACTCAGAGACAAAGAGAGGGAAATATGTCTGCATAGTTCTGGCTGTCCTGGAACTCTCTTTGTAGACCACGCTGGCCTCGAACTTACAGATATCTGCCTGCCTGCCTCTGCCTCTGCCTCTGCCTCTGCCTCTGCCTCTGCCTCTGCCTCTGCCTCTGCCTCTGCCTCTGCCTCTGCCTCTGCCTCTGCCTCTGCCTCCTGAGTGCTGAGACTGAAGGTGTGTGCCACTTCCGCCAATAGGAAATTTTTCTAAAAAGAGTAAGTAGCTGGTCATGACGGCCCACACCTTTAATCCTAGAGAGGCAGAAGCTTGTGTATCTCTGCATTTGAGACCACCCTGGTCTGTATAATGGGTTGCTATGCAATCAAGATTACATCGTGAGACCCTGGGGAAGGGGGAGCATACCCATCTCCGAAGTCCCATCGGTAGAAGAAGGAAGCCGACTTGAAGAAGTCACTCGGGTCATGGAGGATAAAGGAGAATCTAAGGCTTTTCTTGGTGATGTAGGAGTTTGGCCAAGACACGGAGGAGTTTTGAGTAATGACTAGGTTTCCTACAAGAGACTCTGAGAAAGACAAAGGGAGAGTGAGTCCACAGAGGCACAAGGCAGGGAGAGCCTGAGTATGGCCTTGGGCTGGAGCAAAGCAGCCACTCCCTGGCTCAGCCTCCTCCCGCCGGTCAGAACTATGTGTAGTTTTGGGGACCCATAGGTCCTTCAACACAGAGACATCCCAGTCACCCCTGCTGGGAGCTACGCAGCACATGTTAGATGCTCAACCTGTGTCCCTGCCCCCACCTCCCTTTTACAGTGGCACCACTCTTCCTGGCAAAGGGCCACCCACCAGGAAGAAAGGCACAAGCCAAAGCAGAACATGATGCCCACATTTGTAATTCCAGCACCTGGGAGGCTGATACAGAAAGATCAAGAGTTCAAAGCCATCCTTAGCTACACAGTGAATTGGAGGCCAGCGTGGGCTACAGGAGGCCCTGTCTCAAAACAAATTTTCATCAAAACTGAACACATGTAGACTATCTTTGCTGTTAATATCCTCTAAGAAATATAGCATAGCAACTATTTACATAGTGTTTACATTGTATCAGACACTGTAAGGCATCCGGAGATAATTTAAAGGATGTAGGAGGGGTTGGGAATGTGGCTCAGAAGTGAGGCAATTGCCTAACACACAGGAGGAGGCTCTGATTCCATCCCCAACACAAAAAGCATAGTGGAGGAATAGAGCTGGAGAAATGACTCAGTGCTTAAGAGCATTTGGTGCTCTGTCATGAGGACCAGAGTTCAGATCCCATCATCTAGGATTCACAGGCTATCTGGAGCTGGAGTTTTGAGGTATCTGGTGCCCTCTTCTGGCCTCTGTGGCAACTGCATGCATTTACATTAGAGTTTATGGGCTTAGTAACAAATTCTATACTTGTATCATTTTCTATATAATTTTACAAACATGGGTGTTTCCACTCAGGACATTATAGACTCACTGGAAATGTCATGATTAATAATTACATAAGTTGGGGCTATTGAGATGCCATCTCAATAGTTAAAGGCACCTACCATCGAGTCTGAAGGTCTGAGTTCAATCCCCAGGTCCCCCAGAGTAGAAAGAGAAAACCAATTTTTGCAAATTATCCTCTGACTTCCACATGGACACCATGGCATGGGTACCCACATGCCTACACACCCTCACTAAATAAATAAACGTAAGTAAAGAGATTTTAAAAATATTTACATACATTAGCTATGTGTCATAGCACATGCCTATAGTCTTAGCACTGGGGAGACTGAGGCAGGAGGATCTTCTTGAGTTCAAAACCAGCTTGACATCTTTATCAAGATGTTTTCCCTCCCCCAACTCCAGAAAAAGGCTCACAAATTACTTCAGTGTCTTCAGCCAGTCCCCTAAGGATTGTGGATTTCACTTATTTAAATCTTTGTTCTATTACTGTCCTCTTGTACAGAAAGCATTGCCTAAATGCAGGCTCATTTCCTGAAGGCAGATTCATTTCTACTGTGAGCTCCAGGTGGATGCTAGGAGCTGGGCTCTGAACTCTACCAGAAAAACCAGTCCTCTTAGCTGCCCAACCATTTCCAGTCCCTGATTCTTTATTTTTTAAATTGTTTTATGTGTATGAGTGTGTGTGCCTAGCGCTCTAGGAAGTCAGGAAAGGGCATTGGATCGCCTTGGGCTAGAGTTACAGACAGTTGTGAGCTGCCATGTTCAGGCTGGAAATTGAATCAGAGTTGTCTTCGAGAGCAACAAATGCCCTTATCCACTGAGCCAACTCTCCTTTTTTTTTCTCTCTATGTAATAGCCCCAGCTGTTCTGGAACTCACTCTGTAGACCAGACTGACCTCCAACTCACAGAGATCCACCTGCCTCTGCCTCCCAAGTGCTGGGATTAAAGGCATGTGCCGCCACCACCACCTGGCCAGTCCTTTTTTTTTTTTAAATAAAATGTTTTAATTACATTTATCTATTTATTCATTGTGTGTGTGTGTGTGTGTGTGTGTGTGTGTGTGTGTGTGTGTGTGTGCACCTGTGCCATGATATGGATGTCAAGGTCAGAGGGTAACTTGTAAGAGTGGGTTCTCTCTTTCCACAGTGTAGGTCCTGGGGATCAAACTTAGGTCCTTAGGCTTTGCAGCAAACACCTTTACCTGATGAACTATCTTGCTGGCCCTATTTTTTTTTATTCTTTTTAACTTAATAAACAGCCAGGAAAGAATCCACACTTATAATTTGCATTGGTTTGATTAGTGATGATTATCAAGGCTGGATGTTTTTCTCTGGACCAAGATCGTGGTAGCAGGGAGATGGCTCAGTCAATGAAATACTTGGTTTGAAAGCTTGAGAACCTGCATTTGATCGCTCAAACCCACATTTTTTCAAAAAAAAAAAAAAAAAAAAACAAAGCTGGGCATGGTGGTGGATTACATTTGTAATCCTGCTGCAGAATATTTGTCTAACTATGTAAAGATGTGTTGTATTTGTTTAATTATTTTAAAATGTGCTGCTGTTTTACCTTGCCTACCTAAGGCACCTGACTGGTCAAATAAAATGCTGAACAGCAAGTATCGAGGGAGATGGAATAGGTGGGACTTCTGGGCAGGGAGAGTAAGTAGGAGGGGGAATTTAGGCTCAAGGAAGAAAAGGAGACAACACACCAGGATCAACCAGCCAGACATGGAAGAAGCAAGAAAACAGGACAGACACAATGAAAGGTAAAAAGCCCCAAGGCAAAATGTAGATGAATGGAAACAGATTAAATTAAGTTAAAAGAGCTAATGGGAGAAGCCTACGCTAAGGCTGAGCATTCATAATTAATAAGTGTCTTTATTTGGGGACTGGATTTTGGCCCAAAGAAAATGCCATCTACATAATCCCAGTGCTGCCAGCTGTCTAATTTGTGAGCTGGATAATGAGATATTCAGCCTCAAATAAAAGGGGGGGTGGATGCAGCCTGTAGAACAATGCCGGAGGTGCTCTCTATCTCTCACACACATGCTCACACACACAAACACACACTCGAACATATACACACAAACACACATGCACAAGACTTGAAAACAGGTCTGGTGGTATAGCTCAGTGGTGAAGCACTTGCATACCATGAAAGAGTTTGAAAGCAAATAGGTAAACATAAAATATTCTCACCTTTGATGGGGAGGACCAGGGCACTCCTGGCTAATGGCTTGCACGTCCAGCAGTCAGGAGCAGTGACCCAGACAGTGACTGGGAAGTCCCCAGGCACATTGCCCACCACATGAATGGTCGAGGTTAGATTCTTCTCAGTTTTGGCAGTGAGTACCAGTGGTGCGTGGATCCAGTGGAAACGGTAGAGGTGGGTGTCTGCAGGCAGGGACAGGCTGCCGTTGTCCTTGACCACTAGGCTGGCTGAGATGGTCACTTCTGTGCCAATGGTAGCAGGTCCATCAGAGGAAAGACTAAGATTATAGAGACCTAGGAGACATATGCAGGCCATGTTTCAGGAAGGCAATGAGAAGCCCTTCAGCTGCATTTCCAATCATCAATAATAACAGTGGGGCCAGTGAGGTGGCTCATCACACCAAATCTGATGATGTGAGTTTGATTTCCAGGTCAAAGAAGAAAGCCACCTCCCTCCAAGTCTTCTTCTGCCCCCCCCCCAATAAATGTAGCATCACAGAATGTCCCTATTTATTTACAGGGGATCCTTACCAAGACCCATACTTGATGTCTGAAATCAGATCAAAGACAGCATCAAAGCCAATATATCCTATGTTTTCTTCCTTATTTGTTCATTCATTCACTCACTCATTCATACACACAATCATAGTGAACTTTAAATCAGGCACAATAGGAGATGTACAATAGTAACTAATAATAAAATGGAAATAAGATTGGCGGGTATGCCAGTAATCCCAGCACCAGGGAGGTTGAGGCAAGAGGATTGAATGTTTGAGTCCTCTCCAGGCTATATAATGTCTGTGTTCAAGGCCAGTTTGGGCTATATAGTGAGACTCCAGCCAAAGAAACAACAGAGCTGGGCAGTGGTAGTGCATGCCTTTTATCCTATTGATGACTCAGGAGACAGAGGCAGACCTTCATAGTCCAGACTGGTGTTGAACTTGTGCCATTCTTCCTGCCTCCGCATCTAGAGTGCTCCGATTACAAGCACATGCCACCACACCCAGCTTGACTCCACTCATTTCACCCAAACCCACTTTCCCGGCTGAAGTCCGTATTGGAGGCTAAAGCCTTCCTAGGCCTCAATACAGCAAGTGGTGTATATTCCCTTTCTATTCTATTCTGTCTGCACTGTAACCACGTGTAACTAAGTGTAAATTAACCTATTGTGGCTGCTTACCTATACTTAAACTAAGCATTGTGTTTCCCAGTCACTGCCCCCACATCCCACAAGTTGAACAACAATGTATCTAGTGGTCAATCTTCCGCAGGCGCACAAAGCGTCTCTGTTTGCTCAAGGCTCTATTTCCCATAGACAGTTGAGTCCTCTGAAGTTTTGCTCTCTTCACTTCTTGTTTAGGTAAAAAGAGACAGCTGGGGTCAGGTCAGGGGCCCCTTATACAGCTCAGCAGGTAGAGTGTTTGCCTGGAGTGAATGGAGCTCTGGGTTCCATCCCATCATTCCATGAATGATGCTGACAAACACCAATAATCCTAGCACTCTGGAAGTGGGAACAGGAGATCCAGAAGTTCAAGGCCGTACTCAGCTACATAGTGAGTTTGTGGCCATCCTGTGCTATAGAAAAGTTTGCTTAAAAAAAAAAAAGCCAGCTGTCCCAAACACACCCTCTTCTGCATCACCACTCTATACCATTTCCAGGGTTCCCACATTCAGTCATCTGGATTTCTGCTCCTGGCCCAGATCTATATCCTACCTCTCCTTGCCCCAACAAGCTTCAAGCATTCGATCTAATCTTAGAACTTTCTTTCGGGGTCTAGATTCACATCTGGAAAACTTCCACCTGGAAGTCAGCCACTTTAATTAACTCTTGCAGTTCCAGGAGGCCCACAGTGGCACATACCTTTAATCCCAGCACTCAGGAGGCTGAGGCAAATGGATCTCTGTGAGTTCAAGGCCAATGTGGTCTCCATAGTGAGTTCTAGACCAGCTAGGGCTAAAAAGTGAGACCCTGTCTAAAAAATAAAACATTTCCAATTCCCAGGATGCTTTGGTCCTTCTGACTTCAGGGCTTTTGTTTATGCTAGATCAGAGGGCAATGGCACTTGCTTCCAAGCCTGGCGACCTGAGTTTGATCCCTGTATATGCAAACACTCTACTGAAAATAAATCAAACCTAGAAATAAAAAGAATGCCTGTCCTACCTTCTGACCCACAGTAAGTTTTAGGAAGTTCTCCCATGCCCTGACCCCTCAGTGTTCTCCTGATAGGTTGGACACACTACTGTCACTGACACACCACCATCCTGAACGACGATTTCTTCATCTGCTTCTGTATTGTACAAGAAAAAGGCTTACCATGTAGTAAGGAGCTGGGGACATAGCTCTGTGAATAACAATGCTTGCTGCATAGGCGTGAAGACCTGGGTTCAATCCCCAAGACCTATGTAAAAAAGCCAGGCATGATGAGGTACACCTGTCCCTAGACTGGGGTGGCAGGGACAGGAGGATCTCTGGGACTTGTGAGCTAGTCAATCTAATGGAATTAACAGGCTCCAGAGTCTACTGTGGTTGTTTAAATTTAATTAAAACTAAGAATTGGGTCTCAAGGTCACATTAGCAAAAAAGCTAAGTGTTTAATCACAACAATATGCTATTAGTGGCCAGTATGAGGCAGTGCCTGAGGTGGACAGCATCTGAGGAAGACATCCCAGGTCACCTCTCACCTCCACATACAGGAGCATGCACGTGAATGCAGTGCACCATTGTGTATACCCATGCACACACATGTGCACGCACATGTGCACACACACGCACACACAGTATGGTAAGTGTTCAGTGGTACTTCCAGTGATTAGCTGGAAAGGAAGATGTGACACAGAGTCCAAGCCACCTGGCACTGTGGCAGAAGACTGTTCACCTGGGGGTTACTGCCTGAACCCCTCCTGTGTGCCCCACTCCCATAGGTGCTGGCACTACCTAGCATGGTCATGTTCCTCCTCAGAAGATACTTTCTGGAGTCTTCAGCAGAACCAGGAGAGGAGTCCATCTGCCCTGTTTACCTCACAACATTCCCAGTCCCAACTAGGGACTTTGGTTTCAGTCTTTTCTGTTGTTCTGCCCCCATGTTCCTCTTATGAATTCCTTTTCTTCAAATCCATTTGTTGAGTTATAAAGCTGTTTGAATCAAGATGCACTTTGGTGCAAGGTTGACAGGTTAAATGGTATTTATAAATTAGTGTATTAGCCGGGCATTGGTGGCGCACGCCTTTAATTCCAGAACTCAGGAGGCAGAGGCAGACGGATCTCTGTGAGTTCCAGGCCAGCCTGGTCTCCAGAGTGAGTGCCAGGATAGGCTCCAAAGCTACACAGAGAAACCCTGTCTCGGGGAAAAAAAAATGCTAAAGGCATGGGCCACGACTTTGATCCAAGATACCATGGGTTTGAGGGTTAATATGGTCAACATGGTGGGATTTAGTTTAGTTTTGAGACAGGATCTCTCTACAGAGTCCTGGCTGTCCTGGAACTCTCTATGTAGACCAGTCTGGCTTCAAACTCACAGACATCCACCTGACTGTACATTCAGTGAGACCAGCTGCCATGGCCCTTACTGCCATAAATTCCCTGACATGATGGACTCCAATTCTGAACACTTATTTATTCATCTCTTTTGGTGAGGCACATCTGTGTGCATTCTCAGACATACGTGTGCATGTGTGTATAATAATGGGCATGTAGCAGGGGTCAGTTTTCTCCATCTAATATATGGGTTCCAGGAATCAAATTCAGATCTTCATCGTTGGCAGCAAGTACCTTTATTACCCTCTGAGGCACCTGTATAGCCCCATTTCCAGTTATTTTGTTCATACCGCCCAGGCAAGTACATAATACAAAAGGAAAGAGCTGCTTTTGCTATCCCCCGGGGGCTATTTGCCCTCCCTCTAGTTGACAGGCAGCATATCCCTTTCCTCAAGGGCTCTTACCTTTCTCCCCTCCACCACACAGCCCTTCCTTCCTCCCACTCAAGTGGAGGAGGAACAAGGACCAGAGTGAGGCTCTAAGGTGGCAGGGATACTAAGCTGCATGTTAATTGCCATCCTGCATCTGCAGTGAGATCGGGCTGACGCAGATAGGTTGCCATGGAAATGGAATCAGGGGGCAGCTGGCTGGAGCGGAGAAGGAGGAGGATCCACATTGTTGCAAATGGTTGCTCAGCTCATAGTAACTCCCACTAGCCCACAATGATCTTTTAAAAAACAAAAGCTGGGATAGAGAGGTTAAGAGCCCTTTCTGTTCTTGCATAGGACCAGAATTAAGTTCCCATCATCTACTATAGACAGCTCAGGATAGCATCCAGATCCTGGGGATCCAAAGCCCTCTTCTAATCTCTACAGGCATCCAAACACATGCGTGTATACATTCACACTGATAAATGTGCACACACATAGATAAAAATGAATTTAAAAATTAAAAAGAGATTTAATTAAAATGGAAGCTGCACCAGGCATGGCGGTGCAGCATGTCTCCACTGCACTTGAGAGGCAGAGGGATGAAGATCTCTATGAGTTCAAGGCCCAATTGGTCTACACAAATGAATTCCAGGCCAGTTGGGGCTACATAATGAGACCCTGTCTCAAAACAGAACAAAATACCACCAACAATAAAAACACCCAAAACAACAACAAATTGGAAGCTGGGGCTTAGTTAGTAAAGTGACAACCTAACACCCATGGTGTCTCAGATCTATCCCCAGTACCTCGTCATACTGAGTGTGGTGGCACACACCTATAATTCCCAAAACTCTGGAGGTGGAAGCAAGGGGATTAGAAGTTCAAGGTCGTCTTTGGCTGTATTAGTATGAGACCAGCCTCCCAGGTGGAATGAGAGCCTGGACCCCTTTCACTGGGTCAAGGTGACCTCCTTCTTCCTCTGGGCTTTTGGGTAGTGTCCAGGGTATCCAGGCTAAAGTGGACAGTGAAGACCTTTGCCAAGTGTGGCTGAAGGAACCAGACTCAGTGCATCCCCTGTGACTCTTCTCATCCAAATCCATCTTTTAGGTTTGGGAGCCCTGGTGAATATGGAGCCTAGGAACACAGGGAACAGCCAGCCACCAATGCAAGGACTTGGGAGCACCCCAAAGTGCATTCAAGTGACATAGAACTAAAAGTGACAAAACAGAAAGAAGGGGCAACTTCCTCAAAAGCATGGTGGCCCCAGTTTCCTACAAGGTTTCCAGGGCTTCAGTGTTTTCCCGTGATACATGTGAAGCCTGGAACATTCTAGAAAATGACTACTGTGGCCTTTTCACATAGCACATGTAGGCAGCCAAAAATACTTGTCAAAATACCTGTGATGGTCTAAATAACACAAAAATCCACCTGCTTCTATCTCCCAAGTGCTGGTATTAAAGAGGTGAAGTCAGGAGGAGGTCAGGAGTTCTGGACCAGCCTACACTACATAAAATCCAACTGGAAAAATAGTGTGTGTGTGTGTGTGTGTGTGTGTGTGTGTGTGTGTGTGTGTGTGTGTGACTCATGCTTATAATTCCAGCACTGTGTAAGGGGAAGCAGGAGGGTGCAAGATAGAGGCCAGTCTGGGCAATTCATGAAAACCTCATCTCAAAATAAATACTGCCTAATATGATGGCACATGCCTTAATCCAGCACTGGAGAGCCTATGGTAGGAAGATATCTGAATCTGAGACCAGAGTGAGTTCCAGGACAGCTAGGGCTATACAGAGAAATCCTGCCTTGAGATAGATGGGTGGGTGGGTGGATGGATGGGTGGGTGGGTGGATGGATGGATGGATGGATGGATGGATGGACAGGCAGATATTTAGTTGTGTATTTCTTATAATTTAAATCACATAACTTCCAGACACACATAACACAATGGATCAGGGTTCCATTTCTAGATGAATTCTATGTTGAATTTCCAGGAGTGGGGGAGGGTGCAGGTGATTTTATACATGCAAAATTCCCATAAAATCCTCTGGTGCATGCCAAAAACGCAGGTTGTTTTTTTATTTTTAGTTTACTTCGTGGCTCTGCCATTCTCCCAGATCTGCACCAGGTCGCCTCTTCCCCCACCACCCCTCTTTTAATGGGCGGATGTGCTGTGAAGAATGATGTCGGTTTTTTGTTTGGTTTTTTTTTCCCCCCAGCTGCTCACAACCCACCGGTCTCTGACAATTCTCGAATCTGAGTCGTTTGTTACTCCTAAAATGGAGTAGGAAGCTTGACGTTGGTCTTTTCATCACGGAGAGATGGGTCCTTGTGAGCCCGGGGAAGAATCTGTCGGCTCAAGGTCTCATTTAAAAAAAAAAAAAAAAAAAAAAAAAAAAAACCATTCCCAGGGAGGAAATGGCAGACTGGCCTCCTCGGCTGTACATTAATACCTGCGCCGCCACCTAAGCCAACGCAATCACGGTGGAAATCTCTAGAAAAAGGCGACATCTTAAAGCAAAAATGCTGCCCCGTACCGGCAAAGGGGGGCGGTTCTCCCTGGGGGTGACTGAGGCACGATGACCTCTCCCAGCCCACCCGGGGTTCTCTGCATGCATCCATGCTCTCTGTCCCACCCCTAGTGAGTACCAGTCCCAAGCATTGGGATGGGTGTGCTTCCCAGGACAGAGTGCTGGAGGCAGGCATCGAGGGGGAGCAGGGAGACGCCCCTGGTGCTGGGTGACTTCTGGGCAGAGGGGTGCCCAGCAGGAGTAGGATACACCGAGTCATCTCGGTAGCTCAGGTTCTGGATAACTCTGGACAGCTCCTGGGAGGATATGGCTTACCTGCAGCCGCCCTCACTGGACCCAAGGGCAGGAGACAGGCGAGCCAGAAGATGAGGCCGAGGTTGGACCAGACATCGGTGGCCTTGGCCATGGCGCAGCGTGGGTGGGTACCGAGGGGCTCCGGGCCGATGCGCAGGAAGCAGGGCTGGAGCTCTGCAGTGGCGGCTCCGTATGGCTAAGTGTGGAGATGCAGCGCCTGCCTGTCCCCGCCTGCATCTACCTCCGCCCACACAGCCCTCCCCGGAGCCCCAGAGTCCCTCCCCTCAAGGGATCACAGAGGCCATCCTTACTTCACCAGATGCGCATGCTCTCTTCCCGCATCATGCTTCTGTTGGGTCCAGAGCCATCTTATCAGCCCGAGACAGGGTCTCTTTACTGAACCTTTAGCTCACCAAGTTGGTTAGACTGACTATCAAGGAGACGCTGGAGTCTGCCTGTCTCCATTCCTCACAGCGCTGGGGCTACAGATGCTCGGTAAGCCTGACTTTTACATGCGTGCTGGTAATCCGAACTCACATCCTCATGCTTGCACAGCAAACAATCCACCAAAACCCCTCCCTGGCCCTTAATCCCTTTTACTGCCTTAAAATTCCACTACTTTGTATACATTTTGTACTTAAATGAGAATGTTTCCCTCAAACTAGCAACAGTTCCTTGGGAATGAAGGAACTGTTGGTGGTGCCCGTGGTGGTGGTGCCCGTCTTTAATCCCAGCACTTGAGAGGCAGAGGCAGGCGGAGCTTTGTGAGTTCGAGACCAGCCTGGTCTGGTACTGCTCCTGGGAAACCCTGTCTTAAAAAAACATAAAAATAAAAAAAGGAATAGAATGCACACACTTACCTCTTGTTAATTTTGTAGCCCTGGCTGTCCTGGAACTCGCTCTGTAGACCACCACTACCCAGCTTGTTTTTGCTTTTTGAGACAGGTTTTCTGCTGTGTATCTTAGGCTGTGTAGCTGTTGTGTCACTTTCTTCTTAGGAGGACAGCCATGTAGCTGCTCCCTCTGAGATCCAGCCAAAGTTTTCCCTTGCACGGATGGAGTTCCCCTGAGTCCGTTACATTTCCATAGTCTCTACACTGTGGTACTTCCCAGGGCCACAAGCTCTCAGACAAGGCAGGATTGCATATTGCTAGCTAAAAGGTACAGAAGGGAGTGGCTGAGATAGCAAATGAGGGCCGGTGACCTTCCCCATACTTCTCTTTCTATGAGGGGAAACTCAACAGTGAATAGGATATATATATATATATATATATATATATATATATATTTGTTTATTTGATTAGAAACAAGTTTGTTTTACATGCCAATCCCAGTTCCCTCTCCATCCCTTCCTCCCCTGCCCCCCACCAACCCCTTATCCCATCACCCATCCCCAGGGAGGATGAGGTCTTCCATGGGGGATCTCCAAAATCTGTGTGTATCGTTTGGAGTAGGGCTTAGGCCCTCCCCCATGTATCTAGGCTGAGAGACTATCCCTCTATGTGGAATGAGTTCCCAAAGTCCATTTGTGTACTAGGGGTAAATACTGATCCACTACCAGTGGCCCCATAAATTGTCCAGACCTCCAAACTGACCTCCACATTCATGGGGTCTGGATCAGTTTCATGCTGCTTTCCCAGCTATCAGTCTGGGGTCCATGAGCTCCCCCTTGTTCAGGTCAGCTGTTTATCTGGGTTTCTCTAGCCTGGTTTGACCCCTTTGCTCATCACTCCTCCCTCTCTGCAACAGGATTCCAGGAGTTCAGCTCAGTGTTTAGCTGTGGGTGTCTGCATCTGCTCCCATCAGCTACTGGATGAAGGCACTGGGATGGCATATAAGGTAGTCATCAATCTCATTATCGGGGAAGGGCATTTAATGTAGCCTCTCCATATTGCTTAGATTGTTAGTCGGGGTCAACCTTGTAGATCTCTGGACATTTCCCTAGTGCCAGATTTCTCTTTAAACCTATAACAGAGTCCTCTATAATGCTATCTCTTTTCTTGCTCTCCTTTATTCTTCCCCTGACTAGATCGTCAGGTTTCCGCATGTCTCCCCTTCTCTTTCTTCTAACTCCCTCTGCCCTCCTCCCATGCTCCCCATTAGCTTAGGAGATGTTGTCCCTTTCTCCTTCTCTGGGGCTCTCCTTGTTTCCTAGCTTCTCTGGCGGTGTGGATTGTAGGCTGGTAATCCTTTGCTCTATGTCTAAAATCCATATATGAGTGAGTACATACCATGTTTGTCTTTTTGTGACTGAGTTACCTCACTCAGGATGGTTTCTTCTAGTTCCATCCATTTGAATAGGCCCAATCTTGAGGGGCTCTGGCAAGAAGTTGCAGCTTCTCTGATGATGATGATGATGTTTGTCATACTCAGAAGACCCAGCGACCAAGGATAGGTACGACTAATAGAATCTCGTTCATTTTAGCAGTGTTCTGTTTGGGCTAATTTTTCCCGGTAATAGAAAGCTTACTTATCTATCTACCTAATCCTATGTGTGTATGTACATGTGTGTATGTATAGTCAAATGCATGCTAGTGTATGTGCTGAGGTCAGAAGATAACTTGCAGGAGTTGAGTCACTCCTTCCACCACCAGGGTCCAGGGCATTGAACTTAGGTCATTAGGCTGGTGAGCACCTTTGCCTACCAATTCATCTCGTTGTCCCTTCATGATTTTTGTTAATGAAAGCCTCTTGAAAGTGGGTTATTCTGTCTGTTGATCTTAGCAAGGAGGTACAATTGAGTATCTTTTGGTCGCAGATGGCAGAAGCCCCAGGGCTCATATTTCTACTAAGGCAAGATAATGAGTCAGGGAAAACTTGGTGAGGTAAAAAAAAGGAAAGGCACTCTTTTATCTTGAAACCTGATTAAAATCTCTTGCCAGGAGAGAAGCAAGAATTCCTGCATACCTATATATGCATACATCATGTATATTCATAAAGACACATACATACACCTTAATAAAAAAATAAGATTTTCTGTTTTTGTTTTTTAAGACAGGGTTTCTCTGTAGAGCTTTGGAGCCTGTCTTGGAACTCTCTCTGTAGACCAAGCTGGTCTTAAACTCACAGAGATCTGCCTCTCAAGTGCCGGGATTAAGGCAAGAAGGCTCACCCACTCAATCAGCTGGGTGCTTACCTAGCTCAACTTTGTTTCCTAGATCAGGGTGATTACTGTGTGAGTCATAGGTGAAAGAGCTTCCCGGTCTCTCTTCCCAATCAATGTGAGAGATGCTGCCATTTGTGTATTGTTCTGTGCAGCATTTCACTGAAACTGGTGCTAATGGTTTCTCTTAAGATCTCCAGATCTGTGCACATGCCTGCTATACTCAGATGTTTACTGTTTGGTCTCTGAGAAGTGCTACTCACACAACAGCAACAAAATGATTCCCTGGTCCAATAAAATATTTGTTATTACAAAGACCCTTTGGGTCTTTCTTTCACATTCTTACTGTCCCCTTGTCCTCCATGGTGGGCCTTGCCCCTTGCCCCTCTGCCCATCCCCCCATCTCACTTCACCACCACCTGCTGGGCACAGTAGTAGGAGCCAATAGTGCTCACTTCACAGAGTCGGGGCTGTAGCTCAATGTCTGTGATGGTCATGGAGAAGCCTGTGTGTTCTTTGTCTGTGGTTGCCATCCTGGCATTCCTACTATAGGGCCCTTTGGTCCTCCTCAGCTCTTGGTCTGGTTTGGAGCTAGCCTCCATAATAAGAAAATTGGGAGTGTCACCTTTACTTTCTGCTGGACAGAGAGATTCTGTCAGACAAATGGGCATGCACCCTGGAAACTGACAGGAGATGGCAACGTGCCTCAGCATCAGTGAGACAAGTGTGCTTTCCTAGAATTTAGAGCACACACATTTAAAACCAAGATGTGTGTGAATAGAAACATCTCTCCTGCCCACCCTCTTTTCCCACTAATTTGTGGGAGTTTTTGTTGTTGTTGTTGTTTAGATTTTATTTATTTATTATATATACAACATTCTGCTTCCATATATATCTGCACACCAGAAGAGGGCACCAGATCTCATAACAGATGGTTGTGAGCCACCATGTGGTTGCTGGGAATTGGACTCAGAACCTCTGGAAGAGCAGTCAATGCTCTTAAACTCTGAGCCATCTCTCCAGCCTGTTGTTGTTGCTCTTATTGTTCCTTTGTTGGGTATAAATGTTCACCTCTCTGTGTATTTAACTGGCTTTGTGTCTTCTGTGTACATATATTTACACAGATATATTTAGTAGAATACTGATATAAACCAGGCAGTAGTGGTACATGCCTTTAATCCCAGAACTCAGGAGGCAGAGGCAGGCTGAACTCTGTGAGTTTGAGGCCAGCATGGTCTACAGAGCAGGTTCCAGGACAACCTCCAAAGCAATACAGAGAAACCCTGTGCGGGGGGGGGGGGGGGGGGGGGGGGGGGGGGATACTGATATAAAGAGTAAATCTCCTAATTTAATTTTTGTTTTGTTGTTGTTTCGGTTTGGTTTTTGGTTTTGGTTTTTTTTTTTGGGGGGGGTTGGTTTTTTGAGACAGGATTTCTCTGTGTTGTGGCTGTCCTAGAACTCATTCTGTAGACCAGGCTGGCCTTGGACTCACAGAGATACACCTGTCTCTGCCTACTGAGTGCTGGGACCAAAGGCAGGTGCCATCACTCCCCAGCCCTCCTGATTTAATTTTGAACATAGTGTTTACATTAATCATGACTATTCCAAATACTGCAGAAAAAATTTAATTCTTCCATTTTTATTGAGAGTGATGAAAAGCATTCTTTAAAAATTCTTTTTTTTAATTTTTGATTATATGTGTGTGTGTGTGTGTGTGTGTGTGTGTGTGTGTGTGTGTGTGTGTAGCCAAGAGTGTAGTGCCCTCAGAGGCTGGAAGGGGAAGGTGGAGTTACAGGCAATTGTGGCCACCTGACATGGGTACTGAGACCTGAGCTCAGGTCCTACGGAAGAGAAGTTGGAGCTTTTAGCTGCTGATTTTAGCTAGCCCCTTGAGCAGGGCTGTTGATTGCTATCACAACCTTGAATTCATAGTGGATATGTTATTACTGGTTCAATGGTAAGGAAGTAATTTACATAATGACTTCAAATATTATTTAGACTAAAGCAATAATAGCAGTTCTTGAAACTGACATAGCCACAGGGAATAAATATGTTTCTGTCCTGTCCACGTACCACAAACATTTTGCCTTTTTTTCCCAAATGTTGCTGAGTAAACTTTAATTGACAAAGAGGAACAGAGCACTTACTATTTGTTTATCTCATAATTGTATTGAAGTTTCCAGTTGAAGTTAGTGTGCACTGAGCATCCAGCTGCCTCTAAATGTAGCTTGCTGTTGGAATAAACGAAATAGTTCCTTAAATGTGTAAGCTATTGAAACTGGATATTTGTGAGTTGGAGGGAATTTTCACAGAGGATTTGCACCTAGTTAGCTCTCAGTTTTTAAGTTTGTAGGGTTATTTGCTTTTGTGCCTGTTTCCATGTTTTTGAAAATAGGCAAGTTTAGGGCATAATACATAAAGTGGTTAGGATGCCTTGTGTAGGTGTTAGGATCCAAAGAGTTAAATTTAATGCCAACCTCCTGAAAAAGGCTGCTAACAATCTATCTCACCCTAACTTTGAATGCATTGGTCCATAAAGATAATAAGGACAGGCTGAAGTTCTACACGGATCCCTCTTACTTTTTTGACCTCTGGAAAGAAAAGATGCTGCAGGACACAGAAGACAAGAGGAAGGAGAAACGGTGTCAGAAGGTGCGTGGCTGGGTGGGATGCACTCACCAGTGTGCACACGGGTCCTTTGCTCAGATAGTTGGGCCGTTACATCTAGTGCTCAGGTTTTCTCAGGGTGCCCCCTTTTCACACGACAGCCCTGAAACTTTAACCTAGAACAACAAGGCCATTT
This sequence comes from Cricetulus griseus, assembly GCF_003668045.3. NCBI lineage: Eukaryota > Metazoa > Chordata > Mammalia > Rodentia > Cricetidae > Cricetulus > Cricetulus griseus. The sequence goes on from NC_048597.1 coordinate 81,152,593, forward strand.
TAAAATAAATATGACAGGGTTTGTTCTACAGCACTTGTCTGTCTTTAACAAAAGAAGTGGCTACCTTTACAGTTTGGTTTCTGACTGTTTCATAACTGCTGTCCCTTGGCTCCCTCAGTTTCATAGAACAGTCAGTGCTCCCGTCAGGCATCAGGGTGCTTTGTCTTACTCACAGTCATGCTGTGGGGAGCCACCTCACTGTGACTGAGAACTTGGTGAGGTGTTCATGAGAGATTGGGAAGCATGAGTGATCCGTGCTTTCAGAGATCTATCCTACAAATGAGCCTCCCCTTGGGGAGGGTGGAGGTAGAGAACAATAGGAATCCAAGTCAGCACATTTAGAGCTAGCTGCCCTACACACCATCTTGCAAGGACAAAGTGACTCGTTCAGGTTCAGAAACTTCTACTTTGAAAATTGCCCCCTTAGGGCTGAGAGTTTAGACCTATCCCATTGAGATGAGTGAATCTTCTTTATAAACTGTGTTCAGAAATCAACCCCAGGTCACAGCATGGGGAGGCAGATGCAGGCAGATCTCTGGAAGTTCAAGATCAGCCTGGTCTACATAACAGATTCCAAGCCAACCAGGGATACATAGTGAGACCTCATCTAAAAAGAAAAAGCATCAAACCACCTACCAGAAAAACAAGAACAAACAACAGTAATATAATATTGCCGGGTGGTGGTAGTGCACACCTTTAATTCCAGCACTTGGGAGGCAGAGGTAGTTGAATCTCTATGAATTCTAGGCCAGCCTGGTCTACAGAGCTAGTTCCAGGTCAGCAAGGGATACACAGAGAAACCCTGTCTTGAAAAACAAACAAGCAAAATAAAACAAATATATAATACGAAAAACAACCACCCAGCTTGCTTAACAAATACTAGGCTACACTGGAAGAAATACTTAGCCCTCTGTGGATAGTCTGAGTTTTGAAGTGTTTAGCTGTACTGACCTAGTTGGAGTGGAGATGAAGATGAATACAAACTTAAATAGGATTTAAGATCGGCCAGGTGCAGCTCAGCAGCAGGGGCAACAGACAGTATGCACAGATCTTGGCTTCACTTCTCAGCACCAACAGATCACAACTCTTTTTAACCCTGTTCCCATGCTCTCACCTGTCCTCTGCTTGATCTGCACACACATGGTGCACAGGCATGTATGCAGGCAAGCACTCATACACTGTCCCGACCTGCAGGACGCCAACCTGGGGCAAGAGAGTCAGGGATAGGGAATGGGGACAAGAGACACAGAAAGAACGACCACAAGGCAGGTGGTCTGTAAGATGTATGTTAGATTACACTCTCTTCTTACACTCATGGTTACACGGGTATAACTGGGGAATCTGGGAAGAACTGCTGAGTTTTACAAAGAATTCAAGCAAAGAAGTAGTGAAAGAAAAAATGTATTGAAAGGCATTTTTCTCTAAGGCACAATAGCTTTCATTGCAAAACCCAGGACTTTCAGGAGGGCCTTCCATGGACACTTCCTGCCCTTCCAAACGGTCCTCCCTTCTTAGGGTCCTGCTCAGGAGAGGTTTCCCTTGTGAAAGTTTTATTTGTTTGTCTGTTTGTTCAACGTGGATAGATATTTTGCCTGTTCTGTATAGTGTGTATCACTTGAGTGCCTGATGTCTACAGAGGCCAGAAGAGGGCATCAGATCCCCTGAGACTGGAGTTACAGATGGTTGTGAGCCACCCTGTGGGTGCTGGGAATGGAAACCAGGTCCTTTGGAAGAGCAGCCAGAGTTCTTAACCACTGAACTATCTCTTCAGTCCTGGGGATTTACTTTTCTGTCCCATAGCCTGTTGAAATAAAATTCTTTTTGTTATTGTTGATGGCATATATTTATTGTACTGGTTTCATAGGGATATCGTACTCGTGTGTACGTGTGTGTGTGTGTGTGTGTGTGTGTGTGTGTGTGTGTGTGTGTGATGGATCCCTCTCCCCATGTTTGAGCTCCTATATTTTGGGTTTCTTTGTGCCCCACTATGTCTTAAAAATGACAACCCATCTTTTGCTTTGAAAATAATGCCATATGGCAGTGCTATTTGAAGTTGGATTACTTTACATACTGTTTAAACTTTAAGTTTGCTCTGGGGTTAATCTGCAAAGTGGAGTTTAAATGTGAATTCTGAACTTGGGTGACTGTCAATGACTCCAATTTTGCTTAGTTGTCCCTTACTACTTTAATGTAGAATATTGAATTTCCTTTGTTCTTTGTCACCTAACTATGATCATGGGGTGGTTACAGTAGTGACCCAGGAAGACCTTAATTGGAAGAAGATAGATGACAGAGGGCTGATGTCTCACTCCAGACAACTCATCTTATAGGCTCTCAATTCAGGAGGACTTCCTACTTAGTTTTTGTTGTTGTCGTTGTTTTTAAGTTGACAGCACCTAAGTAAGAATACTTCTTGCAGGTGCAAACAGTGAAGTCATGAGGTCACATTTGTCACAGAGACTCACCCAGTGACTGACCAGCCAATTTCAACTTTGGCTTAATGTCTTGCTTCTGTTTTATCAAATCATTGTGATCCATTTATGTCCCATCCTGCAGGACGTCAACCTGGGGCAAGAGAGTCAGGGATAGGGAATGGGGACAAGAGACGCAGAAAGAACGACCACAAGGCAGGATTCTAATCAAGGGGCAAACTTTACTTTTCTCAGGCTAGCTTATATAGTCAGGATATGGGGAGGGGCAGAATGGGTTGTGTTGTGCACCAGGTGTTAGTATAGGCAGGATATTAGGAAGCCACAAAGAGGATGTTTGGCAGGATAAAGAGTTCATGAGTAAGAGGTCCAGGAAGGGTTGCCTAGATGACTGAACCTGTGGGTGGAGGACTGGGTTAAGTTGTTTATTTTCTTGAGCTGAGGTTCTAAGGAGCTGCTACGTAAAGGTTAACTATGTGACCTGCCAAGCATGGCCTAGGATCTCATGCCAAGCCCTGAGATTTGGCTCCCAACATATATGGACTTCCGGTCTATAGCATTACAAGTTAGAATTCAAGCTGAGTGCACAGCTCAGTTGGAAGAGTGATCGCCTGGCATGTGTGAAGCCTGGAGTGTCATAAGTCCAGCATGGTGGCACATGCCTCTAACCCTAGCACTCAGAGGTAGAAGCAGGATGATCAGAAAATCAGGGTTGGTTTTTCTTTTTCTGACTCTTTCTGGGTGTTCACAATGACTAAGTGAGTGAAGGGACCAGCTCCCCATTTCGGCATCCATGACAGTAACACATGCTCGCCATGACCTTGCCTTGGTCACTAAGAGGTCAGATGCCTGTCTCGTGGCAAGGAACCAATCAGAAGTTAGCTGGTGGTGCTATGCTTTACGGCTCTGGGTGTGCTTTAAGGACAAGTGCACAGCAATGACGTGCAGAGCATAGCAACCACCCTGGGAGGGCTTATGGGCCATAACAACCAATTAGCCAATCAACAGAGGGCAAGCCCTCCAAGCCTGGAGGCACACCAATCCTGAGCCTGTGTGTACCCCTAAACATTCCCCTCACCCTGCCCTACAAGATCTCTATGCAGCCCCTACGAGCTGTCTTTGCTAGCCATCCACCATGGCGGGTGGGTGAAAGACCCAAGCTAACATGGGTTAGCTCGTTAAACAACAATAAAGCCTCATGCAGTTTGCAGCAAGCTTTTGAATCCACCTGGTGATTGGGGTAACCTCGGTCGTGGGCTGAGACCCCAGAGGCCTGAGTTTTCCGGGGGGGTCTAACATCTGGGGGCTTGTCCTGGATTTGCGACCACCCCTCACCTGAGTGGATTTGATCTTGGAGGTAAGATGATTTGAGCTCGCAACTTATATGTTCAATGTTCTGTATGTCTCTTGCTGTTTTGTTGGTTTGGTGCCATGACTTGAATTTGATCTGTGCCGGCACAGGACTTGTATTTGGGAATTTGTAATTTGGACCTCAGGGGGAAACAGACGTGTTTCAAGACTCTGAAGTCCCACCCTGGACGAAAGTCCGAGGGTCATTTGATTTGGATCATAAGGAAAACAGACGTGTTCTGGGAACCCTTGGTTCCGCCCTGGACGAAAGTCTGAGGGTTGTTTGTAATTTTGGTTTGGGGCACCATTCCTTTGCCTCGAGGTTTGTCCTGTCTGATGTCTGTCCTGTTTTTGCTGTTTGTGTCTGTCTCCATACTAACCACCCCCATCCTGGGATTCCACCTCAACTGTGATTGGCAGATGTGCCCAGAGGACAGACTGCTGCCCTGAGGACACCCAGGAGGTACGAACGGAGGCCAAGGACATTTGGACCCGCCTCAGTTAGCAGCGATTGTAGCTGCCTAGTTCTGCCGCCAGTCTTCCCTGGCGCCATTGCCTTATAAGCAGCGTGGGAGGATTGGGTTGGTGTCTGTTCTTTCCTGTCTATTCTGTCTCTGTGCTTTCATCGTTGGTTTTCAATTCAGGATCCACCACGACACCCCCTTTTGTTGAGTCACGTGGTGCCACACTAGGTAACTTTCTTCTCCAGTCTTTGTTTCTGTACGGTTTTCTGTAAGGCTTGGAGGGTTGGAATGGGCTGGGTGACTGAGCATGTTTGTTATCTGTGTTATCTGATGTGTTGTGGCCGAGTCTCCTAAGGCTGCTACTCTGAACTCCAACCACTGCTGCAGCCGTCACAGCTGAGTCTGGCCAATGTGAGTCTGTTTTTCTATCTTCACCTGCCAGTCTGTGAGGCATGCAAAGTGGGGCTGTCTCTGCCCCAACTGCCATCCTGCCATGGGTCCTGGCTTGCGACAGTAGTTTCCCTGCTCAGGGCACATGGCTGCAAGGCCGCCATCTGCCTAGCTGCCCGGCCTTCTCTGTGCTCCACACACATGGTATGCAGGGGGACCGAGGGAGTCTTTTTCCCACCCCTGCATGGGCCAAGGGTCTGGGGTTACCAGCAGCAGCACCCCCTCCCCCAAGTCTCTTCCCTGAGCACATGGAGCTCGGGCGGGTGAACTATCTGGTCTGATTTGGATGTTCTAAAAAAACGGCCTTAATATAAAAGGGACTTTGATAAGAATTTTTATGTTGACTGAGAAATGAAAGAGAATGTACTAAAGTAATAAAGAGAAAAAGGAAAAGAGAAATTTGTCCAAGAATGTCTAAGAAAATCAGAGGAATAAACCAAAGGTATATAGAAAGTTATAGAGGGTTAAAGCAAGTCGTAGAAGGTCAGAGAAAAGGTTGTTAAAAGAGAAAAATGTAAACTGTTTGTTATGGTTTCTCATGTCTACAAATAGTAAATTTTAAAAATTGGTAACTTAAGTTAAAATTTTAACCATATTAAGTTTATTCTGTTTATAAGTCCTGTTTATTTCTCAAGTAATTTATGTATACTTGTTTTAAAATGTTCTGTTTCCTGGCATAACCTAAGTTCTGTTACAAGCATGTAGCTAAAACAAATTGTGAGGGTCACTGCCATTTTGTAGCCAGCCACGTGGCACAAAATGACTGGTAGCCATTTTGCTAAAGTTGAAAAAAGATACTTAAACCGCCATCTTGACTAAAGATGACCGCATGGAAATTAGAGGTACCATCTTAGAAACAAGTTTTTCAGTTAAGATTTAAAATGTTAATGCTTCTATATATTACAGAAAGACATTAAGGAATTTAAATTTCTTTTTAAAACCAGTTTTTTAAATGTTTATGTTTTTTTAAAATGTCTTTTTATTAATGTTTGTACTTAAAGAGCTTCAATTTAGAATCATTTTTAAGCAAAGCCTGACAATGTAAAGTTCTTGTTTTATAAAAGCTGCTAATCTATTATAAGATGTTACAGTTTATGTTTTCAGAAGTTAAGCTTAGGGCGTTGGTGGCACACACCTTTAAGTTTAGGACATTGGTGGCAAATGCCTTTAATCCCACCACTTGGAGGCAGAGGCAGGTGGATCTTTGTGAGTTCAAGGTCAGCCTGGTCAGCAAATCGAATTCCAGGACAGGCTCCAAAGCCACAGAAAAAACCCTGTCTCATTTAAGCAAGCAGCTAAACTGTGTACATGTAGCTACTGTTTAAGGACTGTAAGGTAACTCTATGCAATTTTAAATTCAGCTGTGCTAAGTTTCAAATATTTTACTACGTTAAAACCAGTTACAGTCAGGCTGAAAATTAATTACAGAAATAAGACCTTACTTAGCCACCTGTATGCTTCTTGGGTGCTTAAGGCAAGTAACTAAAACAGACAGACAGACCTCTAATGCTTCAGAAACCTGCAGAATATGGCATTTAAATTGTTATCTTTAAAGTTTATAATATCAGACAGACTGCCAGATCCTGACAGTGACCCAAAGTCTCCAAAGAAGATTATGAGGTACCCCAGTTCCTGCACCTGGACCAGTGAGCGAGATGCTCAGATGTGACACCTGCTGCCAGCCAGGACCTGGCCGAGACTGTGGACAAAGCTGCTGGACACTGGAAAATTGATTGCACCCCCTTTACCTAGATAAAACAAGGTCAGTCTTTTCCATGTCCCTCTTCCACAAAGAAAACAACAACAACAAAAAATCTCTCACCTTATAGGCCTGGCGAAGATTGCTGTTCTTTGAGACATCTGCGTCCAGCGGTAATGGAGTAACTTGGGTATGGCTAACTGTACATGGACTGGCTTCTGTCACTTTTTAGTATATTCGGATAAACTATACCCTTCTCAGATCTCTGAAATATTAATGGTTGTCAGCTTGACAGCATCAGACATTCAGATCCACTATAGGCTATAGTCAGCATGTTAGCTGATAAAGTAATGACTACCTACTGTTTAGTCACAAGTTCAAGGTTTTTAAGTTTATTTTGGTTGTCATCTAGGTATAAACTTAAAGGGCTTTTCATCAGGTCAAAGGCACCTCTGTCCAATCCATACCTGGCTCTCTGGACAGAAGAAAAATGTACTTGCTTCTAGCCCAAATCTGTAGTTATTGCTAGGACTCAAAATTATAAATATGTTCCTGCTGTTTGAACAGATATCCAGATATCTGCTTTTTCTGCACTGTGGGCTTCAATAAACAAGTTTTAACCTCTGTTCCTAGTTTAAACATGTCTTAAACAGGTTTCTGCTTCTGGCAGACATCTGAGTATCAGTTGCTGACTATAGGCTGTTCTAAGTAGACTGTGAGCCCTGGACTTGCTGTGGATATGAACCAGTCCAGCTGATGTGGACACTACCTGTCTCTGCAACAGAGTCTGCCAACAGCCCCTGATGGATTCCCCATTGCCTAAATTCCTTTTTTTGCTTTTGACTAGCATTTCAACCTTCTGGGGTCCCTAACTTTGTCCCAAAGTCAGCAGGAAGTAGAATGGGAAAGAATTTGCTGCCCATTTTCCCTGGTTAAAATGCTAAGTCAGAAGGGACTCCCTTGCATGGGGATGCCAATATCTCTCACTCCCTGATGGGGGCTCTAGAGAGACAGCAATTCCATGATTGGAATTTCCAAAAAAAAAAAAAAAAAAAAAAGAAAGAAAAGAAAAAATGGGGGAATGAAGGGACCAGCTCCCCATTCCGGCAGCCATAACAGCTTGTCTGACCTTGTCTTAGTCACTAAGGTCAGATGCCTGCCCCGTCAGCAGCCATAACAGCTGAACACATGCTTGTCTGACCTTGTCCTAGTCAGAAGTTAGCTGGTGGTGCTATGCTTTACGGCTCTGGGTGTGCTTTAAGGACAAGTGCACAGCAATGATGTACAGAGCATAGCAACCACCCTGGGAGGGCCTATGGGCCATAACAACCAATTAGCCAATCAACAGAGGGCAAGCCCTCCAAGCCTGGAGGCACACCAATCCTGAGCCTGTGTGTACCCCTACACATTCCCCTCACCCTGCCCTATAAGATCTCTATGCAGCCCCTACGAGCTGTCTTTGCTAGCCATCCACCATGGCGGGTGGGTGAAAGACCCAAGCTAACATGGGGTCAACTTGTTAAACAACAATAAAGCCTCATGCAGTTTGCAGCAAGCTTTTGAATCCACCTGGTGATTGGGGTGACCTCGTGTTGTGGGCTGAGACCCCGGAGGCCTGAGTTTTTCCGGGGGTCTAACATGAGGATGTGGTGGGTCCTCTGGAGTGAAATTCTGGATTTCCCTGGGTCTTCTGGCTGTGCTGACAATATAGGAGCCAAAACGTTGTATATCATCTCTGTGAAGGGAGTCAAGGGACAACTAAACAGACTTACTGCTGCTCATGTGGGTGACATGGTGATGGCCACCGTTAAGAAAGGCAAACCAGGGGGCTGGAGAGATGGCTCAGAGGTTAAGAGCACTGACTGCTCTTCCAGAGGTCCTGAATTCAATTCCCAGCAACCACTTGGTGGCTCACAACCACCTGGAATGAGATCTGGTGCCCTCTGCTGGCATGCAGGCAGAAGACTGTATACATAATAAATAAATAAAATCTTAAAAAAAAAAAAAAAAAAAGAAAGAAAGAAAGAAAAAAAGAAAGAAAGAAAGAGAAAAAGAAAGGCAAACCAGGTGCTGGGTGGCAGTGGCACATGCCTTTAATCCCAGCACTCAGAAGACAGAGGCAGGCGGATCTCTCTGAGTTCAAGGCCAGCCTGGGTCTACAAAGCTGCTATACAGAGAAACCCTGTCTCAAAAAGCAAACAAAAAAGGCAAACCAGAACTAAGAAAAAAGGTCTATTCAGCAGTGGTAATTCGACAACAAAAGTCATATCGAAGAAAAGATGGGGTGTTTCTTTATTTGAAAACAATGCAGCAGTCATAGTAAACAATAAAGATGAGATGAAAGTTTCTGCTATCACAGGTCCAGTTGCAAAGGAATGTGCAGGCTTGTGGCCCAGGATTGCATCCAGTGCAGGCACTACTGCATGATTCTCCAGCGTATTTGTAAAATATATCTATTAAAAGATCTTTGCAGCCGGGCGTTGGTGGTGCTCGCCTTTAATCCCAGCACTCGGGAGGCAGGAGGATCTCTGTGAGTTTAAGGCCAGCCTGGTCTCTGGAGCGAGTGCCAGGACAGGCTCCAAAGCTACACAGAGAATCACCCTGTCTCGAAAAACCAAAAAATAAAAATAAAAAAAAATAAAAAAGATAAGAGCGTGTGTGGTTCTTGACGTGCCGCGAACCTTCGAACACAAGTGCGATACTACCCTGTGAGGAAGCGTTCCAGCGACTCTCCTGTTCCCGCCATCGCAGTTGCCAGCGCGGATGTGCTTTTTTTGCCCCAGACTCGTTGGACTACTCCAGTCCTCTCTGATAGGTGTTTTGAGAATCCGTTGATGGTGCTTTGCTGCATTGCTGCTCCTACTTGACAGAGATCATCTCCAGACTATACAGGACAGGTCATCCAGGAAGGAAGAACCAGGGCACAGATGTCCTTCACAGGCCCGTCCCATGGCCCTCGTGTCTGCTGATTCCCGAATTGCAGAGCTTCTCACAGAGCTGCATCAGCTGATCAAGCAAACCCAGGAAGAATGCTCAAGGAGTGAGCGCAACTTGGTGAACATCCAGAAAACCCACGAGCGAATGCAGACTGAGAACAAGATTTCTCCTTATTACCGGACAAAGTTGCGTGGCCTCTACACAACCGCCAAGGCTGATGCAGAGGCTGAGTGCAACATCCTCTGAAAAGCATTGGATAAGATAGCTGAGATCAAGTCTCTGCTGGAAGAGAGGCGGAAAGCAGCCAAGATCGCAGGTCTCTACAATGACTCGGAGCCCCCACGGAAGACCATGCGCAGAGGCGTGCTGATAACACTGCTGCAGCAGTCAGCCATGACCCTGCCCCTCTGGATCGGGAAGCCTGGTGACAAGCCCCCACCCCTCTGTGGAGCCATTCCAGCCTCAGGGGACTATGTGGCCAAACCTGGAGACAAGGTGGCTGCTAGAGTGAAGGCTGTGGATGGGGATGAGCAGTGGATCCTAGCTGAAGTAGTCAGTTACAGCCATGCTACCAACAAGTATGAGGTAGATGACATTGATGAAGAAGGCAAAGAGTGAGTGTCCCGGTGGGGAGCAGTGGAGAGTCACCAAGCTTCTGGGAGAAGCCTCCTGGTCACGGCCTATATTGTTCCCCCAGGAGACACACCCTGAGTCGCAGGCGCATCATCCCACTGCCCCAGTGGAAAGCTAACCCTGAGACAGACCCTGAGGCCTTGTTTCAGAAGGAGCAGCTGGTGCTGGCCCTATATCCCCAGACCACCTGCTTCTACCACCATGCCCTGATCCACACACCCCCACAGCGGGTAAGGAGCCACCATGAAAGGCCTTTGATGACATCAGAACCTTAAGGGTTGGTCCCCATCATTCTTCAGCTTGCCTGCTTGCTGCCTTCTTGTTGTCCTTCATCTCCTAAACATAGGCTTTCCCAGTAGCACCAGACCCCTTGACTTGAGAGCAGAGAAGAAAGTAGGAGAGGCAGGCAGGGAGATGCATCTGGGGCTCTGGGCAAGGAGGGGCTGCCCTGGCCTAGAAGCATCTTGACCAGCCCTTCCTGTGTGTGCTCTACAGCCTCAGGATGACTACTCAGTCCCGTATGAAGACACTTCCTATGAGGACGGCTACTCCCCTCCTCTCAATGTGGCCCAGAGGTACGTGGTGGCTTGTAAGGAGCCCAAGAAAAAGTGAAGCTGGCTGGCTGGCTTGAGTCTGCCACTGCCGACCTCATGGGAGAAGGCAACAAACGAGTTCCTGTAATAAAATAAATACTCTTCCCTCTCAAAAAAAAAAAGAAAAAAAAAAAAAAAACCTCGACATTTAGAGCAGTCTCTACCTACCCAAGGAGTAGGTGGGTGTTTGCTAGGACACAAGTCTAAACTTGTTGCAGTGCGTTTGATATTGCTTCCTGCCCAGGCCTATGAGATCTGAAAAGGCACGCCCCAGGTCATCTTTCTACACACCTGCTACCTACAGTATTCAGAGAACTCTGGGAGCTTGGATTCTAGGCTCACAATTGAACGTCAGTGTCAGTTCTGCTCCTAAGGTGAGGGAGGGATACAGGGACCCAAGAGTCCTCACCAGCGTCAATTTGTTGTTTTGACAGATAACTTAGTTGGAATTTTAATTTTGTCATGCAAAGCACATACCTGTTTTCACTCTATATATGCTCTAATTTAAGCATGTGTAGATGGAAAACCTGTGGACTTTTTTTTAACCCTTGAAATGCTTCTCACCCTACCATCTAAGATGAGATTGTTCCATGCATGGCCTGATGCCGAGGGTCGTTGGAATTATTTGATACTTTACTTGTGTGCGCACATCGTCTAGATAAGGTTTCATTTCTCTTAGCTTACCAGAACAGAGCTAGGTGGGTCATTTTGTCAAAACTTGCTTTTGTCTCATAGTCTTTCCTGTGACTTACTCTTGGCATAGATAACTTACTAGCAAACAGATCACAGTTCATTGTTGGGCATCTTGAGTTAATTTGGAAAGTTTGGCTTACTTTATTAAAACTGCACCCTTTTCTCTTTTTACACTCGAGGCCAGTCCAGTGAGTCCATAACCAGAGCCTGCCATGCTCCGAAAGGCCATCTCCGTTTTCTGCAGACTTGAAGCTTGTGAATATAGAGATCAAAATACTGTCCAGATTAAAGTTTACCAGAAATGCAGGCAAATGGGGCAGGAGGTGGCTGGATCCTAAGCCATGGAAAATGCCCCCAGTAGATTGGTATAGTACGAATAATAATAAAAAAAAAACCCAGAGACAAATATTTGTGTTCAAGCTGAAGATCAGAAAAGCAAAGTAGACAACCACTACCACTACCAAGGCTGGGGTGATCCTGTCCTCAGCGTGGCTGGAGACTGAATGCAGCCTGAGACCCTGAGCTCCTGTCTTATACACCTCTCTAGGGCTGGGATAAAAGGTGTCCACTGCTGCCGCTCAGCCTCTATGGCTAACTAGTGTGGCTGTTGGGATTAAAGAAGTGTACCACCACTGTTTGGCTTCTATGACTGTGGCTAGCTTTGCATTCTGATCTTCAGGCAAATTTTATTAGATCATAAACAATGTATCACCACAGATTGGCTTAGTGGTAGCATTTGAATAATGTTTATGGAGAAAATAATAACAGTGTTTATCCCCTGCATATTGTGTTCCCACACAGTTGTACGGAAGGTTGTATTTTGTGTCCATTGCTGCAGTAGGCTTAGCACATACATTCTCTCCATCCTCAGATGGCCACCACCTTGTATTTGTAAACTCAGTAGAAACAGGGAGACCTGTTTGGTTTTCCTTCACTGGGAGCTAGCAAAGAGACTGATTGTGTTTTCAGTAATCCAGCTGAAAAAGGTTCAGTGGCAACTTGAGCAGGAAGCCAAACGGGAGGAGCCTGTCGGGAACGATGTGGCCACAATCTTGTCCAGACGCATCGCTGTGGAGTACAGTGACTCAGGTAATGACTCAAGTTTGACGACAATGACTGGTCTGACTGTCACAAGGGCCAGGCACCAGGTGGACAGCCAGGGCACCGTATGGAAGTGTGTTAGGAGCGTGTGTGATCTCTGCACCCACATAGTGGTGTTAGCCTGTAGTTTTCGTAACTTTTGTATTAACAGTGTGATGTTGCTTCTGCACATCCTCTGGATTTGTTGAGCATTTACTATGTAATATTTAAGTGCCCATTGCTGTGACTCGCTATCATATTAGTAATTTTAAGAAGCTTTTACCTTTCTTTCTTGTTTCTATTTTACCAGCACTAAGACCTAACTTGTTGGCATCAACCTCATGACTTTGCCACTTTGAGTCTTTTGTTATACTTACAGTGGTTTGCCTCTGTTGTTCCTCCTGTGTTCCTGTGTCCTGTGGAACTCCAGAACTCACATTTGGCAGCATTCCTTCATGTGGTAGGGTCCTTATGTTCTCAGGGTGGAGGAAAAGCATTACAGCTACCAGCCATTGTCAGGGTTTCTTTTCCTGATATCACATCATAATGAAGTTAGTGGCACTTTACTCATAAATAGTCATGAGCTTATCAATTGTTGGTTGTCCTGTAGTTTCATCAATCAGTTAGTTTTAGTTTGTTGTAGCTAGTGAGAAAGCTTTTGCCCACTGTGTTCTGTACCCTTTGAAAGAATGGAAGGTGGCTAAAATCCAGTTTAGATTACCTTCAGAGTATCTTTTTGGCAAATTTGATCTAGTCTAAAATGTAAACCCAAGTTGCTTCTAATACAATACTTTACAAAAGAGCACAAAGGGGCTGGAGAGATGGCTCAGTGATTAAGAGCACTGACTGCTCTTCCAGAGGTCCTGAGTTCAATTCCCAGCAGCCACATGGTGGCTCACAACCACCTTGAATGAGGTCTGGTACCTTCTGCTGGCATGCAGACAGAAGACTGTATGCATAATAAATAAATAAAATCTTTAAAAAAAGAGCACAAAGTAAAAAGTTTAAATTTTCTGTTTCTATTTTTAAAAAACAAATGGAGAACAGAATTTCATAGTATATTTGATTTCTATAAAATTCATGCTTAGAATTACAGTTATAACTTTTTAAAATGATTTTATTTATTATTTATACAATGTTCTGCCTGCATGTATGCCTGCAGGCCAGAAGAGAGCACCAGATCTCATTATAGATGGTTGTGAACCACCATGTGGTTGCTGAGAATTGAACTCAGGACCTCTGGAAGAGCAGTCAGTGCTCTTAACCTCTGAGCCATCTCTCCAGCCCTACAGTTATAAATTTTAAGATTGTTTTAAATTGTCCCCAGCTTTAGTGTTTCCTATGTATTTTAGCTGAGTATCTGACATGTTTTTTTCTCATGGTATAGACTCATAAAGGTGGATAGATGGAGTGGTGGATGGGGAGTGAGTGGGCAGATGGATGGATACGTAAGTAGGAGGTGGATAGATGGATGATGGGTGGGTGGGTGGGTGAATGGATGAGAGGTAGGTGGGTGGGTGAGTGAATGGATGGATAAATGGGTGGGTGGACTGGTGAGTGGATGGATGAATGCGTGGTAAATAGATGAAGAGAAGCTGAGCACATACAGGATCTGTAGTTGATGTTATCCTCAGGAGACAGTGGGAGATCCCACCATGATCTGCATTAAATTTCTGTGACCACAGGTTCAGAGTGAATTCTGGAAAAGCCATGGCGAAGCACTAGTGTATAGGTAGATGTCCCTTCAGACGTGGTGACAATATGGTCACTGGGTAGAGAGACCAGGACAGTGGCAGTCTTAGCTGCATTGAGTCTCCATAAAAATCATGCATTATCTGTGACCCTCGTGTCATATGAGGTACTTTACTTACATCTTCTCAGAAGGATGCTTGCCCTCTTTCCCCCCAAGGAAACTAGAGTAAAGCCGCACTGTTGACTGTGACCTGGCTAGATACAGAACACAAGCAGGGGGTAGCATTCCATTTGTGGAGCAGTGGAAATCAAGCCTAGCCTGGGTAGGTAGTGAGGAAATGAATGTGTGCTTCCTTGGATGGCTGCTTTTGAACACCAAGAGTGCCCTGTTTGCCTCCACTGTGAGTCTTAACACAGAAGGCCAGAGTCTTTGCACAGCCTGGAGCACAGTGCTTGACCTGGCCAGAAGCCTCTGTTCTGTGCCCAGGCTCCTGGAGAGCGAGCAGTTTTTTTTTTTTTTTTTTTTTGTAAATGATGAAATGAGAGACGGATTTCCCACCTTTGTAAACAGAAAGTAAATGTAAACTGCCTTTAAATACATGGCATATCCAGTCTTTGATTGTAGATGCTGTCCCAGGCATCTGTGCTGCTTCTCACACATTCTCTCACTGGAAGCAGGATTTCAGTAGAAACTCCACCATATTTCCAGGGGAAAACACAGAAGCCAGCCCATTGCCTGGAGATAGAATTGAGATTCTAAGCCCAGTCTTCTGCTCAAACCTGCTCTTGCAAACTTGGCACTCAGGCTGTAGAGGGATGCTGGTGGTAGCTCCAGATATTTGTCACTGTGCTGGAACTGCCTGGAGCCTCCAAGATGTTCTGGCACAATGAAAATGTGAGTTCAAAGATCCAAATGTCTCCCAGAGATGTCTGTCTTACAAAGTGAGTGACCATTCCGAGTCTTTTCATAGCAGCTTGCAGGCCAGATCCAGGGGTCAGTCTGTTCCCATATGTGTGCTTCTAGCCAATGGTTGAGCCTATAGAGCTGTGGAATTGCTCTCATAGCCTGATTCCTGCTCCTCCAAGCTTCATTCTGGGTCACAGTTGATGGGGGGATGGGGTATCTTTCTGTATGCTGTGAATATATGTTTCTCTTATTGGTTGGTGAATAAATGCTGATTGTCCGGTAGCCAGGCAGAAAGTAAAGGTGGGGCTACCAGACTAGGAATGTTGGGAAGAGGAGCACAAAGAGAGGAGCCGTCAGGGAGATGCCATGTAGATGCCAAGGGAGCAAGAAGGCCAGGCATCATTAGTAAGCTGAGACAAAGTGGAGATACACAGATTAATAGAAATGAGTTAATAATTGAGAGAGCTAGCCAAATAAGAAGCCTGAGCCATTGGCCAAACAGTTTATAATTAATGTAAGCCTCTGTGTGTTTGTTTGGGACTAAGGGGCTTCAGGACAAGATGGGACAGAAACTTCAGCCTATACACAGGTATGGGAACAAACATGCCACATGAGTAGACAGACATCTGTCCATCGGCCTTGATTTTTGAAAATGTTTCCCATGACGTGGTTATCCTGTGGTAGCAATGTTGTGAAGACACCTTGTTTCCTCCCTGAAAAGGCAGGAAGAAACAAGGTGTTTGGGGAGACAAGGTCACTGGGCCTGGTCCCATATGTGACAGTCCTAGCTAAATAAGGTACCTGTGACTTTCTGTGAAAGTTTGAATGTAATTGGTCCCCATAATCTCATAGGCAGAAGGTGTGGATTTGTTGGAGTGGGTGTGGCCTTGTTGGAGGAAGTGTGTCACTGTGGGGGCAGGTTTTGAGGTTTCCTATGACCAGGATACTGCCCAGTGTCTCAGTCAACTTCCTGTTGCCCGCAAAATGTAGGACTCTTGCCTACTACTCCGGCACCATGTCTACTTGCACACTGCCATGGCCCGCCATGATGACAAGGGACTGAACTGTGAAACTGTAAGTGAGCTACCCCAATTAAATGTATTCCTTAATAAGAGTTAATGTGGACATGGTGTCTCTTTACAGCAATAGAAACCCTTACTGAGACACCCTCCTGTTGGCTGTCAGACTATTGAAATACACAATTCTCACCTCAAAGAATGCAAGAGAGTTTATTCTGAATCCAAATAGGAGTGATCATGGCCCCAAATTGCACCTCCCCATGTGGTAACACTGGAGATTTTATAGAAACAGAACAAGGAAAGTTACAAATGAAGCTTCTTTTCAAATACATTGGTGGAAATATCATCAGGTAGGCAAAGTTCAAGAACACAGAATCTGGAGGCTGGACATGTGACTCAGTGGTTAGAGCACTGGCTGCTTTTCCAAAGGATCTGTGCTCAGTTCCCAGCACCTACATGGTGGCTCACACCCATCTGTAACTAGAGTTTCAGGAGCTCCAACACCCTCTTCTGGCCTCTGAGGGCACTGTATGCACATGATACACACACACACACACACACACACACACACAGGCAAAACACACAGACACATAAAATACAAATAAAAGTTATTTTTGTAGACTGACTGTAATGAGCTTAGTAAAAGAAAATGCCTTTTAGACATGTAAAAACATCATGGGAACCCCACTACATGCAAGGCTGCATGTGATAATCAGAACTCAGTGACATCATTCACTCAAAGATAACCAGACCATCCTAGAACCACATGACACCCACTGGACAGCCTACAAGCAGAGACCAAGAGCAATGCTCTGCTCTGCACTTCTGCAGAGACATCACCTTGATCTGCCCTGCAGCTGGAGAGTCTTCCCCAGGATCAGGACTCTCAAATCAGAGACTTCTGTTAGAGACCAGTTCTGATCTTAGGCTAAGATACACTGCAGAGGTGAGCAGCCTTGGGGAGATAGACTTAGGACCATGGTTAGGAATTTAGACTGTGAACCTCATGTGATGACTCTCAGCATGATAAAATATAATTTTTGTTATACTAACTACTCATATCTACCTTTTTGCTCTCGACAATCATAAACTGGCTGATGTTGAAATTCTTTTTAGCATAGAAGCCACAAATTCTGGTTTACCCCAAGTGTAGGTCCCTAAAAACCCAGGGGTACTCATCAGGCTCCCGAGTATGGCATTGTGGAACTGTGTTTTTTTCTTCTCACAAATGACACTACCACATTCTCCTCTACTGGAAATGTTACAGAAGGAAACAAGGACCATGGGGCAGATGGTATGCCTCTGAATCCTATGGTAAGTTGGAGGGGTCAACTGGAATTTAGAATGCTGGGTTCGTTTCATTTATCATGGCTCCAGGCCTGCATGTCCACTTTGCCAGGGCAGTTAGACTTGTCAGACCCCAGGACACCTATTGAAACCCACCAGAGATCTTGAGAGGACAAGCCGATGCCTAGAGTATTGATTTAGTATAGTGGAAAGTTCATCACAGAAAATACAACCTCATGTTTCAGCCTCAGCTTCTAAACCAAAGACCTGTGGATCAGGGACCCAATCAGAGAAGGGAGCATGGTGGTGTCTTAGTCATTTTCAAAAGGTCAGGCTCAGACTGAGTGTGGTAGCATATTTGTTATTCTATCACTGAGGAAGCTGGGGCTGGAGGATTGGGAATTGACTGCCAGTCTTGGCCACACACTGCATACTCTCTAAATTGGGAAGGGGAGAGTGTAGTGATAGAGAGATGTCTCAGCAGTTAAGAGTGCTTAATCCTCTTCTAGAAGACCTGAGTTTGGTTACCAACATCCATGCTGAGTGGCTCACAACCAGTAGCAACTCCAGCTCCAAGAGATCCAACACCTTTTCTGGCTTCCACTGGCATCTCTGTGTATGTGCACACCACTGCAGGTGCCTGAAGAGGCCAGAAGAGGGCATCATACCATCTGGAGCTGGAGTTACAGTTGTTTGTAAGCCACTCAACTCAACATGGATTGTTGGGAACTAAATTCAGGACCTCTGTAAGAGCAGCAAACGGTCCTAACCACTGTGCCATCTCTGCAGTTGGTTATCTTGTGTATTTGTTATGGTGATGAAAAGCTGAGCAACGAAATGCCTATTGCAGACTGTATTGCATCACTTCTGACCCTCCTGCCTTTATGTTGCATTAACCTTTTTTTCAGTGTTCTGTAACTTATTTTATTTGTAGATATATGGGTATTTTGCCCTCATGTATTTCTGTGTGCCACTTGTGTGCCTAGTGTCCACGGAGGACAGAAGAGGGCATTGGAGCCCTTGGAACTGGCATTATAGACAGTTGTAAGCTGCCATGTGGTTGTTGGGAATCGAATCTGAGTCCTCTGCTACAATTCCACCTAAGTCCCAGCTTGGTGAACCAATGAGTTTATTGGGTTTATTTACAGAACAAGGTGAGGAATTACTTATAGGAGTGTGGGTGACCCTAAAACAACTGCATCACTGCAATGTCCCACCCCTTCTATCGGTCAACCTTCCACTGTTTTGTTTATTTATTTTTCTGAGACAGGGTTTCCTCTATGTAGCCCTGACTGTCCTGGAACCAGGCTGTCTTCGAACTCACAGAGTTCTTGCTTCTGTCTCCCATGTGCTGGAATTAAAGGCGTGTGCTGCCACCCCCATCTGGCCAACCTTTCACTGTCTATATAATCAAGAATATATATCCCAAGATCATTTGCAGTTGGGGGTGTACAGGAGAGAGGGTCTTGTGGCTCCCCCTCCATTTTCTATTGAGGAGTACCAGTAGCTCCATTAACATTACCATAAACCTGGCTATCTCTGCTTTGTCCCTTTCTGGTTGTTAAAGGCTATTGGTCTCTTCAGTTTCTACCCTAAGGCAGCATTGGGGTAAACATATTATCCCCAGAGGGAAGTAATTGCCTACAGCACTTTACCTACAAAGTATTGGGGTTACAGGCAAGGGCAAATTTGGGATGAAATCCAGGGCTGCCTACATGCTAGATAACCATTCTACCTTCTGGGGCAATGGGTGACCTTTCAGCTGAGCAAGACTCGGCGCTGCCAAGGGAAGAGCATACCAAATAGGTGGATAACCTTCAATGGAACTAAGAGGGGGACAGTACGAGTGGGTGTCAAGTACAGCAAGACCCCAGTAGCTGAAAGGTGATCTGCCAGGGCTGTGGGCAGGCAGGCAGGTGGGCAGGCAGGCAGGCCCAGAACATCTTGAGTGAGCTTCAAAGTCTTTGTAGGCTTATTATTATTATTATTGTTGTTGTTGTTGTTGTTATTTATGGTTTTCTGAGACAGAATTTCTCTGTAGCTTTGGAGGCTGTCCTGGAACTCACTTCGTAGCCCAGGGGGGCCTCAAACTCACAAA
The DNA here is from genome assembly GCF_003668045.3 of Cricetulus griseus. Lineage (NCBI taxonomy): Eukaryota > Metazoa > Chordata > Mammalia > Rodentia > Cricetidae > Cricetulus > Cricetulus griseus. Next base: position 81,171,924 of record NC_048597.1, read on the forward strand.
GATCTGCTTACCTCTGCCTCTGTGAGTGCTGGGATCAAAGGTGTGCAACACTACTGCCAGGAGTCTTTGTAGGTTTTAAGCAGAGGAGAGACTTAATTTACCTAATAGGGATGAGGTTGGTCCTGTCCCTAACCCGGAATTCAGGAGACAAACAAGCAAAACCCTAACATTGTGATTACCTTGCTAGAAAGAACTGTACTGTGAAGGAGGAGAGGGGATTTTGGCAATGTTAGAGTTAAAACCAATTATAGGTATGTATGATATGCAATTAAACTGGAATTTGTCAAAGATAGATTTGCTTTGTTTTTCCTTTTTTTTAAAAAAAATCCATTTATTTATTTTACATCCCAGCTGCAGCCTTTCCCCCATTCTCCCTTCCCAGTCTCTTGCCCCCATCCCCTCATCCTCTTCTGTCTTCATCCAGGAAAGGGCAGGTCTTCTATGATTATCAATAAAACATGCCATATCAGGTTGCAGTAAGACTAAGCACCTCCCCATGTATTAAGGCTGGGCAAAGCAACGCAGTATGAGGAGCAGAGAACCAGAAGTGAGTAAGATCCAGAGATGGCCCCTGTTCAGGCTATTAGGATTCCCATAAGAGGACCATCTCCCTTTTTTTTCTTTTGAGACAGGCTCTCACCAGGTAGACCAGGCTGGCCTCAAATTCAGAAATTCTCCTATCTCTGTCTCCCAAGAGCTGGAATTAAGAGTGTGTACTACCATGCCTGATGTGCTTTTCTTTCATAAAAATGTACTTATTTGTTTATTATTACTATGTGTGTACATGATACCTGTATGTGTGAGCGTGTAAGCCTGTGCAAGTTTTAGAGGATAACTTTGTGGAGTCAGTTCTCTCCTTCCTTCACACAGGTCCCTAAGATCTAACTCAAGCTCAGATCCTGAGCTTTTTCATCCAGCATTTAGTTTCTACTCCAAGGCAGCAATGGAGTAAACATGTTATGCCCAGAGGGAAGTAACTGCCTTGCAACACTTCACCTACAAAGTTTAGAGCTTACAGGCAAGAGCAAGTTTAGGATGAAACCCAGGGCTTCATATGTGCTAGATAACCATTCTACCTTCTGAGCTACAACCTAGTGAGCAATCTACTGAGCCATCTCACCGGCCCCTACCTTGTTTATTCTGTCTCCCAAAAGATACAAAACAACTCCCAGGGCACTGATTTGATCCTTGTTTTAAGTCCTTCTCAAACTTTAGACCTGTCAGTTTTGGAGGCTGTGATGGATGGCAGGCATGCATTTTATTCATAAACAATTTCCTGCAAGAGGGAGGGGAAAATGTTATTAGAAACAATTTCCCACATTGCCAGGGTTTTGGCTACAGCTAGTTCTTTTGTGGCAACAACAGACAAATAACGGAGCATGTTTTCAAAAGGCCATCTTAACTCAGGAGGTTATTTTTGCCGGCACAGCAAGCTCTGTTCATTACCAAGTGCAAAAATGTATCAATTTAGGATCAGAACACAAAGACCTGATGGTTGGAGGTTTCAGAGTAGGCAGCGGAAGTTACAGGATGAAAATATAAGGAGACCGGAGGTAGTGGGGTTTAGGCCATAATTTACGCTGGTCATCAAAACTGGGTAACTATGGTTACCGAGTTCTCTCCACTGTCAGTGGCTATCTCAGAACCCACTCGGTAATGGAGAATTGACAGTTCTCTGCCCTTGCAAAGAAAGGCCTCGTCACCAGCTTGTGCTCCCTCATCTGGATATCACAGGATTCATTTTCCCCTTCCCTCCACTATGTTTCTTCATTGCTTTGGCCTGGCTCCAGGCCTGTCTACTTCTAATTTTTGTTTTGGATGGAGGGCATCAACTACAAGCAAGACAAATGTGGTTGTCTCGGGGTGACCTAGCTGCATGACAAGCTAACAGGGTGTCAGTCTATCTACAACCTTCCCAAAGCCTTCCTTGCCTTTTCCTGCTTGCACGAACTTGAAGCCCCTTAGGCAACTGAGAATACAGACCAGGAGTAGAGCTTCGGCCTAGTGTATGAGGCCCTAAGTTCAACACCCAGCATTGCAGGAAGAGGAGAAAAAAAAAGACATCTCAGAGAAGGGAAGTCCAGCCCTGAAGGCCACACTCATACACACAGTCTAACTGCGGACCAACTGGATAGGTGTTTCGGGTGTCCATCACCCTTCAACCTGGCCCCTGCGAGGGACTCAGGAATCACGAATCTAGAAGCTGCAACAGCCCACAGTCCCTCAAGCCTGGGTAATCCGCAGCTAGGTCACCCCAAGGCGACGATTTAAAAGGACAGCTCGCCCACTCAAGCGGCAGCCGCCCCTCCCTGCCCCGCCACCCGCCCAGGCCGCACCCACTTGGGGGCGGTACACCCAGGCTTAGATCTCGGTGGGCGGACGCCACGGCTTTAAGTAGGGGCGGGACTGAGCGCGGAGCAGCAGCGGCGTCGGCAGCGAGAGTTCTCAGGTCCTCCGGGTCGGATACGAGAGGCCAGCTTGCAGATCCCGGTAAGCACGGGGAGGGCGGGCGAACGACCCCGGGAGATGCACGCGCGCGTGTGCGTGTGTCAGGTGTTGGGGAGAGGTCGGTGCAGCGCGACGCCTTCATAGAGGGGCGGAGAAGGCTGTCCCGGCATGGGCGAGCTCCTTTAGGCCCCACGGGAGCCCTCTGTGGCTGGATCTGCCCCCACTGCAGGGTTTAGTTCTCCGTGGTGCCTGTCTGCGCTGGAGCGGACGGCGGGACGCGCAGCTCTAGCGGCCGCGGGGATTGGCCCTCGGCGCTTGCCGTAGCTCAGCGGCCTGCTGGGGGGCGGTCGCTGAGAGTCCCGGGAAGGACCGGCGACAAAAGGAGGGAACCCGAAGGCCGTTTGCGACGGGAAGGGATTAAGTGAGGAGTCGCGGGGGCTGCGGCGCCCTACTAAAGCCATCCTGGCATCTGCGGGCCTCCACGCAGGCACCTGGCTCTCCGGGCCAGACGCTGAGAGTGAAGGTAGTGGTGGCTGCAGCGCCCCCTGGCGGCCTGGCGGCACGGTGTCAAGCCAGTCGAGCGTCGTGGGCGGGGCGGACCTGACGGAGGACCGCGGACTGGGGGGCCGTTTGCCTTTTCCTTACCTGGGTGGGGACTCCGTGGGCTCGTGGGCATCCAGGCCTGAGCCTGTAGCGTCCCGGAAAGTTCAGAATCTCCTTCCGGAATCCCCAGGCGAAATAGTGTCTTCCCCTGATGTCAGGGTCTTAGCCCAGGGTCTTAGGCCGGGCCGCTGGGAGGCTAGGGGGTAGGGGTGGGTTTGGAAATGCCACAGGTAATGAGCGGCGTATAAAAAGGGGAGTAAGTGTGGCAAAAAGTCTGCGGAGATGTTGGGTCTACAGCTCAGAGGATAGAGAGTCCCTAGGATCCCCAAAGATCCTGGGTTCCAATCCCCGGAACCTCCTAAACCTGGGGTGGTGGAGGATCAAGAATCAAGGCCATCCCTTCCTCAGCCAGCTCCTCCTACCCGAGCTACACGACACTCCACAGTAGAAAAGTTAGATAAAAAGTTTGGGCAGGACTAGGGCTTCTCTGTTCTTAAGAAGGCTGTGGCCCTGAGTGTGAGGGCCTTCCAGTGTTCGGAAGAGGGATTGTGATATGAAAAGGCAGGAGTTTAGCCAAGTCACAGTAGCAAGGCTGATTAGTATCTTTAGCTTAGGACTTTCATTTTCTCCTTACAAACAGGGTCTCTGATATAATGTAAGCCTGGCTGTTCTGGAACTCCCTGAGTCCTAGGATTAAAGGTGTGCACCCCCACACTCAGCCATTCTTATTTATTTGTTTATTTTTAACATTAGTTTATTTGTTTGTGTTTGTGTGTTGAGCATGCATGTGGAAGTTAGAGGATCACTGTGGGAATCAGTCCTTCCACCCTGTGGATCACAGGTATGAAGCCAGTTCTCCAGGCTTGGCAGCCAGCAGCACCTTTACATTATGAGCTAGGGGTCAATAGCCTGTTTCCAACTTACTGAGTTGAGGTATACTCTTAAAGCATTCTTTGGGGCCAGTATGATGGCTCTTTGGGTAAAAGTGCTTGCTGCCAAGCCAGATGACCCGAGTTCAATCCCTGAGACCTGCATGGTGGACAGAAGGAAGGAACTTCTACAAGTTGTTCCTTGACCTCTGCCTGTGCAGTGTTGCACACACCTCCCTTGACCCCCAATAAGTAAATAGAGTATCTAAAAAGAAGCAGCAACAGCATTCTCTGAGTGTGTTTTGTGCCTCAGGTGTAGATAAAATCCACAGCTTCCTGGGCTTGGGGGTAATGCTTAGGAAAATGGTTTACTTATTTATTTAATTATTTACAAAATGTTAGCGATAAAACCCAGGACAAGGGCTCCACCACCATGTGTGTATTTTCTTTTGAGACAGGGTCTTATGTAGCCCTGGCTGGCTTGGAACTCACTATGTAGACCAGGGTGGCCCATCTCCTGAGTGCTGAGATTAAAAGTGTTTGCCAACATGCCCAGCTGTTTTTATATTTTTAAAAGTGTTGGTGTATGTGTGTGTGTTGAAGAATAATGTTTCATGATGAGGCCAAATCATATAGAATTCACACTTCAGCATTCACAAATAGTTTTATTGGATACAGCTATTGTCAATCATTTATACACTTGTGACTCCTTGCTGAATAAAGAAGAACTGGGTCACTATAATAGACATTGCATAGCTACAAAGACGAGAATATTTACCGTCTGGCTTACCCCACCCCCCACCTCCACCCCAACACACATACACACAAACCTATTTGGAGATAGGGTCTCATGTATCTCAGGCTCTTCTCTGTACCTCTCAAGTGTTGGTATTACAACCTCTGCTTTATGAATTGCTGGGGGGTCAGACCTAGGGCTTCATAAACATGCTAGGCAACCCTCTCTCCCTGAGTCCCAGCCCTAGCTCTCCCTTTATTCTCTACAGCTCTTTATACAAAGTGTTTGTCAACCCCTGGCTTGGGGAAAGAAGGATAACGGGAGAGAAAAGCTTCCATGTTAAAAAAAAAAAAAAAAAAGGTTTAAACAATGGATTTGGGTAAACTTCATATTGGAACAACCTACATAGAACAGTGTTATAATCTGGATTACTGTAAACTCATTTAGGGGAGGGGAAGTGAGATGGCTCAGCAGGTAAAGATTTGTGGCACAACCCCTGGTGGCCTGAGTTCTAGTCCCTGGACTTCTGTGCAATTCCTCTGACCTCCACACATCTGGGTCTCCCCCAGAGAATAAATGGATGAAAGTAATTTTAGAAGGAACTTGGGTAAAGTCTTTTACAGATTATAAACTCATGTCCTTGAAAGCTGCTAATGGGATGTTTCTTTGCACAGGTTGGGTGAACCCATGGACTTGGTACTTTAATCTTGAGAAAGAAACAAACTCAGAAGAAAGATGGCGTTTGTTGCAACCCAGGGGGCCACGGTGGTTGACCAAACCACTCTGATGAAGAAATACCTTCAGTTTGTGGCAGCTCTCACAGATGTAAATACACGTGAGTCGATCCTTTTTGACACATTGGGATAAATAACAGCCTTAATGCTTGTCCTTGGTTTTCCCCTTTCTACCTTGTGGAGAAGCAAAATGATGAGCAATACTGCTGGAGCCCCAGAGAGGCACAAGTGTGTGTGTGCGAGTGCCTGTATGTGTGTCTGTATCCTTGTTTGTGCATGCACACGTGAGTCTGTGAGGATGAGTGTGTGTGACTGGTGGTAGGGACCTAGCCATGTGCCATCTTCTAGGCTGTGACAGTCAAACTGATAAGATCTGATTGCTTCTCTTTAATTCAGTGATTTTTTTTTTTTTTTTTAAGCCTCCTTAAGGCAGTTTCAATGACCTGATGGTTTGGTTTTTGTCATTTACAGCTGATGAAACGAAGTTGAAAATGATGCAGGAAGTTAGTGAAAACTTTGAGGTATGAGTTTTATGCTTTGCTTTTTTTTTTCTTTTTAATTATTTTGTGTCTGTGTATTTGCCTGTACATGCTACAGTGCCATGTGCTGGTCATGGGGCAGTCTAGGGGACTCTGTTCTTTTCCATCATGTGGGCCTAGGGATTGAACTCTGGCCATTTTGATGGCCCTGCAGTTTTCTTTGCTTCAATATTTAAAAAATGTGTTATTTATTATTATTATTGTCTGTGTGGGTGCACATGCCACCAGTGTTTATAAGGAGGTCAGGGGACAGCCATTGTGGAGTAGTTCTCTCCTGTCTTTACATGGGTTCTGGGTATCAAACTTGGGTTGTCGTCAAGCTTGCGGATTTGAGTGACAGCTTGACCTGTTGAGTCATCTTGCCAGCCCTTTTGTCAGTCTTTCTAAAGTTCTATTTAGTCAATGTTACTTGGTATGGGGGGGGGGTGGTGGACAGAAGTGCTGCAGTGCACATGTGAATGTCACAAGACAGCCTTGGGAAATGGTTTTCTCCTTCCATCTTCACCTTTTTGTAGGCTCTAGGTATTAACTCAGGTCTTCAGACTTATGTGGCAAGCACTTCCACTGCTGAACCATCTGTTCCGCCCTGTCAGACTGTTTTTTTTTTTTTTTTTTTTTTTATTATTGACTGAGAGGTCACTGATAACAAAGGCTAGCCCATGATAGCATACTCCTGTAATTCCAGCAGTGGGAAAGCTGAAACAGGAGGATTGGCAGTAATTATTCAGTGCCAGCCTGGGCTGTATGAACAGCTCTGTATCAGCCTGGGATATAGTGTGAAAGTGTTTAGAAGGAAGTTTTCCTCCCCTAAACATTTACTTACTCTGTGTGTGTGTGTGTGTGTGTGTGTGTGTGTGTTTGGGCACATACATGCTGTGATGTACATGTAGAACTCAGAGAACAACTTGCCTTCTACCATGTGGGTTCTTCCTTAGGCTTGACGATAGGCGTCTTTACCCTCTGAACCATTTGTCATTCCCTGAAGAGTCAGTGCAACTGATGGTATTTCAAAACAGGAATTTGAAACTGTTCGGAATATTGCTCATCTTCCTGGTGGCAGTCTCAATGTGTGTTTAGGAATGTTGGCTTTTTTTTGGTTGCTGTGCTGTAGCATTTTTTTTTTTTTTTTAAAGGAGGGCTCTCTTATGTTTTCACTTGAATGCATTCAAGCTTATGTTGTGATTCGTTATGTTCAGGTGATTGCTCATCTGACATGATGGGCTCCCTGGCATTTTAGTACCTAAGATGTGTCTCTATTGCTCCCTTCTTAGTTTTTTGTATTTGTACGATTTTATATTGTCCCACAGACCTCCTAGACTCTGTCTGCAGTTGGTCTTTGATTTGTTTTTACACTGCAAAAATATTGATTTTAAAAACAACAAAGATCTTTCGTTTTATGTGTGTCTGTATGAATGCCCAGGTGTGTGCATGAGTCCCACATGCATGCAGTGTGTGGGGGGCCCAGAAGATGTCAGTCCCTGGAGTTAAAGGTGCTTGTGAGAAGCCGTGTAAGAAAGTCAATCCAGGTTCCCTGCAAGAATAGTAAACTCTCACTGGGTAGTGGTGGCACACCCCTTTAATCCCAGCACTAGAGAGGCAGACACAGGTGGATCTCTGTGAGTTCAAGGCCAGTCTGGTCTAGAGTTCCAGGACAACCAAGGCTATTAGTGACAGAAACCCTTTCTCAAAAAAATATAAAATGGTAAGGTCTCTTTAGGGCTGAGCTATTTCTCATGCTCTTTCTTGATCTATCTTTAAGGATACTATCATCTCTAAACTTTTTTATTTTTGGCTTATTTTGTTTCCTATGTTTTTAAAGACACTTTACTTTTTTGTTGTTGTTGTTGTTGTTTTTGGTTTTTTTGAGACAGGGTTTCTCTGTGGCTTTGGAGGCTGGCCTGGAACTAGCTCTTGTAGACCAGGCTGGTCTCGAACTCACAGAGATCCACCTGCCTCTGCCTCCTGAGTGCTGGGATTAAAGGCATGCACCACCAACGCCCGGCCGACACTTTACTTTTAGTTCTAGGTTTTTCCACTGTGTTCTTTAGATGTCATTTCTCTGCATCCTCCCCATTTATTTGTTCACACATTGTCTTTTTCTTTTTCTTTTTTTTAAAGATTTGTTTATTATGTGTACAGTGTTCGGCACCAAATCTCATTACAGATGGTTGTGAGCCACCATGTGGTTGCTGGGAATTGAACTCAGGACCTTTGGAAGAGCAGGCAGTGCTCTTAACCGCTGAGCCATCTCTCCAGCCCCACATTGTCTTTTTCTTTTGGTTTCACTTTTTGAACAACCAGACATTTTTTTTTAAAATTTATTTATTAGTTCTAGTTAGGGAACAAGCTTGTTTCACATGTAAGTCCCTTCTCCCTCTCCCTCCCTTCACCCCCATCCCTCCTCCCCCACCCCCAGCCCACCCTTGAACAACCAGACATTTGATGACTGGGATACATTCTGAGAATTGTGTCATTTGGCAGTTTTGTTATTTGAGCATCATTGAATATACTTATAGACATAGATGGGATAGGTCAGTTAGTCAACATAGCCTGTTAAAAAAATTACTGTAGTCAACATAGCCTGTTAAAAAAAATTACTGTTGTACCTGTGTGTGCACGTGCAAGTGTATGCATAGACATTGATGCCATGGCACATGTGTAGAGGCTAGAGGACAGCCTCAAGGAGTTGGTTCTCTCTTACTGTGTGGTTCCCTGGAAGGTGCTGTTCAGTGGCTAGTACCTTTGCCTGCTGAGCTGTCTCACCAGACTGCCTCTTAATATGATCAAAATGTAGTAAATAAAATATATGTGGCTGCCGCCAGTGTGTGTAACCCAGCAAACTGTCTGACAGTGACATTTAAACACACATACATTCAAATGATGACAAATTTGGTGACGTTTGCCTATTTATCCCAGTAGGGCAACATCCATGAAACTCTGTCTCAAAAAAACCGAAAAAGTCTGTAGACAATTGAGCAGACCCAGTTCCTTTCCTGGTGGGGACATGGAGTTGCAGGGGTTGCAAACAGCCACCTCCTTGGGAGTGTAGGCCACTTGCTACTTATATGGGTTGTCCTGAGGGACTTTCAAGGCAGTTTTCTTGCAGATACTCATGTCTCCGGTTTAAGTGGTGTCCCCAGCCTTGGCTCCAGGAAGACATGCATAGTGCCTTGGGGAAGCCCCAGGGCACAGTGGCTATAGTTCATGCTGCTCAGGTTATTATGTTCATCTGCCCCAAACTGAAAAATAAGAAACATGTGAATGAGGCCTTGTGTAGAGTCAAGCTTTAGTTTTCTGACCAACAGAAGGCCCATACCTCAAAGAAGTGGGGCTTCACAATGCTTAATGCAGGTGAACTTGAAGATACAGTGACTTGTCCCAGAGCTGTTGGCTCAGATAGATCCACAGTTGTTGCCTGGACAAATGGCAGGGCCTGCATTTCTGAGGGCTTCCACTGTCCACACCCCATCAAGTCATGTGTAGTAATGAATCTCATATCTAGCATGTCTTTAAAAAGAAAAGAAGCAGCTAAGAAAGCATAATGGAGTTAATACAGAAACCACAGTGCAGTTGTTTGCTCTTGGGCTTTAAGCATTGCACATAATTGCATGTACTGTACTTTTCTCTGAGAGGCATCACGGACTTGCTGACATCCCACCGCCACAAAGACACATGCTTGCCCTTGATGCCTATGACACCACCAGGTGATAGATAGGACTTTTGGGGGGGCTCCTTTAGGATTTTACAGGACCACTGTCATGTGTGGCCCATTGTTATGTGGTATGTATTGGCTTTATAATGGCTGCTTTAAAAGTTTTGTCTTTTTTGACAGTCTCTTATTCTGCAGCTCTGGCTGGTGTATAACTCAGTATATAGAGGGGGCTGGCCTGAAAGTTAGAGATATACTTGCCTGTGCTTCTCCAGTCCTGGGATTAAAGGGTTTTACTACCATTCATGGCTAATATATTACTGTTTTAAAAAGATAATTTATTTCATGTGTGTGGGTGTTTCTTTGAGTGAAGACCAAAATGATACCCCCCCCATCCCCAAGACAGTGTCTGGCCTTGTAGCAAATAATAGCCTATAACTCCTGGTCTCCTGCCTATTCTTGTGCTAGGTTACAGATATTTTCTTGAACCAGTCATTATTTGATGGACACTTCCATTGCTCCAATTTCTTGGCTCTTATGAATTGTGCTGTGGTGACTATGGGAAGAATGCAAGCAACTGTGGGTGTGGTGCTGGGAATTGAACCCAGAACCTCAGGCCTACTAGGCAAATGCTTGACGGTTGAGGGTTGAGTTGTGTATCTAACTTGGCATGTCGTGTGTGTGTGTGTGTGTGTGTGTGTGTGTGTGTGTGTGTGTGTGTGTGTGTGTGTGTGTGTGTGTGTACCACATGTATGTGGATCCCTGTGGAATCCAGAGGAGGATGCAACTTCAAGCTGGAGTTATAGGCAGTTGTGATCTACCTGCCGTGGGTGCTGGGAACCAAACTCAGGTCCCATAGAAAGAGAAAGGCAGAAGGAAACTTGGGAGCCATCTCTGCTACCCCTACCATATCCAATTTTAACACTAAATTTTGGTACTTAATTTTCTTTGTTACAATTCAGATCTTCTTTTATTTTAACATGAAGTTATCTCAGAAGCATCTGAAAGCATTGGAAATTACTGTCAGGTCTGGAAGTGCTTCCATGTTACAGTGGTTAATAGTATTTACAGCTCTTGCAGAGGACCTGGGTTTGGTTCCAGCTCACAGTGGCTTGTAACTCTAGTTCCAAGGGATTTATTGACTTCTTGGGGCCTCCTTGGAAACTTGAATGCATGTGGTGCACATAAAAACTCATGTGGGTGCAAGCATAAATTTAAAAAGAAATACATATACTTTGTTTTCTTTTGGGATTGTTACATGAATTTAAAATGAAAATAAGCACATAACTTTCTATGTCTTTTATTTTTAATTGCCACCTAGAATGTCACATCATCTCCTCAGTATTCTACATTCCTGGAACATATCATCCCTCGATTTCTTACATTTCTTCAAGATGGAGAAGTCCAGTTTCTTCAGGAGAAGCCAGCCCAGGTAATCTGTTCATAGTAGTAGGGAAATAAAAATGGAGTTGACTATACAGGGAACCCTCAAATTTGTTACTGTTCTCTGCATTCTCCTTTCTCTTTCAAGGTTTTTGTTTGTTTGTTTGTTTTCCAATTAAGACTGAAAAAAAAGTTTATGGGTGTTTTGCCTGCATATATATTTATACATCACAAGCATGCCTGGTGCCTGTGGAGGCCAGAAGATGGTACTGCATTCCCTAGAACTGGAGTTACAGATGGTTGTGAGCCACTGTGTGTGTCCTGGGAATAGAACCCAGGTTCTCTGGAAGAGCAGCTAGTGTTCTTAACCATTAAACAATCTCTAGCACAAAAGATGTGTTTCGTTATTGTGTCTGTGTGCATGAGCACCATGAATTCAGGGTTCCTTAGAAGTCAGAAGTGTGCTTTGGGTCCTTTGGAACTGGAGTTACAGGTGGTTGTGAGTCACCCGACAGGTGCTAGAACTAAACTCCTGTCCTCAGCAAGAGTAGGAAGTGCTCTTAACCATTGAGTCATCTCTCCGGCCCCTTCTCTTTCCTCTTAAGAGAATGTGTTTGCTCTTGGGTTTCATTCTACTCTATTCTCACAGTGTGTCTTGTGCTGGGAGTACTGGTGAGGGTGTAAAAAGCACAGTGGAGTTTATTTGTTATGTAATGTGGTTCTGTAGCCACTGGAGATGATTTGTACACATACTGTGGGTTACATGTGAATAATTTGCAGGTCTCTTCCTAAGGCCAGATCCCTCTTAGATGATGGTTGCTGCTTCTGGCTATAGCCAGTCATGAGATGTATATGTAAGGTTAAACAGTGAGCTTGGAACTTTCCGTGTGTTTTACATTTGTGTTTTCTTGTCAGCAACTTCGGAAGTTAGTACTTGAAATACTTCACAGGATACCGACCAATGAGCATCTTCGTCCTCATACGAAAAATGTTCTGTCCGTGATGTTTCGATTTTTAGAGGTAATCTCTGAGAAAATGCATTTCCATTGCCATGTTTAAAACATTTCATGATTTTTTTTTTTTTTTACGATAAATGCAGTAGTAGTCGTCTATGCCTCACTAAAGATCTGATTAAATGAGTGACATTTTTCTTAATGTCTCTTTTTTTCCTGCTTTGTCTAATTAAAAAAGACAGACTACTTAATTGAAGACTTTTGTTTGTTTTGTTTCTTTCCTTTTTTTTTTTTTTTTTGAGACATGGTTTTCTCTGTGTAGCTTTGGAGCCTACTCTGGCACTCGCTCTGGAGACCAGGCTGGCCTTAAACTCACAGAGATCTGCCTGCCTCTACCTCCTGAGTGCTGGGATTAAAGGCGTGCGCCACCAACGCCCAGCTGTTTCTTTCCTTTTTTTTTTAGACAAGGTCTCACAATGTGGCCCAGGTAGACCTGGAACTCCTTATATAGACCAGGCTGGCCTTGAACTCAGAAATTTTACCAGCCTCTGCCTCCTGAGTGCTAGGATTGAAAGTATATGCCAACACACCTACCCTTTTTTCTTATTGAGACAAGGTCTTACTATGTAACACTGGCCTGCCTGGAACTTGCCAAGTAGACCAGGTTGGCCTGCCTCTGTCTCCAGGTGGTTGGGATTAAAGGCATGCACCACCATGTTCAGAAAGACCTTAGATTCCTGGGTGGTTGTGTTTGTTAATCTTTTTGCTTTCTCCTGTCTTGACGTGTTTAGAATCCCATTGTGCCTCAGGCCTTTGAGAAGATAAGCTTTCTTAGGAGACAGTCTTGGGTTCTTATCTCAGCTCTGCCATTCGTAGCTGACCACACTGGCCACACTGCATAATATCTCTGAGGCTCCCTGACCTGGAGGGTAGAAAGTGGCTGGTCCCTCCCTCATTGGCTTGCATTTAGTACCTGGGACAGTCCATAGTGGGTGCTTTTGGCAGCATGGGTTGAGCACACCTTACCCCAGATACTTGGAAATGGAAATGTTGGGAATTCTTATTTTCTTTCTGAGTTTTAGAACATTTGCATGTACCTAAAATGTACAGGGCATTTTAGGCATACAGTCAGAACCTGAATGTGAAGTTTGTTAAAATATCATTGGCACATATCATTGGCCCCTTCTGCAGATAGCTTGAAGACAATTTTATGAAATATTTTTTGTAGCATCTGTGTTTGTTTTGACTTAAACCCATTACATGAAGTCAAGCATAGATTTTCCTAGTTGTGTTATCTTGTCAAATGCTCAAAAAATTTTCAGAGTAGTTCAGGTTTTGGGCTTTTGCATCAGGAATGTGCAACCTGTATTTCTAAGCAGTGAGCCACTTTTTGTTTTTTGTTTTAGGCAGGATGTCATTTAGCCATTAAAGCATCAATTCAGGCTTGTGGTGGTGCACCCCTCTAATACCAACACTTGGGGGAGAGAGAGGCAGACTACTCCCAGGGAGCTTGAGGCTAGCCTGGTCTACATAATGAGTTCCAAGCCAGACAGGGCTACACAGTAAGACCCTGTTTCAAACAAAACAATGTTAATTCAGGACTGGGGATATAGTTGAGCTGGTGGCGTACTTGCCTAGCATGCATGAAACCCTGGTGTTCCATCCTTAGTACTACATAAACCAGGCTAGGTGAAGCACAACTGTTATCCCAGCATTCAGGTGATCAAGGTCATCCTTAGACATGTAGTGAGTCATGCCAGGCCTAGGATACATGAGACCCTATATCAAAAGGATGGAAGAGGCAGTAATTTATTGCATGACTTTCCTCTGTGTCATATTCACCAGGTCACCTGTCTCAGTGTTACTCTAACATGTTGGTGGGATGTTGTTCAGATGGTCCACAAAGACCATGGCTCTTTCTGTCTAGGACCGCTGTGTCTGATTTACAAATGCCTAGACCGTTTTTGTTTTTTGGCACTCACTCTTTGAGATCAGGCTAGCCCTAAACTTAAAGTGCTCTGCCTGCCTCTGTCTTCCAAGTGCTGGTATTAAAGGTGTTTATCACCATGCCTGCCAACAATTTGTCTTAACTTGAGATTGCAATGTCTTCAGAAATATAACTTGATTTTTTTGTTGTTGTTGTTTAAAGACTGAAAATGAAGAAAATGTTCTTATTTGTCTAAGAATAATTATTGAACTGCACAAACAGTTCAGGCCACCAATCACGCAAGAAGTAAGTTATTGTATTTATTTGTTTATTTCTCTTTGTGTGTGTATATACATATGTGACATGGCATGTGCTTAGTTTTCAAGAGGTCAACTTGGGGTGGTTGGTTCCTTCTATTACATGGGTCCCAGGAATCAAATTCAGATTGTTAGGCTTGGTGGCAAGTACCTTTGCCTTCTGAGCCATCTTGCTGGCCCTTTCCCTTAAATGAGTTGACTGGCTCTTACCCTTATACGAGTTGACTAGTCCTTTCCCTTATATGGGTTGACTGACCCTTTCCCTTATATGAGTCAACTGGCCCTTAACCTTGTTTGAGTTGACTGAACAAGTACTGTGTAGAAAATAGAGCCTTAGTTGGGAGAAATTCTGTATCCCCTACTCTCCCCTGCTCCTTTCTGTCTTGTGCATAGCACAAGTACATAGCACACTTCAAGCATATCCCTGCTCCATACTCCACTATCCTCCCTCTTTTTAAAGATGTCTTTATGATTTCTTTTTGCACGAGTGTGCAGATATCTCCCTGGATTTTCTTAGTAGTTGGAGTGCAGTAAGTGACCAGGGTGGTGGGTCAGCTCAAGCTCTTATGTGATGGACTGGAAGTTCCACCCATCTTCTTTTGGGTAAGGAATAAAGGGGAATTTTGAAGTTGGAACTGGGTTTGCATCTCAGCTCCGTATTGCAGTAGCAGAGCAATGCTGGGTGATCTGTAGCTTTTGGGAGCCAAGTTCTTTGCCCTGTAATTGACATGTGTGCAAGTGTGCATGGAGGACAGAAGAGGATGCCACACCCTTTGAAGATGGATATACATGTGGTTGTAAGCCACCCAGTGTGGGTGCTGGGAACTGAACGAATGTTCTTTTAGAGCAGAAACTGCTCTGGACACCTGAGCCACCTCTCCAGCTTTGATTTTCTTTTTATGATCTTATTTCTGGGCATTTTAAATCTTTTCAATTTTTTTCCTTTTTTTTTTTTCCTTTGATATGGGTTTTTCTTGTGTAGCTCTGGTTATCTTTTTTTTTAAATTTATTTATTAGTTTTAGTTAGGGAACAAGCTTGTTTCACATGTAAGTCCCTTCTCCCTCTCCCTCCCCTCACCCCCATCCCTCCTCCCCCACTCCCAGCCTACACCCCACCCCATCCATCCACCACTCCCCAGGCAGGGTAGGGCCCTCAACGGCGGCTCTGCAAAGTCCACCAAATCTTCCTTTGCTGGTCCTGGGCCCTTCCCCATGTGTCCAGGGCCATAGTGTAACCCTTCACGTGGGATGGGTTCTCAAAGTTCTTTCTTGCACCAGGGAAAAATACTAATCCACTACCAGAGGCTCCCTGGAGTGCAGAGGCCTCCTTATTGACATCCATGTTCAGGGGTCTGGATCAGTCTTGTACTGGCCTCCCTGACAGCATCTGGGGTCGATGTGCTCTCCCTTGTTCAGGCCAACTGTTCCTGTGGGTTTCTCCAACCTGGTACAGACCCCTTCGTTCTTCATTCCTCCCTCTCTTCAACTAAATTCCAGATTTCAGCTCAGTGTATATCTGTGGATGTCTGTCTTTGCTTCCATCAGCCACTGGATGAGGGCTCTAGTTCCTGGGTCGGTCGGCGGAAAGGGAAGTAGCTCTGGTTATCTTGTAGATTAGGCTGGCCTCAAACTCAAGAGATCTGCCTGCCTCTGCCTCCTGAGTGCTGGGAGCTACGTACCACCCAGTTCAAGTTTTCTTCTTAATGGCTATTGCCAAATAGTCTTTGTTTATGGATCAGGTTATTTCATTAACTAGGTTTGCAGGAGCGGGGTGACTGAGTCAGGGGATAGTTGTAGTGCTTCTCATGTGTTCCAGGCTGATTCTGGGAAGCCTGGTTGCTTTGATTCCCTTGGTGGTATAAGAGTACCATCTCAAACACGTGTGTTAAATATGTATGTGCCTTCTTTTTTTGTTGTTGTTGTTTTTGTTTTTCGAGACAGGCTTTCTCTGTTGCTTTGGAGGCTGTCCTGGAACTAGCTCTTGTAGACCAGACTGGTCTCGAACTCACAGAGATCCACCTGCCTCTGCCTCCCGAGTGCTGGGATTAAAGGCGTGCGCCACCAACGCCCGGCTTGTATGTGCCTTCTTGATGGATGTGTATTGTGTGTGTAGTTGCTATCTGAGATCAGAAAAGCATGCTAGATCTCCCAGAACTGGTGTTAGAGTAGGCAGCTGTGAGCTACCAGATCTGTGGATGCTGGAAATCCAGTCTGGTTCCTCTGTAAGAGCAGCCAACCTTCAGTTCACTGTTTTCTGAAGAGTATATATACCTTTCCTTAGCTTTCATTCTTTGGCTATTTCTGAGATAGAAAATTGGTTTCTGTACATCAGGGTCTTTTGGTCTCATTTTTTTTCTCTCTCTCTGTTTTTTTTTTTTTTGTTTTGTTTTGTTTTGTTTTGTTTGTGTGCCCATTTGTATCTTGCCTGAAACAGTTCCTTACCTTTTAATATCATTAAAAAAAATTTGTGGAGTGGAGGTGGCAGGTGTGCCTAAGCACATGTGTGGAGGTCAGAGGAAATCTCAGGTATGTCTTCAGGCATCAGCGAGGTGTGGGGCTTGAATAGGAAGCACCTTTACCCCCTGAGGCAGCACTGGCCCTGTAAGTATTTCCTAAAATGAAGTGTTCTGGTTTTTGTTGGTTTTGTTTTCTAGATTCATCACTTTTTGGATTTTGTGAAGCAGATTTACAAGGAGCTTCCAAAAGTAGTGGTATGTTTATTATTAAAGTTTGAATTTATTTATTTACCACCTGTCCCAAAGGGGATTTGAAGAAGTGACTGGGGTGGGGTTTCTGGTTTTAGGATGGGGAGTGCTGAACACCACATGACACACTGTTTGCTGCCATTACTGTGTTCTTTCTGTGTAGAACCGCTACTTTGAGAATCCTCAGGGGATCCCTGAAAACACAGTGCCTCCTCCAGAAATGGTTGGTATGATCACCACAATTGCTGTGAAGGTCAACCCTGAACGGGAAGACAGCGAGACCCGTACGGTGGGTGTCCCTCCCATCCTCCTGATGGCTTTGTCTCCTTACTGTGTTCTCTCTCCAAATCCGTGGCTTCTCTATTTGGTACAGGGCAAGAAGAGATCTTAGACGGTTTGTTTTTCTCTTTTCTCTTTCCTTTACCTGGAGGCATAAGCCTGGGCCTGCCATGTGTCTTGGAGTGGTGAAGGTGAACCCTTGGGCACCAGTGATGTTTGGCTCTAAAGACCAGCCCACTGGAGAAAACCAGGGTCTCCTGCTGGCAAGAGCAGCAGGCGAGGCCTGGGGGCAGAGAGGTTCTGATCTGCTAGAAGTCCTTTGAAGCTATAGGTAAAATTGAAGCTCCCTGGGCCAGAGAGGACCTGGATGGATGGTGCCCCAGCCCTATTCTGGTTTCCTGACTCAAAAAAGTTAGTGAACCTTCCCCTCAACCTTGTTTTTCCTGTTTTTATCTGGAAATCTGTCTTAGGCTTTGCAGAGGTAATTCGAGTGTTGTCTGTCACGTAGGAGAGATGTGGTGACCTTTTGCCATGACTCATTTAGGGGGCTAAGTTAAGAATGTTTTACTGGGGCTAAGGGCATGTGTCTATTGGAGGAATGCTTGCCCGCCCACCTGCCCGCCTGCCCGCCTGCATGCAGGAAGGCCCAGGGCTCTGTCCTCAGCAGGGTCAACTGAGCATGCTGGTATATGCCTGTAATCCTAGAACTAGGGAGGTGTGGGATCAGTTGAAGGCTCTCCTCTGTTGCATAGCAAGTTGGATGCCAGCTTGGGCTACATGTGACAGCCTAAAGGAAGGCATTTTAGCATTTGTACTTATACTGAGACAAGGCTTCAGCTTGTGCTGAGGAGAACCAAAACTGAATTTTAAGCAAAGCTCAGTCCATTGCTCGCAGGTAGTGTGCGTCTGCCTTTCTTCATGTTTTAAGATCCTTAATAAGCTCATTCAGCTCTCTCCTGGATTTCCTATAAGCATTTTTTCTGCATATAAATATTGTTAATTAAAACCTGTTAATTAAAACCTATAGGCTGAATTGGACTCTTGAAGTTTTTCTTTTTTTTTTAAGTCAGGTAGTTGCTTAAAAAGCTGGGTGTGTTGCTGGGCTGGGTGGCACACACTTTTAGTACTGGCTCTTGGGAAGGCAGAGGTAGGTGGATCTCTGTGAGTTTGAGGCCAGCCTGGTCTACATTATGAGACCCTCTCTAGATAGATAGATAGATAGATAGATAGATAGATAGATAGACAGACAGACAGACAGACAGACAGACAGACAGACACAGACAGACAGGATATGGTGGGCACATGACTGAGGCAGGAGGATTGCTGTGAGTTTCAAGTTCATTTTGGCTAAGTAGTGAATTCAAGGCCAGCCTGAGTTACACAGTGAGACTTTCAAAAATCAGACAGCTAGATCTGGTGTTGCATGCTCGCAATCCCAACATTTAGGGTGTAGAGGCAGGAAGCAGAAGGATCACTATAAGTTTGAGGTCAGCCAAGAACATGTAGGGAGACCTTGTCTCCAAACCAGACTTCCTACCCTCACAGGACCCCCAGATTCCTTAGGGGATTTGAATCTGTTTGGATTCTACCCCCCACCCCCAAGATTTTGCCTCTGTGAAGTAACAGTCCTGTGTACTTAGTTTGGTTCCCCCACAGATATTTGCAAGCATATGTCAACGTCTGTGTTCA
Source organism: Cricetulus griseus (assembly GCF_003668045.3). Lineage (NCBI taxonomy): Eukaryota > Metazoa > Chordata > Mammalia > Rodentia > Cricetidae > Cricetulus > Cricetulus griseus. The sequence goes on from NC_048597.1 coordinate 81,190,755, forward strand.
TTGTGGTCCTTAGTGGGGCTGGCTAGACTTGTAGATGCCATAGAGCTGATGGTTGTCTCTCCTGTCTGCATCTCACAGCATTCCATCATCCCACGAGGGTCACTTTCACTGAAAGTCCTGGCTGAGCTGCCCATCATTGTTGTACTAATGTACCAGGTATGTGTACCCCTCAATCATTTTTATTTTTTCATGTGAAAGTTCACGTCTAATTTCCTTCAGTGAATAAGATGCACATGAAGCCCAGATGCTCATGGATGTCTCTATGGTATGCTAGATCATTCTGTGGTAGATGAATGTGAAAGCTCTGAACTCTGCTATTTCCTACAGCTGTACAAACTGAACATCCACAATGTCGTTGCTGAGTTTGTGCCCTTGATCATGAATACTATTGCGATCCAGGTCTCTGCACAAGCCAGGTAAGTGTACCTCAGGCCAAGATGGAGCTGATGGCATAGGGCCTTTTCCAACTAGTGGTTGTCAATGCTCCCCTTCTTGAGATGTGAGAGTTATGAGTGTTACAGTGTGCTTAAACAAGCTATTTTATACTCCTATTGAAGTAGTGGTGGCTATGAATGTTGTAGTTCCTTTTAACAGTTTTGGTTTTCTCCATCTGTGTGTCTGTGGATGTGAGTATGTGCATGTCCATGCTGTGCTGTGGGGTCAGGACAACTTGCAGAAGTTAGTTCTCTCCACCTTGTGAGCCCCAGGGATTGAGCTCAGGTTGTCAGTCTTGGCAGCAGGTACCTTTAGCTGCTGAGCCATGGCCTGGGCCTCTTAGCTGAAAAGAAGTTCCAGTAGGTTGTTTTCTCTCATCTTAGAATTTTCCCAGTGTCCCTAGGTATTTTTTGTTCTGGCTCTTCTTTGAGGAAACTGGCAGCATGCTTGATTTCCAGGGCTCCCTGCTGAGGAGGAACAAGCTCACTGGATCCATCCTTGTCTTAAACTAAATAGCATTCCTTAAGGACACCCTCTCTTGACATGCAGCCCTCTGGCTGTGAGGAGCATCTGAGGAGTGGCCCTCTCCAGCCATTCCCAGAGCTTGTATTAAGCACACAGGTGCCCTGAGGAATACAGATCATGCGGCATGGATGATAGGGAATCCACATTAGGGGTGGTATGATATGGTTTGATTTGGGCCTCTTTGGAGCATGTTCTGGAACTCGCTCTCTAGACCAGGCTGGCCTGGAACTCAGAGATCCTCCTGCCTCTGTCTCCCAAGTGCTGAGATTAAAGGCGTGCGCCTTTTAGAACTATTAGGCAATTTTCATTTCATTTTTAAAAATTATGTGTATGTGTACATGCCTATGTGTGGGTATATCCAGTGCCTGTGGAGACCAGAAGAGGGTATCGGATTCCTCTGGAACTATAGTTTCTGGAGGTTATGAGCTGTTCAACTTGGATGCTGGAAATCCTGGGTTCTCTGTAAACAACAAGTGCTCTTAACCACTGAGCTGTTTCTCTAGTCCCTTTCATGTGATTTGAAGCTGCGTAAACGTAGATGCATTTGTTGCAGTGGTGCTTTTGGTCTGTATAGAAACGAGGGAACTTCATGGCTTAGTAGTTACAGTAGGTGTTTAATTCCAAGTCACCTGAAGAACTGACTTTGGACTTGTATTTATTTCCTGCCCAGGCAACATAAGCTTTACAACAAGGAGCTGTATGCTGACTTCATTGCTGCTCAGATCAAAACATTGTCATTTTTAGCCTATATCATCAGAATTTACCAAGTAAGTTCCTGGGCTTGATTTCCTTTTTTTCTTTCATGTGTATGTGTATGCTTTGAGTAAGTGTCTATTTGTGAGTATGTGATGTATGTGTGTTTATAAATGAATGCACATGTGTTCAAGTATATGTAGAGGCCAGGCGTTGGTGTAGGGAATCTTCCTAGATCGCTCTCTGCCTTTTTCTTTCTGAGGCAGGGTCTCTTAAGTCAAACCCAGTGTTCATTGTATATTTAGCCCTATCAGCACCATGCTCAGGATCCTGTCTCTACCTTCAAGGGTGGAATTAATACTGCCCTGCCCACACAGAGTTTATGTAGGTTCTGGCCATCTGGTTTCTGATTCTCTTGCATGTCAAACACTTAGCCACTGAGTTCTTGCCCTACTCTGGTTTTGCTATATTTCACATGGAGTAAAATTCATTTTCTGTGTATGTGTCCTTGAGTTGACCATTGCTTCCAGTCAATTCATTAACATATAGGTTTCTATCCCCCTAAAGTTTCATGGCCAGTTGGAGTAAGTTTCATCATGGCATCTCCAGTTTTGGAAAACTTTGCTCTGTTTTTTTGTCCCCATAGTTTTTGCCTTTTCTGCTTTCTAGTATGGTGTCTGTAGCTTGTGTCTGCTGTCCTTTGCTAGGCAGGAGTGCTGAGATGTCATGTCTCTTAAATCAGAAGGAAAGGGGAAGGGGACCTGAGCTCCATCAGTAGGCTACATGGGTTTGTTTTTCTTTTTAAATAAGTTTTAGTGTATGTGTGTGTGTGTGTGTGGTTGATTCTCTGCTTACTCTGGTCACCAGGTTTGCATGGGAGTTACCTCCAGAGGCATCTTACTCCCCCAACCCCATCTTCTTTCTTGAGATGTGGTCTCACTACACAGCCTGATTGTCATGGTTTGCTGTGGTAACAGGCCAATCTCCAATTTGCAGTGATCCTCTTGCCTTTGCCTCTCAAGAACTGGAATTTTAGACTTAACCTCAGACCTGGCTTACTTAAGCTATATAATTTTTTTGTTTGTTTTGGTTTTTCAAGACAGGGTTTTCCTGTGTAGCCTTGGTTCTTCTGGCACTCACTCTATAAACCAGGTTGTCCTTGAATTCACAGAGATCTGCTTGCCTCTGCCTCCCGATTGCTGGGATTAAAGGTGTGAGCCACCACCACCACCCAGGAAGCTATGTAATTTTTCAATAAAAATTTGGTGCAGGCAGTCAACATTGTTCTAAAGTATGGAGTAAGTGCAATTCTGATCTCAAAATGGAATTATGTTTTGTTTCTCAGGCTTTTTGTTTTTGGCGACAGGGTCTCAGCTGGTGTAGAACTCTGTAAGGGTTTAACAATTGTTTTAAAATAAAAATTACTTTAGATTACAGTCTCACTGTGTAGCCCAGGGTGGCCTTCAACCCATGATCTCCAGAGTGCTGGATTGTGGGTGTTGACCACCATGGCCAGAAGTGGAGATTTTATCCCTTAGTGTTTGAGTCAGGAAGAGACTGTTGAGAGCTCCTCAGAATCACCACAGTCAATCTCTTGTCACTCTCAGCTCATGTTGGGCGATAACTAAGAGGACTGAGTGAGCCGGACATTGGTGACGCACGCCTTTAATCCTAACACTGGTGAGACAGAGGCTGGTGGATTTGTGTGAGTTCGAGGCCAACCTGGTCTACAGAGCAAGTTCCAGGACAGCTGCCAGGGCCACCACAGAGAAACCCTATAAAAGAGAACTGGTTGAGTTTTGAGTCCTGGAACTTGTTAGATAGACCAGGGTGGTCACACAGAGATCTACCTACATATGCCTCCTGAGTGATGGAATTAAAGGCTTGTGCTACCATGCCTGGACATTTACTACTTCAAAAAGATGTGCCTGTGTGTGTGCACCTGCCTGTGGAAGGCAGAGGAGGGCATTGGATCCTCGAGATCTGGAGTTACAGGTGGTTGTGAGCCACCTGTCATGGGTGCTAGAAGCTGAATGGGGGTCCTCTGGAAGAGCAGCCAGTGCCCTTGACGGCCGAGCCATTGTTCTAGCCCTGAGTATTTATTTAAACAAGCTTTAGCATTTTCTCTCTAATGAGGGAATGATGTGTATTCACTGTTGAAATTTATAAAACAATAGAGCATTACAAACACTGCATCCACACTTATATCCCATGGAAGGCCATCTTTCCATGTTGTCCTGGACATTGGCTGCATGGCTCTGTGTGAGCACAAGTATACACCAAAACCTTTTGGGTGGTACTTACTTAGTAGGCCTAACGTGTCTTGATAGGACTTGATAGGACTTGTCTGTCGCCTCCCACATACATATGATTGTTGTCTTCCTTGCTGTGACAGGAGCTAGTGACCAAGTACTCTCAGCAGATGGTGAAAGGCATGCTACAGTTGCTTTCCAATTGCCCAGCGGAGACTGCACACCTCAGGAAGGAGCTCCTCATTGCTGCCAAGCACATCCTCACCACGGAGCTGAGAAACCGTAAGGCTAGCTTTTCTTTGAAAGCCTGTGTCACCTGTGCCATCTTTGGGACAAGGCCTGGTGACTTCCCAGAGGTTCTACAGGATCTTGGCATGTCTTGTAGATGTGCTGCCTTGGGGCTTTTTGCATTTCTTTAATTTTTTTTGTTTACTTTTACATATGTGGATGTATGGGTATTTTAACTCTACTCTGTGTAGGTCTGTGCACTGCATGAATATCTGTAGAGACCAGAGGAGGGCATCAGACTCTGAGATTGGAATTAATTGTGAGCTGCCATGTAGTGCTGGGAATTGAACACATGTCTTCTACTGAGCCAAAAACTCTGTAGACCAGGCTGGCCTCAAACTCAGAGATCTGCCTACCTTTGCCTCCCAAATGCTGGGATTAAAGATGTGGGCCACCATGCCCATTTGCCCTCCTTTTAAAAGATTTATTTTACTAATTGTCTGTGTGTATGTGTGTGTGGGTGGGTGTGTGTGTGTGTTGGGGTGATGAGTTACATGCGAGTGCAGGTGCCTACAGGAGGCCAGAGGCATGAAATATACTTGATTTTAGAACTGAGCTGGCAGTGTGTCAGTTTTGTTCCAGAACCCAAATGTCCTGTGTGCTTGTCGTCCATAGTCTTGGTCTTGTATCTTTGGTTGTCTTGTATCTTTGGTTGTGAGCCTAACCTTTTACGGCTGAGCCATATTCTAGCCCGTCTTGGTCAGTTCTCTAACAACAAACATTTCCTGACTGTGTCTTTGTGGGCAGGTGGTTTGCATGGCAGAGTAGAACCAACATTCCCACTTTACAGTGCCTTTCTGGTTTTTTTCTCTGCCCTTTTCTTCACCTAACAGGCCACAGGCTGACCACTGTGGGAGGTTTGTGAAGTCCTTAATGTTCTCCTGTGTTTCCTAGAGTTCATCCCCTGCATGGACAAGCTGTTTGATGAATCTATCCTGATTGGCTCTGGATACACGGCACGGGAGACGCTTAGGTACAGCATTGTTAGACCCAGGATGCAGGCCTGGTTAGCATGGTGGGAGTGCTCTGAGGCAGGCTCTTGGGCCCTACTTACCTACTGGATTTAGAATAGCAGCAGGTTTGGAAGTGAGGAAATGTTTAGGTTGTTTAAAAAGGAAAGAGCGTCTTTAAACATTTTTGGAATTTATTTGTGTGTGTATGCTCATGCACTTGTGCCAAGGTGCGGAGGTTAGTGAACAATGTGTATGATTTAATAACTCAGGAAACGTAGTTGTATGTGCATACAGTGGTCATAATGTATACAGCATTAACCTATTAACAGGTTAACATTTTGAAACAGTCTTACTATGTAGCCATGACTGCCTGGAACTCACAGAGATCCCCCTGCCTCTGCCTCCTGAGTGCTGGAACTAAAGGTGTGTGCTATCGTGCCTGGCACAGTGTTGGGAATAAAGGTGTGCACCACCATGCCTTCCACACTGTTAGTGTTTGAACAAGTTGGTGATTATTTGTGCCTTGGTTACCATATCTGCCAGTACCTGTTTGCTATTTTTCTGGTTGGTCATTATTGTTGACACAATCTAGAGCAGTGATTCTCACCCCAAAGGGTTTATGACCCACAGGTTGAGAACTGCTGCCTTAAAGAGAACATTTATCCTTGCCAAGACGCCATCAACTGTCAGTAGCTGATCTAGAGAGTTACATGACAATAGGGGACCTAGATGAAGAATTCCTCCTGTCAGATTGACACATGTCTGTGGGGCATATTCTTGATTGCTGATTAGTAGGAGAGCCCAGTCCACTGTGGGTACCACCATCCTTAGGCAGGTGACCCTGGGCTGTAACAAAGCTAATTGAGTGTGAGCCAGTAGGTAGGGTCTCCCATTGTTGATGTTTCAAGCTCTGAGTTCCTGCAGTGATAGATTGTGACCTGAAAGTGTAAGTCAACTAACCCTTCCCTCCATAAAGTTGCTTTTGGTCATAGTGTTTCATCACAGCACCAGAAAAGCCAACTAGGACAGGAACTTTGTGACTTGGATAAAAGTTAGCTTTTTAATGTGTAGAGTGAAGCTAGACAAGAAGGATTGGGCCTTTCAGTCGAGCAGCCTGGAGAGGAACAAGGGTCTGGGTAGGCACTGAGGCCATGTTGGACCCTCCCCTTTAGCACTGCAGTCCCAGCAGTGGCTACAGGGATACACTGATGGCGTGTCTTCCCGCAGACCCCTCGCCTACAGCACACTTGCTGACCTTGTGCATCACGTCCGCCAGCACCTGCCCCTCAGTGACCTCTCCCTGGCCGTACAGCTCTTCGCCAAGAACATCGATGATGAGTCCCTGCCCAGCAGCATCCAAACCATGTCCTGCAAACTCCTGCTGAACCTGGTGGACTGCATCCGCTCCAAGAGTGAGCAGGAGAGCGGCAATGGCAGAGATGTCTTGATGCGGATGCTGGAGGTACCGTACGGCTGCTCTTCCTTGTCTTAAGCATTGTCAAATGTGGGTGACTTAGGTGGCCACATAGGAGTTTGGCTTTGGGAGTTAGACCACATTGTTTAACCCCTGGGTCCTCCTGCTGCAGGCAGCCATGCTTGGAAACTGCTTGTTTCTGTGTTTCTGTTCTTCAGTCTCAGGATAATTAGCATCTGTCTAACGGGACTGCTCTGAGAGAGCAGCTTAGGGACACCCCAGTTAGTGTCTGGGAGGAATGAAAGGCTTTCCATGGCACTGGAGGGAGGGCCACTCCAGCAGTCCTGATTCAAAGCTGGATCCTGCTCACCCAGCTCAGAAACCAGCAGCTGTTGATCTTTGTGCATATGTGTGTGGGGCCACAGAACCGTTTTAGATGTCCCCAAGGGCCATCTACTTTTGTTTTTTTTTTTTGTTTGTTTGTTTTTTTGTTTTGTTTTGTTTTGTTTTTTTTTTTGAGATGGGATTTCTTTGTTTATCCTTGGCTGTCTGGAACTCATTTTGTAGACCAGGCTGCCCTCAAACACACAGAGACCCTCCTGTCTTTGCCTGCTGAGTGCTGTGATTAAAGGCGTGTGCTACCTCTGCCTGGCTCTGTTTTGGTTTTCCTAAACATTTAATTTTAGGGCTGGAGAGATGGCTCAATAGGCTAAGAGCACTGTCTTCTTCCAGAGGTCCTGAATTCAACTCCCAGCAACCATCTATGATATCTGGTGCCCTCTTCTGGCCTATATAGAGAATACATGCAGGCAGAACACGGTATACATAATAAATAAATAAATAAATAAATAAATAAATAAATAAATAAATCTAAAATTAAAAAAAAGATTTAATTTTAAATTTTAATTGTGTATGTGGTGCATATGTTCACGTGTGCCAGAGGCTTTAGATTCCGGTTTCAGACAGTTTGAGCCATTCCACGGGAGTGCTGGGAATGAATCTTTGGTCTTCTGGAAGAGATGTATGATTTCTTAATAGCTGAGCAATCTCTGCAGCATGTTTTATATTTTTGTTTGTTTGTTTTTTGCTTTTCGAGACAGGGTTTCCCTGTGTAGCTTTGGAGCCTGTGCTGGAACTCACTCTGTAGACCAGGCTGGTCTCGAACTCAGAGATCTCCCTGCCTCTGCCTCCCAAGTGCTGGGATTAAAGGCGTGTGCCACCACCACCCAGCTATGTTTTGTCTTTTTAAGACAAGGCCTTGGTGGTCTGTAGTTGACCTTGTAGTGTCTGCTGGCTAGTCTGCCAGCCCCAGAGATCCCTGCAGTGTCTGCCTCCCCAGACCTGGGATTACAAGAGCATGGCACCATACCCTTGCTCTGCTGCACAGGATCTGTAAACTGTGCAGGGATCCTCATGTTTGAAAGGTAAGCACTTTGCAGACTGAGCAATCACCCCTCTTGGCACCTTTTGTAGTGATAGGCAGCATGACTTTATATGGTTTCAGATGTTTGCTCTGAAGATGACTTTTGGCTCCTTCTCTTGACCCCAATTTGTTTTGCTGTTAGGTTTTTGTCCTCAAGTTCCACACCATTGCTCGCTACCAGCTCTCAGCTATTTTTAAGAAATGCAAGCCTCAATCTGAACTGGGAGCTGCAGAAGCCGCCCTGCCTGGGGTGCCCGCAGCCCCTGCCGCCCCTGGCCCAGCACCTTCCCCAGCCCCTGTGCCTGCCCCTGCCCCCCTCCACCCCCACCCCAACCCCAGCGACCCCAGTGACCCCGGCCCCTGTGCCCCCATTTGAGAAACAAGGAGAAAAGGACAAGGAGGATAAGCAGACATTCCAGGTTACAGATTGCCGGAGTTTGGTGAAAACCTTGGTCTGCGGTGTCAAGACCATCACATGGGGCATAACTTCGTGTAAAGCACCTGGTGGTAATTGTACTCTTACACTCTTTTGACCGACAGCATTTTTAGTTGGTGTGTTTGTCAGGTTTTAATGTAGTCTCTCTCTTCTAGAAGCTCAGTTTATTCCTAACAAGCAGTTACAACCCAAAGAAACTCAGATTTACATCAAACTCGTGAAGTACGCAATGCAGGCCTTGGATATCTATCAGGTATGAAGTGGCTGCAAACCATGCTGCTGGGTGTGGAAGGTTCTCTTAGAACGGAGTGCTAGTGATGGAACTGGCCTTTGGAGTCCTCTCCCAGTGGGTTTGTTTTTGTTGTGTGGCCTACCTGGCTTTGTGTTTTGCTGGGATAGCACACTGTTTATGTGGTGCTGGGGATCAAGCCCAGGCTTCATACATGTTGGTGCTTAACTCCCTGCTCTGCTACTGTGCTAAAATGCTCTGACAAGAGCCATGTAAGGATAAGGGGCTTTTTACCAAGTGGAGGATGTCAGTTATCTCTACCCTCTGAGTTGTCTTTCTGGACTCTTAAGTTTACTTACTGTTTTTTTCCGGATGTGAAGTGAACACCTAGCATCTTCTTTTTCAAAATTGAGGCAAGAACAGAGATTTTAGAAGGAGGATAGTCTTTATTGTTCAATCCAGTGCCACATTTGAAGTATATAACTCATGATTTTGTAAAGTGTGTGTGTGTGTGTATAAGAAGGCTCTCTTCTAATGGCTGTAGTGCTTCTCCCATTCTAGGTCCAGATCGCAGGAAATGGACAGACATACATCCGAGTAGCCAACTGCCAGACTGTGAGGATGAAGGAAGAAAAGGAGGTGCTGGAGCACTTTGCTGGCGTCTTCACCATGATGAACCCCCTGACTTTCAAAGAGATCTTTCAGACTACTGTCCCTTACATGGTGGAAAGGATCTCAAAAAATTACGCTCTTCAGGTATAAACTCCCTTTTCTATTAGTGTGCGTGTGCACGTACGGGTGTTTTGGTGGTCACAGGACAGTTTGTGGGAGTGAGTTCTCTCCTTTCACCATGTGGCTTAGGGATTGAACTCAAGTCTTCAGCACGGTGTTAGTGTTACGTAGTTGCCTTTACTTGCTGAGCCATCTTGCCAGCCCCCTTTATATTCTTTCAGTTTCAGCTTTTTTGTATATTGAATGTTTTGTGTTTACTCATCTACTTTGAGGCTTTAAAAAAAAAGCTGTCCCTAAGGATGTGCTTGTAGGGAAATATTGGGCAATGATGCTTGAGCAAGTTTTCAAGCCTTTGATGCTGCAGGCAGGCTTCTGTCAAGAGTAGAAGCTAATGGGTGATAAATGCAGGCTGTCAGTGTTGGATGGTGAGCAAATGCGCAGTGCTCTGGTTGGAGGCACGGCTCATCTGAAGTGGCAGTGGGAGTTTTCTCAGCAGTCTGCCATGGGGGTTTTATTTGGAAACTCATTACTTTGCCTTTTGCAGATGCTTTGAGGAAGGGGATTATTTTTGTCATGGGCATTTCTTGTTTTGACAGATTGTTGCCAACTCCTTTTTGGCAAATCCTACTACCTCGGCTCTGTTTGCCACAATCCTGGTGGAGTACCTCTTGGACCGGCTGCCAGAAATGGGCTCCAATGTGGAACTCTCCAACTTGTACCTCAAGCTGTTCAAGTTGGTCTTCGGTTCAGTGTCCCTGTTTGCAGCTGAAAATGAGCAGATGCTGAAGGTAATGTGTGCCTTGCTCTCTGGGCCTCTGGGGTCCTGGGGCTTTTGTTGTTTCCATTTTTTAACAGAACGTACAGTGACTCAATTTTTACATGTGTAAAACAGTCTTTAAATTTGGTGTGCCATAAGTAAGGGCCACATGCCAACGACAGTTTAGTTATTACCATATAATGCTGGATTGCTCTGCCAGGTAACAATAGAAAATTCAGAATCAAGAGTATGCAGGCCTAGTATGTAACCCTACCACTTGCAAGGTGGAGGCAGTGGGATCAAGAAAGCTTCAGCTACTTAGAACATTTGAGGTCAGCCTGAGACCCCATCTCAAAACCTAAAAAAAGAAAATTCCATCCTGAGTTAACTGTATAGTAATCTGGGAACCTACTAAGTACATCCTTCATAGCTAGATGGCTGAAACCATTGGTCCTTCCGTTCTTGTTCCACCTGAAATAACCTCTTCTTGCTGCTGATGCAGTGGTGTGTGAGCTCTGTCCGAAAGGGCGTGGGAACTCCTCACTGGTGCTCACCGATCTGCCTTCTCTCTGCACAGCCTCACCTGCACAAGATCGTGAACAGCTCCATGGAGCTGGCACAGACAGCCAAGGAGCCTTACAACTACTTCCTACTACTCCGTGCCCTCTTCCGATCCATAGGAGGTGGCAGCCATGATCTCCTGTATCAGGAGTTTCTGCCTCTTCTCCCAAACCTCCTCCAAGGTGAGCACAGTGTCTCCAATAACGGTTGGGCTAACACTGTCTGGCAAAGCTCATGGGAGGTGGGTGGATGCTGGGAAGCTCACCCCCTTTAGAAAATAACTGTATTAGTTTCTACAATCAAACCAGGTAGGACTTGTCATGTGCAAGTCTTGTTTATGTTTATTGCAGTGTTACCTCTGTACCAATGGTGTGGAGTGTAAAATACTTAGAATTTCCCACAGTATGCCTTGGGTGGCCCTTGTCCCTGCTCAGCCGCATGTCCAGACCTTACTCTGGTCTTATTTAGTCCTGCTTAAGCTGATTTCCTCCTGCTGCTAGGTCTGGTTCTTTTCTCTTTGCCTAGATACATCACAAAAAGTATTAACAGGATGTTATAAAACATCAGATGTTTATAAAAACACAGGATGACCTCCAGGAACTCCCCACAGCCTGTATTATCACAGTGAAAGGGACTTGTGGATGCAGTTAACAGGGTTAACAGTGGCTTGTAACTTTGCACAGCTGACGTTGCTTTAGGGAAGTAACGTCCCCCTCCAACCCTGTTTCCAGGCCTGAACATGTTACAGAGTGGCCTGCATAAGCAACACATGAAGGACCTCTTTGTGGAGCTGTGTCTCACGGTGCCAGTGCGGCTGAGCTCTCTGCTGCCCTATCTGCCCATGTTGATGGATCCCTTGGTGTCTGCCCTCAATGGGTCTCAGACCTTGGTCAGCCAAGGCCTGAGGACCTTGGAGTTGTGTGTGGACAACCTGCAACCCGATTTCCTCTATGATCACATTCAGCCTGTGCGGGCTGAGCTCATGCAGGTAAGTGTACCTCCACCTCTGTACCAGCAGAGGGCACCAGCTCTTCATGCCTCCAGTTTGTCACACTGTTCAGTCAGAGGCACAGAGGCAGACTTAAGTGATGCTTGATTGCCGAGCCCTGGGATGTACTAACCAAAGTCTCCATTAGCCAGTGTGAAGGCAGATGGTATGGGTGCTGTGTAGCTGCTGGTGCTCCCAGAAAGAACCTGCCTGTATCCACACAGACTTTCACTTTCATGATGAAACGATAAAACTGCAGAGAAGCTGATGGGCTACCCCACCCATCTCACCCCAAGAGAAAAATAACAGACACTAAGGGGTTGTTTTGAAGTCTTAGGGTTTTTTTTTAGCTTACTAGAAATCAGGTGTTGCTGGGCGGTGGTGGCACAGCCTTTGGTCCCAGCACTTGGGAGGCAGAGGCAGGCAGATCTCTGAGTTTGAAGCCAGTCTGTTCTACAGAGTGAGTTCTAGGACAGCCAGGGCTACACATAGAAACTCTGTCTCAACCCCCCAATCACCCCCAGTCAGGTGTTGAATATCCTCATTTTTCACTTTGTTGGTACTGTGATTATGATAGGATTGTTAGTCACTGGTGGCAGGGGGACTCTTTACTTCTGCCTCCTAGCACAGGGTTTCCAGCCAGCCCTCCATGGTAGAGGCTTAGCAGCTCCTGGACACAGGGGCCTCTAGACAAGCTGGATTGGAGAGGCAGCACCATGGGTTGAAAGCAAGACTTAACACCTTCCCTGCCCATCCTGAGATCATCGCTTGGTCTCTCTCTACACTGGAAGAAGCTGGTTCCAGGACCCACTTGTCACGGGAGGACTGCAGAGCCTGCTCTGAGAACTGTGTTGTCAGCTCTGGAAAGTGGAGCTTGTCTTGACCAGAGCGTGTATGGGCAGCCAGGAGAAGCGGAAGCAAGGGGGCCGCTGGAGCTCAGGCAGTGTTGTGCCTCAGTTCGCTTTATCACAAGAACATTCAGAGATAAGGTTAAAGGTCCCTTTTAATTTCTAGGGGTCCAGTTACAAGTGGCAGTGTTGTCTCTCCTGATCTACCCACTGAGCCTTGGTGTTACCCTCACCTGGCTGAGAAGCAAAAGACCCCTCCCTGAGGCAGAGAGGCCTTATAGGTCATCCTCATAGTGGTTTGACTTGCAAGAACATGAGAGAAACTGGATTTTGCTTGGTGGCAGGAAATGTACCAAGATTTCATGTTAAGCTTGAATATTATAGCTGGTTTCTAGCATTGAGTGTTGTGATGGAAGTTAAGAAAATAGACTTAAAGACAGCAGTAATTTTGAGCTGTAGGTAATTCAGGTGAGGGCAGTGTGTGTAGTGTTCTGCAGCAGGGCGTACAGGTGTTTGCCATGTAGAGCACACCTGAGCTTAATCAACACTGCAGTCCTGCTTCAGATGCTCTGCTGTCATCAACAAAGATACAGTTTCAAATCTGAGTGCTGAGCACAGCAAAGGTGTGGGCTTCTCTGCCACCTTTGCTGTTTGTCTCTCCTGTGCTAATGTTGTCGTTATTTTCGGTTTTTTTGAGACAGTTTATCTGTGTAGCTTTGGCTGCCCTGGGAACTTGCTCTGTAGACCAGAATGACCTCAAACTCACAAGAGATCCACCTGCCTCTGCCTTCCAAGTGCTGGGATTAAAGGCATGCACCAACACACCTAGCTCATGTTAACATTATTTTGTTGGTTGTGTTAAAATCCTAAGTTGAGGTTCTAAAGATGGCCTGGATGTGGAGGGATGGCCACTCTGGGGGATGTAACAAGGTCTAACCTAGGCATTTTGGCAGAGACTAAACCAACCACATGGTGGCCTCCCTGTCCTTCAGGAAGACTTACTGAGCAAGGAGAGGTGGCAGAAGAGATGTGGTCAAGTTTATGTATATTCAAAGACATTGCTTGGCCCTTGTGGCTATTGTTGGTTTTTCTTTTTCCTGGCTCTCAGGGACCCCTACTATGAGGATTCAAGCATTATGCTGGCCTGCCTGTCACCTGGCAGAATGCACTCAGGCAGTACCCTGGTCAGCCCAGGGTTCCATGGAGTCTGCATGCAGGTGCAAAGGACCCCTTTAAAAGAAAGACCCTGTCCACTTAATCGTCTTTTTGCCCACTCATCTCTTTCTGCTCTCTTCTGTTTCCTGCTCCTCTTTCTGCTCTCTCTTTCCTGCTGTTCCCCTAGGACAGACCAGACTTTTCCTGTCTCCCTCTTCTCTCCTGTCCTCTCTGTCTCTTTACCTCTTTTTTCTTCCCTTCCCCACACCTACCCCTCCCTTCGCTCCCTTTCCTAATAAACTCCACATGGCTTTGTTGAGTTTTATGGTTCATGTTTCATGGCCCGCAGCTGCAGCAAAACAACAACACCTACCATACCCTTACCCTCCTCTAATGGAATGGTTTGTTTGTCGTTTTTCTAAGTAGAAGAAAAAACAATCTAGGACAAGAATTTCAGTAGCTCACCTTGTGCCTCATCCCATTTCATGCCTGAGAAGTGTAGCTTTTCACTCTGACCCTTGAGCCTTTTATTTTAAAGATTCACTTGCTTTTATGTGTTTGAGTATTTGCTTATATGTATTTACATCACATTTGTGCAGTGCCTGTGGAGGCCGGAAGAGGGGTTGGGCTATACAAAGAAGTGAGACAGCATGTCAGGGCTGGGAACTGAACCCAGGTCCTTTAGAAGAATAGTCAGTGCTCTTAACCTCTGTGCCATCTCTCTAGCCCCAACTCTTTGCTTTTTTATCCTGTGTCATCTTTTGTATAAAAGAGAACCAAAATATGTTTGTTTAGTAAAGACACAGAACTTCCCTGGAAGAAAACAAGTAAGACTGTATTAACACTGACTTATTCCTCAGAAGGGAGCCGGGCAGGAGGAAGAGTCCTCACATCTAACAAATTGGAATTGTGGTTGTAAACTGAGAACTTGCTGCCTGACCAAGCTTTCAATGAGCGTCTCTTCATATTTTAGGCTTTGTGGCGCACACTGCGCAACCCTGCAGACAGCATCTCCCACGTGGCCTACCGTGTGCTTGGGAAGTTTGGCGGCAGCAACAGGAAGATGTTGAAGGAGTCCCAGAAGCTGCACTACATTGTGACTGAGGTTCAAGGCCCCAGCATTACTGTGGAGTTCTCGGACTGCAAAGCCTCGCTTCAGCTTCCCATGGAGAAGGTAAAGGCAGAAGCTAGCAAGGAGGCCTTGTTTGTTTGCTCTAAGAAGACTGCTCTGATTATAAAAGACATGTGTGAGCCTACATTGAGAGAGGGACTCTCACTCAGTGCAGGAGTCACGTGGTGGTCTGCTTGGCTGGGGAGCTGGCTGCATAATATCATGCTTGTGGGCTAGTGGAATGGTGTCACACAGGAATTTAGGCCTCTTGAGGATAGAGTCCTTCCCAGTGACCAGCTCACCTGAACTGGTCTATTGGGAACTTGCTAGGCCTCACTTTGAGAGCCATTGAAAACTCAAGTAGATCTATAAT